>NC_092663.1:16815598-17127658 GCF_032118995.1 Asterias amurensis
GCTCTTAGCCAATAATAGCCTTGCACGCGTGCACATTTCATAAAATATAGCAGTTGATGACACTTAGTGCAATCCATCTGTACAGATAATTATCGTAACTGCCGACTCATCTCAAGATTAATCTTGGTACTTTGTTGAATCGACCACTGTATGTGAGATTGACGCTTTTTAATCTCTACATCATTGGTGCCCTGCGCCACCCGAAAAAAACCATCTTATCAAGCTGGAAAATCATGTTTAAGATTAAGGAGTCTCACCTGTCGACATCTCTTCAACTCTTCCACAGCTAATTCAGGTGCCTGCATCGGCAGCGTTCCCAATCCGACAAATCTTGTGGGATATTTCTTGATCGTCTTAGCGAGATCATCGTTGAGAATTCGACAAAGATCTAGAGTGTCTTCTGGCTTAGCCCAGTAGCTGAACATGACTGGTACTGTGGATAATGCTTGTACTGTAACACCTGTAATATCAATCAATTAATCAATCAAATTGAGTCAATCAAATCCATTAATCAAATCTATCGATTAATCAGTAAATTATTTGTACCAAAATTCAATCAATGTACTGATCGAAATCAAATAATAAGAATTGAGAAAACAACTAAATACCTGTTTCATCCATTTCACGAAGCCTCTCTTCTGGATTGTAGCAATTATGTTCAATAATTCGGAATAATTTACCATCTCTCATCATCCGAGATTTGCCCTCGCAGTGAGGGTACATCTGTATCCATCCACCATATCCGTATCTCTGTGGATGAAAAATGAATTGTTAAAGCTTGAATGTCAAGACTCAACTATGGGGCTTTTATGTAGTTGCAGCCGATTTCACAAAACTCTCATATTAGCACAAGTAACTCGTCCTAACTTACATGTAGGATGGGTTCAATGCATTCTAACATCTTCTGATACGGACCTTAACTCGTCCTAAGTCCTAAGACTAATCCTAAGTTAGGAAGACTTGTGTGAAATCGACGGCTGGACACTTTTACTCGATCAGATTATTTTTTTACACGCCCAGCCCCTGGGCCTTTCTCAAACCTCGGCTTAGGCTCTGGCTCAGGCTCCTCTTTAGGGGTTTTCACTCACGCCTAAAACTTAAATTCCATCAGTTGATGTGATGTTTCGATTGGAATGCTTTGTCAACTATACACTTCAGATTCAGATAATTCAGATTCAGGAAGACATTCTGTTTTATCAGATTGAAGAGCTGGTGAACTGACAACAATACAAGCTGTAGACTAACATAATTGATTTGGGTAGAACTAGAACCAAAGAACTAAGACAGGCCTGATACTTCACAGAGGCAATAACAGCGATCGCCTCCATGCCCCCCCCCCCCATTGCCATGGTGCCCTTGAAATGCTCTAGTAGAATTTTTTTACTATTTCCTCATAGGGTGCCCTTCACCAAGGAGAAAATGCCTTGGTGTCCTTGCCCTTTCAAAAACAAAACGAAACAGGCCTGCTAAGATATAAAACAAAAAACTTGTTATGAAATATTTGAGTAATTACCTCTTTGAGATCGGGCCATCTCTCCGGCAGAATATGACAATGGACATCAATTTTCATTGTTGTTTTTTTCAGACGCGTTGGCGTCGTCATTTTTAGTTCCTCGTCGGAAGCTGTGTTGGAACTCATCAAAGTAGCGAGTTGAAGCTATTCACTAATCGGTAGTTGAGCTCAATTGAAAGTTGTTTTGTCAGCTGGAATACAAAGAAAAACAAAATACAAAGTCAAATCAATCTTAATAGTGGGTGCATTCGATTAGCTTCCCTGGGTCGACCCCGGTGTGTGGCGTGTTTTTTTTCCAGAACGAACGTGGGTAATTATCTGCACATGTTCGTCCTGGAAAAAGAAAACGCCACACACCGGGGTCGACCCGGGGAAGCTAATCGAACGCACCCATAAAGAGCAAGGCCAAGTTAAAGAACACCAGTTCAGTCATCATGCCATTGAAACCAAGAAAAAGCGTTTTCCTAAACAACAGAAAACAGATATCAGAGTATAACATTTTAATGTCATAAAATCTGTACACAATTCCGATAGTTAGCATGGTTAGGTTAGAAGCCACATAAAAACTTTAAACAATTACTTTAAAATAAAAATATAAAAATATACACTACTCTAGTTCTAAACTAAACTAAACTACCACCCAGACTACTCATAGAACTATTTCGGTTTCGTCCGGCTATCGTCTCCCGTAACCTCATAGGTTTATATCTCTCACGCGTTAAACGATCATAGTTCAATCATTGTTCAATGAATTTTGGAATCAGAAATCTCTCTTTTTTTTAATTTTAATCTCGCCAAAATTAGGCTCTATGTGTCCTTTGATATCTCAATGTCCGAGGGGGCGACCAGAGAACCCACTCCGCAATCTCAAAAAATGTTAAGTTATAAATTCTTACCGTAATTCAGTCCCCAACTACTCCGTTTTACCATTACACTACAAATGCTGATTGTCCCCGAACTCTGCCAAACGCATCGCGAAGTCACGACAGGTGACGAGCGTGCGCATATTATTTTTTTCCCAGGACAAATGTGGAGAATTATCGCACAAGTTCGTCCGTCCTAGAATAAAAAAAACACTTGATCTGTGCTTTGTGTACAAAGTATAAGGACACGCGTCTAGGAATCAGAAGTCTGGTTCCCAGAAGCGAGTCCATATGTTTTTGTACGCAAAGCACGGATTGAGTGGTTTTTTATTCTAGGACAAACGTGTGTAAATAATTCGGAAAAGTTTCCGTATGGCGCCACCACTTTTTCATTCGATATGAAATAATAAAGTATCTAATTTACCTCAATGAGATATCCTTTTTTGTAAAAATTTGTGAAAAAGTGGTGGCGCCATACGGAATCTTATCCAATAATTCTCCACGTTTGTCTTGGGAAACGTGACTTTGCGATGCGTTCGGCAGAGTTCGGGGACAATCAGCATTTGTAGTGTAGTGGTAAAACGGAGTAGTTGGAGACTGAATTACGGTTTCTGATTCCAAAATTCATTAATTAATGATTGAACCATGATCGTTTAACGCGTGAGAGATATAAACCTATGAGGTTACGGGAGACGATAGCCGGACGAAACCGAAATAGTTCTAGGACTAGGAGTACACCCAGACTACATTCATTAGTATACCTTATTAAAAAAAATTGAAGACCATTTCAAAATTATTATGGCATGTTTCACAATCCTGACAATGGTTTTTCATTTTAATTTTTAAGAAATCACGATCTCATTCTCAACTCAAGTTAGGGCCTAATATTGTAATAAAAAATAAAAAACTTACGATAAAAAAAGAAATGACACTGACGGAAACGTTCCCAGTTTCCGAATCAATTAAAAAATTGTATCTGTTTTTCCTTGTTTGGGTTTAATACACAATGAAACACATACATACCTTTACCATGTGATGAAGTGTCGTTTCTTGAAATGTACTGAACAATGTCTTCGTTTTTCGGAACTTCAATGACTCATGGCCGACCGAGAAAAAACAATAACAATATGACGTCGAATGAAATCGGTCAGGGACACAAAATGGCGCGCCTTGTTCTCTGTATATTGTCGCAAGAGGGCGCAGTTTAATATTTTTGTCTACGATATTTTAATAAGGGCGCCCTCTAGTGATAATTTCATGTCAAAAATGCATGTGATCGCCTGCTGATGAATAAATGATGACATCTGTGCTATCTAGTATTAAGATCTCTGGTTTTGCATCACAAAAGGGGACTGTGGTACGATTTATTCGTCCAAAGAGGAAGGAGTGTTATTAGGAGAGACCAGGCAGGAAGGATGTGCGACCATGAAGCTGTTTGATAAAGCCTGACCTCCATGGTCTGACAGTTTTATAAATAAACAATACCCGTGTTACGCAATTTTACATATTATACAAGTTACAACAATACTAATAGGAATAGAATTCCGATCGGGTGATAACGATTTATTATCACACAGCAGGTGATGGTGGTAGGGGGCCGTGTAAGAAGGCCTGAGCATGGAGGAAGCATGAGGAAGGAAGAGTTCAAAAAAATCCCGTTCGAAAAGGCGTAGCTCATGAGCTAGCTCCACGATCGAGAGAGACAGATCGTTACTAACCCGCCCGGACAAGTAAGTTGGATGACACTCACACTGGGAAAATAACTAACTGTGGTGAATGATCAAGAGTTCAAGACAATTAATATAAGATTTAACAAAAATAAAAGGGGAAAAGTTTCCGTATGGCGCCACCACTTTTTCATTCGATATGAAATAATATAGTATCTAATTTACCTCAATGAGATATCCCTTTTTGTAAAAATGAGTGAAAATGTGGTGGCGCCATACGGAAAGTTATCCCATTACTTCTAGAAACTATTAGGCTCACAGGGGAGCCTTATAGTTTCTAGAAGTAGAAGAACATGATCATGGATGGAGTGAAGTGAGTGACTAGATTGTTTTACTTCAAAAGTAAATATTTGTTATAACATCATACATGGAGTTTTGAGGAAAATGTGACATCCAATCCCCAATTTCAGCCTGTATTTGTAAGTAGGCAGTTTCATCAAGTTGATTTTACGTGTACCAAAACACACACACACACAGCCCCGAAAAAAAAGAACGAAATATATTAAATCATAACTCACATTTTGTACAACTCACAACTATGAGACTTGACAGCAGGCAGGAGCATTCTCTCCCCGTGCTTACATTTCAAAAATATTCGAAATCGGATGAATAGTTTCGGAGATATTGTAAAAAAAAGAGAGCAACGACAAAAAACAGAAGCTTGGCCTGGCGTGCAGCGCCCATTCGTTTGTGCATGACGTCAACTTTGAACCCCGTGGACAACGGATTTCGGAAATCTTCGGAAAGCGCCGAAGAAGCCCGAAGACGGTTTTTTGCGATGCGGGAGCACATGTTTACACAAAATGAGATAACGATTACATCATCGTGTAGCCGATAAAATTCCGCACATCGTGCAGCTAGTCGCATAGCTTTTACCATAAAAACCTATTTTTGTCGGCGTTTTCCATTTTTTGAATCAAGATTTCTTCCAGAGACAATCATCAAAATTGAATGCGACTTTGTCAGTGCTAATTCCCATACTTTTAAGTTTAACTTGTGAAAATTTGGTGTAATTTGATTATGTTTTCTTCTCCCGCAGAAAGGTTTTGTTAGACCATTTCTTGCAAAGTTGTCCTAAATACGCACGATTGTACATGTACGTCGTACTCGTACATCTTCGTGTTTCCGTGATGTGCCACCACAAGAGGGCGTGTGTTACAATAAGTTTGATAGGCCGGGGCTCTAATAATAGAAAGCTGGAAAGCTGCCCGATCTTGTTTCTTTGATAATTTCTACGTTCTGAATTGATAATAACAGACTGCTCATCTTGAGTCAAAAGAAACTAGTATTGTTATATACTTTTAAAGGCCTATACTAATTGAAACGAAAGTTGAACAAAAAAATTGATTGTATAATTATAGCCATTGGTTTTTAGAAATTGTCTTTGTAAATATAACAAAAATAATCGATGTATACAAATGCCTTCATCCTCAAGTTTTTTAAAGATTGTTCTAATGTTTTACTGTGTTTATGCTACAATTTTAAATCAAAGGATCAACTGATCTTAAATTAAAGGAAACACCAGTCATAAACTCTTTAATTTTATTCCATTCTGGTTAATTCAATAATGCTATTTGTTGACATAATTAATAAAGAATATTCACACAAACACCTGCAAAACTTAACACATATTTAATTTTTATAGTTAACAATTTTCCCCACGATGCCGCTCCTCAGTTTGATTCACAAAATATCACTTTTTGCCGTTCATAAAAAATCATACTAGCGCCTCAAAGCACAGTTTGTAAGAGATAGAGGGCGCTCGCCTAGTGTGCGCCCTCTATTGCCATAGGCTGTGCATTAAACTTGGCCGTGGCCGATATGAAGAAAAACATAAGAATTGAACTTGAACACGGGTACGTTTTTTTCACGATCCACGCTCATTAAAAACGGTATATCTCTGCAACCAAACATCCGATTTCAAAATTTTAAATTGATTTTTACTTCTAAGAATACACCTTACCAGACTACATCTTGTCAGAGAAAAAATCACCTGCATTAAATTTGACTGAAACTGCCTATTGTAAGCACAAAAATTTGCTTCGAGCATGAAATTTCTTCCTTGATAAAAACAGGATTACCTACCAACCAAATTTCCACATGATTTTCAGGATAAGCAAGCAACAGCTGAATGCCAGTAGTCAGTACAAGCAATGTGCAACAAATGGAATTTTGGCTGGTAATCCTGTTTTTATCAAGCACGGAAGAAATTTTATGCTAAGCAAGTTTTTGTGCTTACAGGCTTTATAAAATTGGGCCCGGCCAACTCATCAACTTTTACAAAGAGAGTGGTAGTGTTGGTATCAAATAAAAGCAGGAAAACAATGGGAAAAAAAAATAAAAAATGATGGGTCACTCATCAAGATGAGGTAAATTACAAATACCTCAATGCCTTAATAAAAATAAATTACTAAAATTAATTGTATTTCTAATATTATTATTAAATAATGTATTCTTTCTTGATTTATTTCAACATTAATCAACTTATTGCATTCAGGTGGCTTTCATTTAATTTCATTTTAATTCAATTGATTTTTCATTTCTTTATTTATTTTCCTCTAAATATATAAGCGCTGTGATTTAGTTTTCTAAGTAGAGCATATTTAAAATGCTGGTAATTATTATTATTATTATTATTATTATTATTATTATTAATATTTATTGTAGTGTTGTGTTTCATTTATAATCTATAAGCTCGTCGGTGATTTTGTGATTTCATTTTATTTTTAAGTGTTGTTTTTATATATCATTATTTTCATTATAATTCATTAAATATTGCTTTCATGTTCTGATTTAAAAAAAAAAAGGCACTCCACTACTTAAGTTTCAATACTAATTGACATTTTCCTCAAAAAAGTTCCCATTACAAAAGCAAGTTAGCTTTGCCAGTTCAAGAGCGAAGTTCACAGCCTTTAGTAGTTGCGATAACGTAACCCTCCTCAATATTTGATTTTCTTTAAACGCAGACTTAACATCATCACAATGCATAACAACACAGGGTCTCCAACTGCGGAGACATTCAACGAGTTGTATCCAGCCATTCTAGAATGTTTTGGAATCATCCTCCTTGGATACATCGCCGGGAGAACTCGCATAGTTTCTCCGGCCAACTCAAAGGGTCTTGGAAACTATGTCACATATTTTGCTCTTCCGGCGTTAGTCTATAAAGCAATGGTGGAATTGGACTTCCAAAAAGTAAGAATAATGACTTACATGTAAGAGAATAAGGTTTTGTCTGAAAAAGCGGCTACAGCTCCGGCTATGGCTAGATTTCCAAGTCATCATGAGTTGAAGTAATGCACACCCTTGAGCATTACCCTTGGCAACAGCCAGAGCCGTAGCTGTATCCTCCAACTCGGATACGGCCTTAAACTGCTAACAGTACCAACTAACAACCATAACAAAAACATCAACAGTGCAAGGAGAAGGAACAACTTGCATCCTCCCCCCCCCTACCCTTCCCACCCCCACCCCTCCCACACCCCTCACTCTAACCATAAAGTAGTTCTTGAGTCACAAAATTGACCATTGAACTCCAATCTACATGTATGGATATCTCACCTCTGTAAGAACCTACTATCCAAACGAAAAATATAATTAACTGATGCCCATTAGTATTACTGCTTACAAAACAAAAGGACCTATGGCGTTATGCTAACAAAATACAGTGTCCAGTAATATTCCTTAACCCCCCCCACCCCAACCCCTCCCCCTTTCCTCAAGAACTAGATTTACCATTGAAACCCTCTCTCACACTCCAGCAAGAACTGGAAAAAAAACTTTGAGAGGCACCCTGTAAAAAGCGCAGAATTCTGCCACTTAAGTTATAGGCCATAAGATTAGAATCTTCTTCTAGGTATAGTGGCAGGCTTTATGGTATGAATATAATGCACTGTGTAGGTTAACCGTTGATGCTTGTGCAGACCAAAAAATAACCTACTTACTAAATAACCTAAAAATCTGTTGTTGTTTGATTTTATTATGACCTTTAGAACTACCTGAGCGCAAAAAAGTGTCATTATATAAGCTAAATTCAGCTGAAGTTACATTCCAAGTTTGTTTGTTTTGCCTTTTGTTATTGACACTAACTAGGTGGAGTGTTAGATTGTGTTTTTACAAATTCTCTTTTATGACAAACTTTGGATGTATTAATTGCATTTATGTAAATAGTTTAACGATCGGACTTCACTCTCGAAACATATGATATTTTCTAGCAGTGCGACCTGCATAATGCATAAAATGCATAATGCATAAATTGTCTATCATAAACAGCTCCCCCCCCCCACCAGCAAATGTGCGGTTTTTTTTAATTAATCAGCTTCATTCCGCAATAGTAACACAAAGTGTTTCTGGAAAAGGTAAAGAAAAAAGATTTGAAAACACTTTAAGTTACCATTACAATTTTAATCACTGTCATAATTCTTCTCAACCTAAACATGTTTTTCAACCTTTTGAGAAGTCTCCTGTTTTTAGAAAAGTCTACTCCGTTGCAGTAAGCCTATAGAAAGACAAGTATTCAAAAGGACATGTTATGTAACTACTACTAAGATACACATGGTGTTATCGCAAACCAAATACGATTAAACTTTCTTGTTGTTTAAACCACAGATCTCTATTTATACACGTAGGCACTGGACACTATTGGTAATTACCCAAAATAGTTACTTGGTAACAAGCAATGGAGAGCTGTTGATAGTAAAAAATATTGTGAGAAACGGCTCGCTCTGAAGTAACATAGTTTTTGAGAAAGAAGTAATTTCCACTAAAATATTTGAATTTGATTTCAAGAGACCTCAAAATTAGAATTTGAGGTCTTGGAATCAAGCATCTGAAAGCAAACAACTTCTTGTGACAAGGGTGTTTTTTCTTCCATTATTATTTCGCAACTTTGACGACCAATTAAGTCCAATGCACAAGTTTGTTATTTTATGCATATGTTGAGATACACCAAGTGAGAAGACTGGTCTTTGACAATCACCAAAGGTGTCCAGTGTCTTTAAGCCTATTAAAATAGTTCAAGTGACAGCTTTACGTTTGAATCTTATTGTGAATTTCCCTTGTCATTTTCAGGTGAACTGGTTATTCTGGAGTGCTATTTTGATCTCAAAAACAATCCTATTTGTAATAGTGTACTTAGCTTCACTGGTTATTGGTCGACGCATGGATCTTGGGAGGGCAGGAATCTTTGCAGTATTTGCCACACAAAGCAATGACTTTGCCCTTGGGTATCCAATCAGTAAGTTAACTCATTCTCGTTAAAGGAACACGTTGCCTTGGATCGGTCGAGTTGGTCTTTCAAAAGCGTTATGTAACCGTTTGTTATAAAAAGCATATGGGTAGAAAGATGTTGTAAAAGTATAATACAATGATCTACACAAATATGCCTCGAAATTGCGTGGTTTTCTTTTTACATTGTCGACTAACACGGTCGGCCATTTATGGGAGTCAAATTTTTGACTCCCATAAATGGCCGACCGTGTTAGTTCGCGACGTAGAAGGAAAACCGTGCAATTTTGAGTGATACTTGTGTGGAACATAATATTATACTTTTAAAACATCTTTCTAACCATATGCATTTCATAACAAATGGTTTTGAACGCTTTTTATAGACCAATTCGTCCAATCCAAGGCAACGTGTTCCTTTAAACCTTAACTTTATGTAAGATTACCTGCTCTGCATTTTAAAAAGCACCTCTATTTCATTTAACATTGCCTTATGAATAAGCTGACAGTGAATGTCAAACTAACTAGTCCAACTGGCCAGTCAGTAAAAAGTTAAAGACAAATGCCGTCATACTTATCATTCAACTTGCTTCATCTCCAAAGATAACCCCCACCAACTCATTCCTCTGTGCCATTACAGTACCAAGTCTACCCTCCACCCAGAATATGTCAGTTATACCTAGTTGGACCCATCTTCCTAGCCATCTTAAACCCATTTGGGTTCCTCTCCTTGGAGATTAAAAACTTCTCATCTTAAACCCATTTTTCTCTCAATACAGTCAGTGCTATTTACAGTACCCACCACCCAGAATATGTCAGTTACTTATACCTAGTTGGACCCATCTCCTTAGCCATCTTAAACCCATTAAGGTTCCTCTCTTTAGAGATTAAACACCTCTAATCTTGAACCCATTTATCTTCATTACAGTCAGTGCCATCTACAGTACCCACCACCCAGAATATGTCAGTTACTTATACCTAGCTGGACCCATCTCCCTAGCCATCTTAAACCCATTTGGGTTCCTCTCCTTAGAAATTAAACACCTCTCATCTTAAACCCATTTATCTTTCATTACAGTCAGTGCCATCTACAGTACCCACCACCCAGAATATGTCAGTTACTTATACCTAGTTGGACCCATCTCCTTAGCCATCTTAAACCCATTTGGGTTCCTCTCCATGGAGATCCAGCGGAATAGACAGGCAACGCATCGAAGCTCTAATATCGTCATGGTAAATCTAACTAATATTATGTTACAAAATATTATAAATGTTACTTACCAGTAAAAAATGGCCTAAGATATCAATACAAAATGTAACACTAGTCCCTGCAGAGTCTTTCTATGTCAACAAAACACACATTTCTGAGCCCATTTTCTGAGCAGAAAATCTGCTTGGAAAAAATGATTGCTAAGCAAACAATGTAAACTGTATGGTAATTGACTGGGTGCCTATTTTATGTACATTTGGTTTGGGGTATTACCTCTTGCCCTTTTAAGCTACATGTAAGCAATATAAATAGTTTTTTATGCTTATATCCTTTAAGAAATTTGTTTATAAAACTGTCTTTTAGAAACAATTTGAGACTGATTTTTAGGTTATTTCACCAACTTACTCTTGGATGATATTACTCTTATATATTTGTCCTAATTATTTTGTATTATTTTTTTTGGGACAGTTTGGACGAGCTATGAAGGGACTCTTGACCAATCCAATCATCATTATGGTCTTCTTAGGAATCTGTAGCAACTTCCTCTTCTCACAGAAGCTTCCTGCCATTATTGCCGGCTTCCTGAATGTTCTCGCAAGTTCATTCTCTGCTACTGCTCTATTCTTCCTTGGAATCGGGATGGTTGGTAAGATCAAGAAGTCCTCCGCTATGTTCTTCTTGACTCCGATTCTACTCATCGGATGTAAACTGTAAGTGTTATTGGTGTTTACTGTAATATTTTTAGTAATAACAACTATGATATGGGACTTGAGGCATTGCATGGTGAGGTATCATTATATACTAGAGCAAGCCAGCCGAAACGTTGAGACCAATTCAGAACTCAGCGGAAGTGAAGTTAATAAGACGGAGTCCCCTCAAGCAACGAAGCGAAAGTAGTAGGCCAGTCCGATTTCCTTCCTTCCGCCCAGGTAGTATTTAATAAGCAGGACTGAAAAGAACTGAGAGTTCTCCTGAATTCTAAAAATCTACTCCACGGTAGTAGAATATATAACAAGACAAGTTCTCAAAAGAACATAATCTACCCAGCAAGTAGAGATACACATGGTGTTACTGCAAACTAAAAATCAACATTGATATAGTGCCTTTTTCTAGAGATACAAAGCTTTCAGAGAATAACTTTTAAAAAAAACCAGAAACAACATCAGGACACTAAGTGGGAAAACCACTGCCACTGAGAGTCCAGGTAAATGCCAAGCCAAACCCGTAGCACTCGGACAAGAGAAGACAGTCCACATAAGCCGGGCTCTTTTTGATGAGCAAATTCCGTTTTTAATTCCTCAGACGGTCTTGTTGTCTATTTTATAAATTTCACTCCTGTTCAGTGTTTGACTCTCCATTTATTAACATCCCCTTCCTCAGAATCGTCTTGCCTCTGTTGACCCGTCAAGTCGTCTTAGTTCTAAATCCTGGAGGAACTGATGCTAATATGACCGATAGCTTTGCAACATTTGGATTCCTGTACAGTACTATTCCTACAGCGCCAACGGTTTATTTGTTTGCCAGCCTCTACCAGCAGTCCATGGATGTGGTTAGTAGACTTTGTAAAAATAATCTTATTTCAGTGCTCCGAGTCTGATTTTCCTTTAAGTTTTATTGCAAGGGACTGAAATATTATAGTATTGTCAAATCCTGAAATCAGACATTGATCATTGCTTCCTATTCCTTCACAGTAGCCTGTAATTCTTCTTCGGTTGGTTTATAGTACTGGTCATTTTACTAGCCACATCTCAGAATCAACTTTTTTCAACACATGCCTCGAAACAACCTATTGCACCATCAGCAATTGCCGTGGTGCCCATGTGTTTTTGCTGTGGTGCACTTTGCCAATTTACATTTTCCTAATAGAAGTGCCCCCTTACTAGAGGATTATTGCTGTGCCCCTTCAAGAATGAAATTTAAGGCCTGCAACATGTTTTAAACAAACAACTCAACGTAGAAAAAACAAACGTCTTAACATAGAAAACTTGTTTGTAAATTTCAGGTTGCGACATCGATGGTACTGTGCACATTTGCAGCTGCTCCTATTATGTTCATTACAGCCACTATGTCAATGTTGCCGATACAGACTAGTGAGCAAACAAGCGCTTTACTCTCAGCGACTATGGTTGATGTTGGATGCATCGGTATCGCTTGCTGTGTAAGTACACTCTCTTGCGTTCAATAGTACTTTGTGTTAACCCTCCTACCCTTTGATTGTTTAAAATCATCCACTTTGGTTTTGAATGATAGCGTAAGCCAGCCTCCAATATCATGCTATGAATGCATCTACCCGGTACACAGTCAACCCTCCTACTGTCTGTCCATTCAATATCATCCACTGTGGTTTTGAGTGATAGACAAACTATGCTATCCTAATATACTTCCATGTGGTGAGTACATCTAAACAGTACACAGTCAACCCTCCTACTGTCTGACCAATCAATCATCTACTGTAGTTATGAATGATAGACAAACTATCCTTGCCTGCAATATGATATGTGGTGAATACATCCACACAGTGCACCTCTGCACAGTGTTGCCACCCTACACAACTTGTGCAGTTGTAGTACATGTATGGTTTAAAATGGTTGGTCAACTGGCTGCAAATGTTACTAAGACTAGCAGGGTTTATGTATCAAGCAATAATTTATTTTCCAAATGAAATCAAAAGATGTTAGGTTTCTTGAAAATCCTTCCTAATTCTTATCTTTATTTCCTACTAGGTTTGGATCTTGATTGTATTCATATTGAGTAAGAGAACCAACATAATCCCTCATCATTTTACTACACATCTGGTCGTTGCTCAGGTAATCAATTTATCTTTCAGACAAAGTAATTGTTCTATTGTTTTAAATCCTGTATAAATGTAGTCTAAGTACACAGTAAAACTAACATCTAAAGATTTCAAAAGGTGTTCACATTTGTGAGACATTGCCCCCCAAAACGGAGCGAATATGTCCAAAGTTCAACCTTGAGTTGCAGCTTGTGTACTTTTGCCCTCAAAGGTGCCATTTACTTAAAGGCAGTGGACACTATTTGTAATTACTCAAAATAATTATTAGCATAAAACCTTTCTTGGTGATGAGTAATGGTGAGAGGTTGATGGTATAAAACCTTGTGAAAAACAGCTCCCTCTGAAGTGCCATAGTTTTCGAGAAAGAAGTAATTTTCCACGAATTTGATTTCAAGACCTCAAGTTTAGAATTTGAAGTCTCGAAATCAACCATCTAAACTCACAGAACTTCGTGTGACAAGGGTGTTTTTTCTTTCATTATTATCTCGCAAGTTCGATGACCGATTGAGCTCAAATTTTCACAGGTTTGTTATTTTATGCATATGTTGAGATACACCAACTGTGAAGGCTAGTCTTTGACAATTACCAATAGTGTCCACTGGCTTTAAGGGAAAATAATTTTCCCTTTACCAGAATCAATAATCACAACTTTGAGTCTAATTGTTTCTTTTGTTTTTCTCTTACCTCAGTTCCTAGCGTCCATCGGGATCGTCTTGTGTAAAGTAACTGTCAATGAATCCAGCTGGATTAATATACCTAAGGCAATCATCTTACTAGTTGGAGTGTTCAGCTCACGATGCTGGGCAGCCCTCATAGCTGTAGCTCTCTGTATTATGAGATGCCGAGGTCTCTGTGTTGTCCTTCGTCTCCGTCCATTATTTTACATCTATGGATGGGCGTAAGTGTCCTATGTTATAAAGATATTTGGAAAATAACTTTGTTATTACAATATAAATTATTTTTATAATCAATTTTTAAATGATGAAGTAAAAATGGTATGGATTTTTTCCATTGGGGTCATTTTCATGGTTCAGCGCGCTTATGTTAAGCATATTTTACGGGCTAGCAGGAAATTGCTTGTGCGTGTAATACATGTCAATAGGCATTCCTCGCTTACTGTGCAAGAGCAAGCACAGAAGTTCTGCGCTTGCACAGTAAGCAGAGAATGGTGATCATAAGTGCAGAGTTGGGTGGTAAGCAGAGACATGAAATTTGGCTCTGGTATGTTCATTGAGTTTACATGTGATGTTAAACAGACACAATGATTGGTCACTTTGTCATCATGTGATGTGATAAAAACACTCTGATTGGTTGTTAATGTTCCAATGTGAAATCTTGTCTGCAGGTTACCAACTCTACTGGTAGCCATCCTCGTTGCAGTTGCACCTCCAGTCTATAAGAATGATGCATCCAATGTTGTGTTCCAATATGGAATGGCCCAGGTAAACTCGCCCACTTTTTTTCTAATTTCTTCAATTTAAACTAATTATTTTGGTTTTATTTTCTTTTTTACCCTTACACCAATGTGTGTTTAGCATTGTATACTCGGTACTTTCCCGAGTTCTGTGAAAACAAATCCACATATGCAAATCACTCGGTACATAAAACATTGTACAACAGTTTTCAATTCGATATTATGAGGTTCTGCTCTCTCAAAAAATGTGGATGAAATTTTTTCTTATTTTTTTCCCCTGTTTGTATTTTTTTAAAACTGAATTTCGATTTTCAGTTATTTCTTTTGACCCACCCACCCACAATTTCGAAAAAAAATCAAATATTGTCAACATTGACTATTATGAATGGCCCCTAACGAGGTATTAATTTGTTTTTCTAGTTGGTGGCATCGATCATCCTTCTTGGTTTTAATTTCTTGCTCGCTGTGACGGCTCTTGTCATCCTCCATCGTAAAGACCGCTTTGGTCATCTTAGCAATGTGAAGATGTTGCCTACCAGCAGGCCTACCAGTGAAGACACTGATTCAGAGAGTGAGACAGATCGCATGCTCAGACCATCTTGTGAAGGTAAGAGAGGGAACAAATTTACCCCAACCAAACATAGTGTCATAGTGTTGTTTCCACCATATCTCAAAATGGCTTATTGTGCCCAAAATCTTGTATTTATGTGTTTCTAGTGATACATAGAGTCTGTGAACCTGAATTGGAACATATGGGTTCTTGGTCTAGATTAAAAGGAACCAAGACTGCCAAACCATTTTCAGGAATATTCAGATCCATCTAATTTCCTCCCCAAGTCATCGTTGTTTTCTCTTTTTGATCAAAGAAAATGGCAATCAAGATATTGAAGATATGCGGACAGTCTACCAGACTTGTTCAATCACAGCAAGTTGCTCCTCAAGTCAGCGAGAGACATGTAGACGTCGTACCAACCAACATTATCTGAAGACATTACAGACATCAGAGGGAGGAGATCCATATGATGTAGCAGCCTCTCATCAGCTTAGCAGACACATCCTTCTGCTGTTGTTTCTACTGCTGTCTATGATAATTGTGAGTATTGAGGCTCTTCTCTTTGGTGCCTGTACTCCCTACTTCTCTTTACAAGGCAACTACAGTAAATTGATGCTGGGGGCAACATGGCTGAAGCCCAGTTCATGCTTCCTGCGAATGCGATATGAATATCGATGTCACAAATTCGCAACGAAATTCGCAGTCAGTTGAGTTTTGCTCAACTCTCTTGCGTTGGAAGTATGAACCAGGCTTAGGATTAGGGATCCTATCTGCCGTATACCCTATCCGCAATGATGGCTACGACTGTCACTAAGGGGTTGTGCTAAAGATGTCCTATACTTCAATGTTGATGAGGAAATCTAGCCATAGCCAGTGTTGTAGCCACCAGATCAGACAAACCATACTCATTCTCAATTATTTAAATGTTCCTCTGTATTTGTAGGGGTTTTCGTTGTGTGTATGGAAAGTTACCGGAGAGACGCAAAACTCGCTTTATTTAATGCTTGAGTTTCTAGACACTGTTTTGGCATACTGCCAAGGGTTCTTTACCCTCGCTGTGTTTGGCTTCGACACTCGGAATGTCATCATCCCATTCTTCAATGCGTAAGTTGAATTTTTATTTGTTTTGGGGTTGTTTTTTGTTTTCAGTTAAGCAACCAACTTTTTTGTACTAAAGAGTTCTTGCCAAAAAAAAACAGAAAATAAATACAAAACAAATACGTGTAAGATGATTTCCTTAAGTAAACCCAGCAAGATTCTTAAAGCTAAAGACTTCAAACATTCCGTCTTGGATGAACAAGCCGAGGCTGTAGATACCTACTCTTCAATTGGTAATATTTTCCAGTGACTGACCATTTGAAAGCATTCAACTGTAGGGTTGTGTTGGGTGGCATTACTGTACACAGAACTAAACTGTATTCACCACATGAAATTAATCATGCTGCAGGTTGATGAAGTTTATCTATCATTTAGAACTATAGTGAATGGTCAGATAGTAGGAGGGTTGACTGTGTACTGTGTAGATGCACTTGATTATGTCATATTGCAGGCTGGCATAGCTTCTCTATCATTCAAAACCATAGTGGGTGATATTGAATGGTAATACATTAGTGGGGTTTACTGTGTAAATGCATTCACCATTAAGCTATCACCTTGCTGGCCGCCATAGATTATCTATCAGTCAAAACCACTGTAGATGACGTTAAATAGTCAAACAGTAGGAGGGTTGACTGTTCAGTAGTGTTTATGCTTTCACTAAATGATAT
This sequence comes from Asterias amurensis, assembly GCF_032118995.1. Lineage (NCBI taxonomy): Eukaryota > Metazoa > Echinodermata > Asteroidea > Forcipulatida > Asteriidae > Asterias > Asterias amurensis. The sequence continues at coordinate 16,832,662 of NC_092663.1, forward strand.
TAGGCCTACACTGCAGGCTGAGACACAAGAAAGTAGTGGTAGCTCTTAAAGACAAACTAATCACATAACAAAAACTGAATAAGCTTTCGTAGCAACAACTACTTCATCAGATGGTATACTTTTTTCTGTCCAAAACAACAGTTGGTAATTTTAAATGGTCAAAAAGTAGGAGGGTTGCCGTAGGTGTCTTGCAATTTGAGGCTTTACATTGGGAAGAAGCAAGATCAGATTTGTTTTTCTTAGTCCTGTAATAAACATATCGGGAAAACTGTATTGCCTTAATTTATGCTTGACTACTACGATTTAACTAACACTTTGTTTTTCATTTCCTGGAGTTTTAATGAAATTTTTCTTCTTACATTTCTTCAGTATTATGTGTCAATGCTTACTCGTATTTATATCAACAAATAAAAGGTATTAACTAATTTCCTCTCCTGATGCATGGATACAAAAATATAAATTCTTGCAAATGTTAAAAACCCAGTTCATACTTACTTCGTGCAAATTGCAAAAGGGAAGTGAATTTTCTAGCACCTTACTAAGGCAAATAGTATGTACAGATTGTTTGTATCACTCCCCAGGTCAAAATTCCTGTTGAACCTAGTTAAATGGGGTCAACTGATTCAACTGGAAAGTGACCAAACTCGTCCATTTTCCATATTAACCAACTGGTTTGGACTAGGTTTAACTGTGTTCAACTAGGTTGAAATTATAAACTAGTTGGTTTCTGTCCATTTTCCATATTAAACCAACTGGTTTTAACTGTGTTTAACTAGTTTATCAACTGGTTTCAACTAGTTCCAGTTAAACCCAGTTTAACTAGGTTCAACTGGAATTTCGACCTGGGTAAGCTTTGTTCGCTGTATTGTAGGTATTTACCAGGGGCCAATTTCATAGAGCTGCTGAGGCACAGAAAGTTGCTAAGCACAACAAAATAAGGTTACCAGCCAAACGATCTTGTTACATGTGCGATATGTGACTGGTACCATGGTTATTTTGCTTAGCAGAAACTTTCTCTGCTTAATCAGCTCTATGAAAGTGGGCTCAGGGCTCATTTTCATAGAGCTGCTTAAGCACAAAACTAAGCTAAGCACAGTAACATTATGCTTACCATAATAAGGGTACCAGTTAAACTGCTATGTCACATGTGCGATTTGTGACGGGTATCATGCTTATTTTTGCTTTGCACAAACTTTCTAAGTAATACTATCTGCCCAAGCAGCTGAATTTGGGCCCATGCTTTACTGTCGTGCTTTGTTTTTGCATGCTGCATTTTTAAATTTGTGAGAAAGGTTATACTTATGCTGCTCTTGTTATCCTCTTTTGGTTTACCGTGTTTGATGGACCCTCTCTGCACTGCTCGATGTATTTTGTGATAAATTTATGTTTACATACAAATATTTAATGCACATGTTGTAACAGATTGTTGAATGTTTGCTGATTGTGTATAAAAAGCCTATATTGTGAGTGCAAGCGTGCACGCGCCATGCACAAGCCTCAGCCAATGTCAGGTTTTCCTTTTACTTCAGTGAGGGCGCTGTTTGGGCCTGTGATGTCATTTGCAATGTGTCTATTGAAACTGTATCAGTCTTAAGATGTTATCCTTTACAATATTAGATCAGGCTCTGTGGTTTATATTTTTGTAAGCACTTTTTCAGTTTCCGATTTTGTTTTCTTTCTGCCTGAAGATTTGGGAAAAATATGATGGATGGTAGGTGAGGTTTGCATTTATAAACACCATGTGTAAATCTCTTTTGAGTTAAAGTTGGTTCTGAGAGTAACCGGGGGTTGACAACTGAACATTTCAACTCAAAGATCAGAGCATACTTATCAAAACATTGAGTTGTCTATCATCGGTTCTTTTCAGAACCAACACTACTCCAAAGAGATTTACACATGGTGCTAACGCAAACCTCTCCTGATTATACTTCCACCATGCAAAGTCTCAAATCCTACTGATCACGGATATTAAAGAATTATAATGTTTATTATTACAGATTGAAACGAGTGTTATGTAGAAAGAAGAGAACATCATCTCCTGATGATGATGATATGGATTCTGAGACGTCACACACCATTCAACAGTTCACTCAACATCACATTGAATCATGCAAGAAAGATATTCTCAAAGATGTCAGGTAAGGATGTACTTTCTTAAACCAGGTGTAAATTACACTCACTCCATAGAGTCTTTTTCTTAAAGGGAAGGTACGTACGTTTGGTAATCACTCTTAAAATTAAGAGCAATAAAAGCTTTTGGTAAGAAGCCTACAGTAGCTTTCGATAGTTTAACCCTAACCCCATTTGGCAGAATGCAACACAGTTGAAATGAGAACCATGCCAAATACAACAGAAGGCAACACAGTTGAAATGAGAACCATGCCAAATACAACAGAAGGCAACACAGTTGAAATGAGAACCATGCCAAATGCAACAGAATGCAACACAGTTGAAATGAGAACCATGCCAAATGCAACAGAATGCAACACAGTTGAAATGAGAACCATGCCAAATGCAACAGAATGCAACACAGTTGAAATGAGAACCATGCCAAATGCAACAGAATGCAACACAGTTGAAATGAGAACCATGCCAAATGCAACAGAATGCAACACAGTTGAAATGAGAACCATACCAAATGCAACAGAATGTAACACAGTTGAAATGAGAACCATGCCAAATGCAACAGAATGCAACACAGTTGAAATGAGATCCATGCCAAATGCAACAGAATGTAACACAGTTGAAATGAGAACCATACCAAATGCAACAGAATGCAACACAGTTGAAATGAGAACCATGCCAAATGCAACAGAATGCAACACAGTTGAAATGAGAACCATGCCAAATGCAACAGAATGCAACACAGTTGAAATGAGAACCATGCCAAATGCAACAGAATGTAACACAGTTGAAATGAGAACCATACCAAATGCAACAGAATGCAACACAGTTGAAATGAGAACCATGCCAAATGCAACAGAATGCAACACAGTTGAAATGAGAACCATGCCAAATGCAACAGAATGCAACACAGTTGAAATGAGAACCATGCCAAATGCAACAGAATGCAACACAGTTGAAATGAGAACCATGCCAAATGCAACAGAATGTAACACAGTTGAAATGAGAACCATGCCAAATGCAACAGAATGCAACACAGTTGAAATGAGAACCATGCCAAATGCAACAGAATGCAACACAGTTGAAATGAGAACCATGCCAAATGCAACAGAATGTAACACAGTTGAAATGAGAACCATACCAAATGCAACAGAATGCAACACAGTTGAAATGAGAACCATGCCAAATGCAACAGAATGCAACAAGGAATATTATTGCATTGTGCAGGCATATTGTTTGTGTTAGGACTGTGATCAAGGGTGTTTGACCTGCTATATGCAACAGTATGCACATAAGTATAGAGTTGACTTGTCTTATATGTGGGACCATGAACTCTGCGAAATGCAACAAAAGTTGACTGCCAAATACAACAAAATGGCACACCAATATGAAGTCCCTTGACTGCCAAATGCAACAAATTCAGTCAAAGAATGACATCTGAGTAGACTGCCAAATGTAACGGATTACAACAACTATTTCCATTTGGTGCATATTAAAGTTGCATTTAAAAAGGTATCAGTTTTATGCCCAAGAAAACCAGCGTGGGTTTTCCCAATTTGGCTTTTCCTCCCTCATCTAAAAATGAACATTTCCTCAGGTGCGTCTCCTATTCAACAAGTTTCTGCTGCTGGATGTGTAACAATAGTCATAATTTATCATCCTCGTTCAATCTTTCTTGTTCTTCAGAATCGGTGCCCAAGCTCATCATCATGAAGTATTCCATGGATTGGACCTCGTTGATTGGTTAGTTGAAGTTGGCTTAGCAACAGACAGAGATGCCGCTGTTTCTTACAGCAAAAGGCTCCTGATTGGTCAGATTATTACGGTCGTTGATAAAGATCATGATCACAAGCAGTACCACGATAGTAAACTGTTGTATAAGTTCACGAGTGATGAGGATTCTACAAGTGAAGACTTCCATGTTGTGACTTAAAGCTGCAGCAAACGTTTTAAAAAAGTACTAAGTTTTCTTTTTTAATTTGTTTGTTTGAAGATCTTTAATTTCTGTATGATCATCACCAATCGTCCAGACTTAATTTCTATAAAAACAGAAATTTGATTTTGCTTTTAGAAACATAGATACTGTATTTAAAACCTGAAGAATAGTGAAATATGTCAATGAATGTCATGACTATTTCAGTAATGACCCTTATAGTTTAGTGAAAGATCAGATCTGGCAGCTGTGAGTGGCCTCTATGAGTATCTTGGTACAAGCTATTTGTGGCGGCTGTAGTCTCTTAAGGGTTCAAGTTGAAGAAAAAAAAGTACAAATTTAAAACAATAAAAAACATTGTGTTTGATATAAGTTTGATCGGATTCATATAATAATCCTACTTAACATAATATGTATGTTACAGGAAAAAAAGGCGCCTGGTATTTTTGGAAACTCGCTGCTGATAGGTAAAATCACTTTTATCTATATCAGTCCGCCATCTTTAATTGAGGATCAACATTACGAAATCAAAATTTAATTTATTCATTTTAATCATTTTTTGGGTCAACATATGGTTTACATAGTTGTTATCAAGGAATGATTTATTTCATCATCTAATCCCTTAACCTTTCAACTCCGACCTTTGTTATTACACTAACTTCCAGACGCAGGTTCATTTGATAGCATTAACTAGATCGTTAAAAATCTTTCATAGTGTTGATATACAGTTTGCCAGAAATCAAGCTGGTGGTTGGCATTGACGTTCAAATGTAAGCAAAACATTTAATCATGTTAACATGTTGTGACTAAATTCAACATTTCTGCATACTTTGAAATAAAATAAAAAATTCCCATGATGCGTTGCTTTGTTTCCAACAAATTCAACACTATTTTTGAATATATTTTTTGTGATTTTGTTACAAACTGTGGCTATCTGTTTTTGCTGTGCTTTTTGGCTTCAGATAGTTTTCCAACCTTGGTTTGCAAAAAGTCGGACTGTGACTTGCAATGGAAAGGTCTATTAGTAAGGTTATCATTTTTATTTTATTTTAGAGTGTAAAGAAGAAATCATTTGTAGATGAAACTGAATCCTGTAAATGATTGTAATTTGCAGTAGTGGCTAGGTGCTTTAATGGACACTGAACCAGCCCACTGAGTGGTTTAAATTATTACTCTTTGTCAAAAAAATGTTATAAATTTATGATATTGTTCTTTGTTCCAGCCCAAATTTACCCAGTGAGTTTCCCTTGTGGTTAATGACTTGAAATTCTAATAAAATGAAATACACTACATCGACAGCTTTTAGTTAAATAAAATGGGCCAACATAGGCCCTTATACTTGCCATTTGCATTTGATACAAAGATTATTTAATTATGCTAGCTACGTAAATCTGTAACGTCTACGTAATGTCATGTTACAAAGTAAAGATTTAGTCTTATATAGCGCATGTATCTACCTATCGATCTATCTAATGTACTCAATGCATTTTAACAAAAAGAAACATGTAAAATACATGTCATAGAATTCTTTGAATTCTATGAAACCGATTTTTGTAGTACCTTTGCAAAACACAAGGGTTTGCATGGTGCTTTGATGCACTCAGTAGCCACTGCCAAAAACCTAGGGGCAAACCCCTTCTCTAATAGTAAATGTACATGTAACTGTGTTTTTAACACGCATTACACAACAAATTGGACCTATGGCTTAACGTCACATTAGAAGAACGAAGCAATAAGGGTTAAGTGTCTTGCTTTAGGACGCAAATGTCAAGACTGGCACTCAAACCCACACTCCGCTAATCAGAACCCTACCACCACTTTTTCTCTTATATTTACCCAAAGGAATATCTCATTTGAGTAAATTAGATACATGTTCTCGTTTAATTTTCATAACATGAAAAAGTGGTGGCAGGATACAGAAATTTTTCATAGGCATCTTTTCCATATCACTCACCTTGTGTTCATGAAGTAATGTTCCAGCATCCATTAGACATGTCTTCATATTCCATTAAATTCCACCTGCCAGTCCAGTGCAACCTGTTTCAATTACTGATAATGTTGTGTCTTGCTCATGAGTCTCAAATACAAGACATACTGCCACTTTTCATCAGCTCATGGCCACTAACCAAACTCCAGGTGACAACTTCCAAACAATCCACAAGCTCATCAGACTTTTTACTTAGCATAGGAAGGGCTTTGGCTTACCATATGGGTTACCAGCAATGTATACAATGTAATGTATACTCTGTAACTGGTACCTTGTATCTTTTTTTGCTTAGTAAATCACTTAGCACCTTTCTCTGCTTGGCAGCTCTTAGAAAAAACAATACATATAGGAGGAAATTATTTAAATAATATATGCCCTGGTTTATATTTCTTGATTTTTAAAGAGTTATATTGTAATGTTCCAAATTTTATTTTATTGATTTTGTACTGCCAAGTGTAAAAGTTCTGGTCAAGTGATATATTTTTTAAAAATTCCAAAGAAACTCTGCCAATTGAGTTTCAGGTTCAATTTTAAGGAATATTGAGAAACATTTGTTTGCAATAATTTAAAGGTTTGTATCACAAAGTGTGTATTTTCATTTATGGTTTTGTAAGTATTTGATTGAAGCCAAGCATTTTGTAAATATTTTTGCCGAGAAGCATTGTTTTGGGTTTTTTTATATGACGACTTCTCAATTTATTGGTGTAATATGTGTTTATGTGCTCTGATTGGTCAAAAGTAGCTTACTAATTCTATCTATTTTTTTTTTTTTTTTCATTGAAGGGAATGACATTTGGCAATCGCTCTTAATCTAAATGGCATTGAAAACTTACTTGGATAGGAGTACAACAGCTTTTGATTAAAGCAGTTAAATAATTGAATTCAAACTAATGTGGTTATAGTAACAAGATAATAGTAACAAGTAAAAATCCCTAGAGATTTGAATCTGAGGAGCTTTACTGTCGGTATTGTTTCTCAATTATTGTATTCATTTCTCAGATAATGACGTATTCTTCCTGAGTGGCAGGGGTGGATTTCACAAAGAGTTAAGACTAGTCTTATCTCGAGTTAGGACGAGTCACTCGTCCTAACTTAGGACTTGCTATACGTTTTTAGTATCTCCTAGGACTAGTCCTAAGTTAGGACTAGTCCTAACTCTTTGTGAAACTGACTCCAGAACCGTTAAAGGATTTTCAGTGATATCGAAGAAATGCTATCACCTTTGGAAATCTTCGTAGGTTTATTTTATATATCTACATTCATATATAATTAAAACAACCAAATTGCTAAGAAAAGGTATATATTTTACTTCTTGATTTTGTTTTATTTTAATTTATCAACACAAAATAACTTACCATCTTTACGCAGTTTATTTATTGTTCACCAGAACAGCTTTAATTAAACACCATACTAATATAAATAATACAAAATGTGTATAAGTGCCATCTCTCTTTGACCAAACATATTACAAGCCCTAGAATTGAGTAATACTATATACGAGATCCTGCTTTAAAAAAATATAATGAATGTAAATATAAAAGCTCAAGAATATTGCCCTAAAATTAAGACTTAGGCCTTGTCCAAATTATGGCTACAGCTTATGACTATGGCTAGATTTCTGCGTCGTCATGCATTGAGGTAAAGGAACACCCTTAGCAACAGCCGTAGCTGTAGGCGTCAATTCAGACACCGCCTTACTCAAGAAAGACTGACTCGAAAGAAACCCACAACAAAAAAGCAAAACATACAAGACAACATACATTACTAAGAATGACTTCTTGTACAGTGCGCATAAGCAATATCTGTATCTCAGTGACGCTCGAGGCGCTTTAAAGATGCTATGTCAGATTTTTGGCCGATTTGACCCAAAAATTTTTATTTAAAATTCAATAGGTGTTATGATGGGGGTCAAGAAAGTTACAAGCTTTTTATTAGTAGCAGTGAAATAAAGTGCGCAAAATTGTCGGGATCCCAACAAAATATCACGTGACCAATTCTTATGTGTTTTATAAGAAACGTTTTAAATTTTTGTCATGGTTCCTGACCATAAAAAGTAGAAGTTAAATTTTTTTTCGTTAGAAGAGAAGATACTCTTTGAAATACCATACCAAATACTCTTTAAAATACCATTCACTCCATGTTTGGGGCCCAAAATCTGACTTAGCATCTTTAACATTCAGTATTTCCTGCAAGCTTGCGCAAGGTACATGTACATACATGTGGGACTACGTTTTGAATTGTGAAATCTATTCTTTTTACCTAACTCCATGGAATGGTTTACAAAGTGATGTGGCGCAATATGCTGCCAATCAAACCAAGACCCGGAACAGTTAGAGAACAAGAAGAAAAACTAACATTGATATAATGAATTTACAAATAATATGTATACATTTATATTAAAAACGTAAATTCATGGAAATTTATGCAACAAAAAGTTTATACTTTTTAATAAATATTCAATATACATTTGCTGTTGAGGTAGAATCACCAATTCTGAAAAAAGAAAACAGCATTAACGAAAAAGAAAATTGCGTTTCAAAACCTTAACCCTGAATAAGGTTTTGGTCAAATTTACAAAGGACAAACCACATATTAATTTGTGACCCCAAAACCAACTATGAAACGGATACATGTTTCAAAAATATCACAAGTTTACTTTAAAATTTTAAAATGTCCTCACACACAAGCCATTACATTACATAAAAGCTGTTACATACAAAGAAAATGTGATTTACAGAAAAGACACGAGTTTCAAAATGTACACACATTTTTCTGCAAATTACCAATTAACCTTGGAAAGACACCACAAAATGCTTTCGTCTGAAGATGACCCCTTTTCAAAACTTTACTTTTTGGTCAAATTAGAAACTGTCCTTGGGACACAAACAACATATTTTGACTAAAGATGAGCATTTGTAGATAAGATAAACACATTTCAAATATTAAAACATTTTTGTCTAGATTTTTAAAAGTTCCTTGAAAGAAAAATCCCCAAACACAACTTCTCCTGAAGCAGGAATTATATCTTCTTACTTTGGTCCGTTTCCGATTTTTGTTTCATCTTAAATAAGATGATATTGCAACATACACAGAAAGGGAAAAAAAAATCCTACAAATTATAGAAAATTGGTGTACTGGTTGAAATTTCAAAAATTACAGGCATGATTATTTGGCCTTTAAAATGTTTTTAAAAAGCTATAACAATGGATATTCGCCGTGATGCCATTTTGATTTTTTCCTATTTAACTAACAGTAACTATAATGAGGCTGGATGGATACAGCATTTTTGTAATTTCCATATTTGTGTTGACTTTATTTTAAAAACCTGATACGCTGTTTCAAACATCAAACAATTTTTGCCAAAGCTGCGTAGATAAATACTCATACATAATAGCCTGATTAGTTCTGTAAATCTTGTGCTGTGTACAATCTGTAGTACTGTCCCTTTAGTTGCATGAGCTCCTCATGCTTGCCCAACTCGGCTACTTTGCCATGGCGGATGACAGCAATCTTCTCAGCATCGTGGATAGTGGAGAGACGGTGGGCAATAGTGATGCAGGTACGACCCTTCTTGGCCTCGTCTAAGGCTTCTTGTACAACCTAGAAAAGAGAATTAAAAGATTCATCAGATCATGAAGATAAAAGAGAGTACCTCTTAGCCAATCTGATCTTAAATCAAGTCTCAATGTGAAGATCGTGAAACACCGCAGGAACTTACTCTTTCACTTTCTGAGTCCAACGCAGACGTAGCCTCATCCAAAAGGAGGATCTTGGGGTTACGGACAAGCGCTCTAGCGATTGCCACTCGCTGCTTCTGACCGCCAGACAGCTGGGTACCCTTGTCTCCTACTCTTGTCTCATAACCCTAAAAAAACCAAAAGGAAATCATTTAATATTACTCTGTCATAAGCTTCACAGCCTTCAAAAATGAATCTCTAAATCTTGAATATATCAAACTAACCTCAGGTAATGAAGCAATAAAGTCATGGATGTTGGCTTTCTTTGCTGCATCAATCACCTCTTCCATTGATACTTTTCTAGAGTTGTCACCGTATGCAATATTATCAGCCACAGTACGATCAAAGAGAATTGGTTCCTGAGAGACTAAACCAATTTGAGATCGGAACCAGCCAACGTTCAGAATCTTTATCTCATGGTTGTCCAAACTCTAGGGAAGTTTAAGAAAAACATAATGTTATCAGTGAGAGTCGTAAATGCACTTTTCAACAACTCAAACAAATTTCACTTGAAATGACAGTTAAATCTTACCACTTGTCCCGACATTGGGTTATAAAACCTCTCTATCAGTGAAACGGACGTGCTCTTCCCACAACCGCTGCTTCCAACTAAAGCTAATGTTTCTCCTGGCTTCACAGAGACAGTTAGACCTCGTAGAACCGGTACATCAGGACGAGTTGGGTATCGGTAACGCACCTTGTCAAAGGAAATCTCTGGAGAAAAATGTTCCTATTGAAAGAAAAGAGAAAACTGGTTGAATCTTGAATCCCAATCTGGTTAAGATAGATGGAGAGAAGACGAGGAAGTTTCAGTTTTAGATGCAAGGAAAAGCCCAGAGATTTATTCCACGGAAAACCCACGCAGTCAGATTAAAAGGACTAAAAACCCAACCTACATCGTGTTACCAGTGGGATTCGAACCGGGGAAGGAAGGAAGGGTGGAAGGAAGGGGAGAAAAGATACTCCTACACCAACCCAACCGCCTAAGAGAAATATTATAATCTAAAAATTTGTTTTGTATAAGACTTCAGAAAGGATTATGTTTGATTGACATATAATTGGAAGAGTTTCGGAGTCCAGTTGGTAAGGCACTGCTCTAGAGTTAAAAAGGTCGTGGGTTCGAATCCCACCCGAGTGGGATTTTTTTCACAGAGCTCGGGAAATTACTGAGTAAAGTAGCTTACACACAAAAGTGTATATGGGTAAAACAAAAGTTAATAATTATTCTTTATCCCCGATGCAAATTTCCATCTATGAAGTTTCAGAGTTGATACTTAGAAAAATTAATAGCAACAAGAAACGCAATAAAATTCTCTAAGGGCTTACAAGCTGTACTCCTTTATCACTGTAGCTGTCGATGGGTGGTTCTCTATCCACTAACTGGAACACATGAGCTGCGGCAGTCTTAGCTTTGGAGTAGTCTGGTGCCGAGGCCATGGCACGACCTAGACCAAAACCACCAAACACTATGGCTGAGAAGACCCTGTTACAAAATAGCAAAACAGTCTGAATAAGTGCAAACAAAACCTGTCATAAAATTATTGAAAACTTTATATAAATGGTCTTTAACCCTTTAATGCACCATTGACGTATTGATCATATGGACACATTTATTGTTACCTCTTTTTTGCAAATGTCAACCCCCAGGTCACAATAGCACCCTCAAGAGTCCTCTTTCCAATTCTGAAAACTGCCTTCATCCGATCTTTATCTTTTGTTTTACAACTATTTTCCTGAAGGATTTAAACCCGTCGCTAGTGACTGGCCGGTTGCATTATTAAAAATAATTAATAAGTAATTTATATAAATTTTAATGATTTTTCTTACATTAAGGTTATTGTTTTATGTGGTATTGTGGTATAACTTGTGCAATTTTACATTTTATGTTGCTGTACAATAGGATTGTAAATTTCATGCATTTTTATATACTTGACGAATAAACCATTCAATTCAATTCGATTCAATTCAATTCAATTCAATTAAATTTGGAAAAAGACTTTTCAAAAAAAGTTAACTTTTGCTGAGAGCAAGATTCTTAATGTTCATTCATGCCCTGCGACAAATTTTGGAAAGAGCTGAGATTTATCTTAACATGGGTATCTTTCTTAATTGCTTAGCAACGTCACAATCTTAAGATGTCACAATCTTAAGATGAATCTAAGCACTTTGTTGAATCGAGCCCTGGTTTTGGTTTGACTTACAGAAAGATGTTTTGAAATTCCATTTTGTCATTTTCGACGAGCCATCCGCCAAGACGAAACGATGCCGCATAGCAGAAGAAGATGACACTTTGAGAAACTGCGTATGTAATGCCGGAAAGATGAGCATCTTTAAGACTGTTCCTGAAGATTGAAAGAAGAAACAAAAACAGATGAACAACCATTCTCATTCTTAAAACCCTGTTTACTTTTCGGAACTAATAATTATCTTAATGGGAAGTTAAATTAACAAGTTTGTTTTTGTTGAATCAACCGCTCATTTCATCTTTTTAACCATTCTAGGGATATTATGTTTCGGATGTCAACACAGGGCTAGATAGCTCAGTAGAATACCAGCACATTAATCCAGAGGCAATTGGTTCAAACCCACTCTAGTAAATTTGTCTTTGTTTAACCCCAAATCCCTTCAATTTTACCCAGTCAGTCTCCCTTGTGGTTTATTATTTGAAATATTTTTGTTTAAATAAATGAGAAAAAATATTGAAAAAATCTAAATCTATCGTGAAGTTTTCTGTGACTGTGTTTTCATGTTTAAAAGGACTGTGGCTGTACACGGAATTATGTAATAACAACATAAAGTTATTTCTTCATAGAAGTATTTATTAATATTTCCCTAATCAAAATTAAAAAAGGATAAAAGAAGGGATTTTACTTGTAAGGTTTGTTCAGGAATTCCAAATACTGGTTGTAGAACGTTGGCTCCACTGTCAAGTTTGCAACGGTGCGAATATTCACAATAGTTTCTGTTACGATCTGAAAAATGAAAACAAACAAAAGTTAAACCACTTCTGGCTTTTGCTATAATACATTAACAATAACAATAACAACAGCATGTATTCATATAGCACTTAATACAGGGTTTCTAAGCGCTGAAACATAAATGTTATTAAATACACGAAATATTAACCATAACAACATAAGTGTATGATACAATAAAATGACATAATTTGAAGTGGGATGAAATAGCTGAAACTGTAACAAGCTTAGATGTATCTAAATAAGTGGGTTTGGGAGCAGTCTTAAATGAGTCCAGTTCAGTCGAGGCACAGATGTGGACAGGAAGGTTATTCCAGAGAGTGGGCGCGGCAATAGAGAGGCGCGTTCTCCGTAGCGAATGTTGAATTCCAGGTGGGTTGTAAAGGATGATCGATACACACAAACCAAGGAAACCTCAACAGCAAGTGCCATCACTGTGACTCAAAAAGCCTGAGGGAACCTGTTAGCAAGGGACCAGGTGCTTGCAATGAACCAGAAACACAGACGTTTACCCCTACTCTTCCATAGTAAGTGTTCAGCCGTCGATTTCACAAAACTCTTCCTAACTTAAGACTAATCTTAGGACTTAGGACGAGTCCCATCCCTGCACTGTAGCATGCAAACCTTGAGATTAATCCTAACTTAGGACTGAGTAACTGAGTTACTCGTCTTAACTCGAGATAAGACGAGTCCTAACTCTTTGTGAAATCGACGGCTGGCTTATAATTCTGGCTTTGTTCTGGCTTAATCTTACTGCCACATTATTATAAGATTCATGTGGGCGTGTACACCAGCTTACCTTCCCAATGCTCTCTTTGCTTGACTGTTGTTGTGCTGCAAAGGATCTTTGTTGCTTCATCTGCATCAAGCCTGAGAATGCTATCAGAGGCAGGAACGCTAAGACGAGTAACGTCAACTGCCAACCGAAGATAAACGCAATGATGATGGCGACACCGATGTTGGAGAAAGCTTGAACGATGAAACCAAACTGACTACCAGTCACCTGAATATGTGATTAAGTAAGAAAGAGTAGGAGAAAGAATCATAAAGTACTAGCTATGTTTGGTAACTGTCAAAGCCGAGTCTTCTCACTTGGTGTATCCCAACATATGCATAAAATAACAAACACGTGAAAGTTTGCACTCAATTGGTCATCGAAGTTGGAAGAGAATAATGAAAGAAAAAACACCCTTGTTGCATTACTTTGTGTGCTTTTAGATGCATAATAAAAGGCTTCAGCTGAAGTCTTTTTATATTTGAGTGAGATATTACTTCTTTCTCAAAATATACATTACTTCAGAGGGAGCCATTTCTCACAATGTTTTATACTATCAACAGTCCTCCATTACTTGTTTCCAAGTAAGTATTTATGCTAACAATGTTTTTGAGTAAATGCCAATAGTGTCTGGTGCCTTTAAGTTAGCGGTCTCCTAATTGTCATATATAATGCTAACCACCATAAACAAAAAAGAAGAGATTCACAGCTTCTGGCTGGCACCCCAAAGATATAGTTTATTTTTGTCTCTAGCTGTTCCTTTGGCTATTTTGCATTTATGTTTTCTTGAAAAGAATTTTGATGTTTTCCGTAAGGCGCTTGATAAATATGTTTAGTAATTATTTTAGCGCTGATAAATTATGTTGTCATTATCACTTATTGTTATTTTTACTTACCCCCGAGATCAAGGAGGCTTCCGTTGATAATCTTGTAGTCAAAGCACCACTGCTATTTTTATGATCATCAAAGTACGCAATGTCCTGAAGAAGTAAGGACAAGAAATGCTTTGATTTTAGCCATTACTGCCGTATGACCAAGTTCTGAGGAAGTAACTCATACTAGCATGAAGGAAGAAAATCCTCAATGGTACTACTTAACTTGCAGACTGTAAACATTCAACATAAAACTTTCACCCTGGAACCTGATTCCCCAAGAACAGTGGTCCTGATCAAATGACTGAAGAGCAGAGGGAAAAGTCTTACTGTTTTTTTTACATAACTTTCTTAAGATTATTTGGTTTATTTGTACACTTCAAAGTTGCTTTCATGATAAATAATAATAATAATAATAGTAGGTATTTGCAATGCGCCAAATCAATCTTTACAGATGTTCAAGGCGCAAGCAGAGGCAATGTAAACACAAAATACATGTACAATCCAGTGAATGCTAAACAAACAATAATAATAACACCATTTAAAAACAAAAACAATGGGAAGAAATCAGAGGAGAAACCACAACCAGACCTGCAGCATTGAGCCAAAGAAAGTCCCGGTCTCTCTATGACAAGAACGTGCAGGCCAAGCCGAGCGAAACCGGGCACACACTAAAACAAAATATGAATAGATCAAAAAAGCAAAGTAGCATTTAGGGAAAACATACAAATATTAAACAATGGAAAGCAACAAAAACTATGCATTTAAGAAATACATCTTGAACAGGTGAGTTTTCAGGGCAACTTTGAACTTGTGTACATCGGAAATATTACGAATAATATGAGGGAGTTCGTTCCAGAGAGAAGCTCCAGCATGTGTGAAAGAACGGTCCCCCCCATAGGGTGTGAGTTTTAGGAACAACCAGTGAAAAAGAATTTGAGGACCGAAGATTTCTAGATGGATGATATTGAACGAACAGACTAATATTGTACTCAGGAGCAGAACTATGCAAGCAATGAAAAACGAGCAAAAGTAATTTAAATACAATTCTAGAATGTAAAGGTAGCCAATGAAGAGATTGAAGTACCGGTGTGATGTGATTTCTACGTTTAGACAAAGTAACAATCCGGGCAGCAGTGTTTTGTAATCTTTGCAATCTGGCAAGCTGACTGTTGGGTAATTTATAGAGAAGAGCATTACAAACATCTAAACGTGATGAAATAAGAGCATGAACAATCTTTTCAGTTGCTGATTGAGTTAAATACTTTCGTATTACACCAATGTTACGCAGCTGATAACGGACTGATTTACAGAGGGCAGAAACTTGACATGATATGGACATGGTAGAACCAAATTGAACACCAAGATTTCTACAAGAGTTACTCAAATTTACAACTGAACCTGCAATGTTAATTGATTGAACATTTATCTTATTAAGTTTAAATTTGGAACCAAAAAGCAAAAAAAAAAACCATAAAACATTTTACACTGTTTCCCAATACTTAAACAGTATACACAAGAACCTGTAAGATTGTGTTGATATTCGTGTCGGTAAACTCAAAGGCAGTGATCCCTTATGGGCCAGTCACACTGCAGCGATAACAAAAATGATAACGATCACATTAACAATGCACAACCTCAGTTGGTTGAATAAGCGCGCGCGTATTCTGCGTGGAGCAATTCAACCATAGAATGCATTCTCTTTGCATCTTTATCCGTTATCGTTATCGCTGCAGTGTGACTGACCCTTAAACCAAATGTGTACACCTTACAAATACTTGATCAGATAAGAAAGATCATGTTGAAAATTGCTCATTCCCAACCGGTGAGTACCGACCTGAGTTTGTCATTGGCAAACTCGGGTTTGCTTTTACTGGGTGATTTACGTCATGCTTACCTGTCTTAGCATGGCTTTGAATGCTATCCTTCGTACACGCAACGTAAGCTCACCGCCAGATTTACCAAGACTCGCTCCCTACAGAATATAAAATCACACTATCCGTTAGAAACCATGAATATAGGTTGCCATCACTGATGAGGCAAAACAATAGACTCTTTCCAGTACCATGTTTGTTTATTAAATTGTGGTTTTACCCTTACACCGATGTGTGTTAGCACTATACTCAATACTTTTCCGAGTTATGTGAAAAAATCAATTAGTATACAGTGCCATCCCCAATCGGTGTAAGGGTATTTCTTTTTTTTTTTGGGGGGGGGTGTCCTACTTACCCCTAAGGTGTTTGAGATGAGAGCTATAACACCAATTCCAAAGAGTAGAAGACAGTAGAGGACAACTTGGGATTTTACTTGTTCCAATGGAAGAGCAAATGTCTGCAAAGAAGCAAAGAAAGGAAAAATTTCAAATAAATATGAGCAATGAACAATTATAGTTGGAGCCAAATTTCATGAAGCTATTTAAGCAGACAATTCTGCTGAGCAAAGTTGTTGCTAATATTGGGGTACCAGTCGCAGAAATGGTAACTGTATTGTATTTTAACTGGTAAGCTGTTTTTGCTAAGCAAGATTTGTTTGTGCTTAGCAAGTTTTTGTGTTTACAAGCTTTATCGAACTGGGCCAAGGAATAACAATAACACACACAAGCAAAAAGCTGACAAGAATGGGCCAAGTGTGGATACAGTGTGTATTTAATAAAAGCAGAATATCTTGTAGATTCTTGCTTGATAATGTCTTTGTTAGGAGTGAATGTTTACCCCAAGGATGCGACTGAAGATGATAGAGAAAGCAGGTTGCACTCCTCCATTGAAAGCTGAGCAGATAACACCAATGATCATGTAGAGGAGCTCAGGAGAATTCATCTTCATCACTCGAGTAAAACTATAATTCTTCAAGACATCTTCCTCATCCTCCTGTAAATTTTTTTATATTTTTTTAAAGAAAATATTGATTGATTTTTATGAAAGTAGACTGGAAACAAATTAGGGCTGCGTCCGAATAAGCGGCTATGGCTAGATTTTGCTGTCATCATGCATGTATATAACGTCCTTAGCAGCACCAGTCGTAGCCATAGCTTTAGCTGCCAATTCTGATACGCCCTTACTTTTAAATCGGGCTTTGCTGTCGGTGCCAATTGTGGCTTGAAATTACCATTTCTAATAGGTGAGTTTGGAACACTAGGTTACAGGCTTACCTGGTAATATTCTATTGGTTGTGTAGTTCCGAGCATGCGCACATTACCAAGAACGATGGCTTTACTTGGTGAATGTGCTGCCACCTAGACAACCCTTCAGCCTAACCCAACAATTTTTGTTTTTTGTATAGGAGATTTCTTGGTAAATTGACGGCATTTTTCAATTTAAAAGTTTCAAAGGCATACTATGTATGTAATGTGAATAAAACATACACGTATGTCCTATCTCGGCCTCTTTTTTTGCAGTTTCATCCCATTTTATGGCAAAACAACTAATCTAAGACTTCTTTTCTCAAACGTCAATTTCGGAAGGACCAAAGTGTCCCAAAAGTCCCTCGTTGGAGTGATTGCAAGACATGGTTTCAATGGGAAATCTGATAGCCTACCTGTGTCTCAGGTGTATCCGATACTGTAGACACTACACGATTCAGTTCTGGAGTTTGTTTGTCACTAGAGCCAGAAATTTTCCGATTACGAGATGATGACAAAGGTTCCTTCTCTGCATTCTGAGCTTCAACTGATCCTAAGAAGATATTTTGAAAGTCAAGTCATGTTTAAGTTGTCTTCAAATATACGCACAAAGTAGAGGTTATAGTGTCAGGTTGTTGTGTAACGTAATGTAATGTACATAAAAAGGCTGACTATAATTAGCTCTGTCTGATCTATACAGGAGATTGAGACACATACAGGTGTAGCCCATATACATGTACTGCTGTAGGGTCACCACTCAAGTGTTGCAGGCAACATAAAATAGAGGACTGGTCTGTCCAGACTATCTACATATAGGTCTATTAACTCGCTAGTAATTCAGTTTATTTTTTTTTTTAAATCCATCTCCTATGCGTATGTTTTCTTTACCGTTCTTATTTTCTGTATTTTGCATTTTTACCTATGAAAATAATAAATGAAATGAAATACATACAAAGGATGAATTCAACAAAGTTTCACTAGAAAAAAACATGCGCAGACAAAATCATAGTTAAAAAAAAACATGCATTGCAAGAGAAAGAGACAAAGACAGATTTTTTTTAAAAGGTCAAAAATCAAAAACCAGCAGTTAATGCAAAAACAATGTTTATACAGCCTGGACCACTACAACAAAAGATACTAAAACCAAAAGGCCCCAGTGTGAATTAAGACAACACTTACATGCATGTTACATGGAAGGTACGAGGGAAACTGTTCATTTGGGGGGTGATGCACTAAGTACTTTTTTTTTCACAAAATAAGAAAACAAATTAACAGGAATAAGTGATGGTTCTTGTAATAACTTTTAAGTGAGTTTGCTTGAACAAAAAACTTAATTATAAGTTGTTGTAATATAGAAACGAGACAAATTTACCACAAAACACTTTCACGATAACGTCAAGACAAACCTACCTGCCATTGGGACGAACTCCTCCTCATCATCCAAGTCTTATTTTAAAAGATGGGTTAATAGAAATTACAGAGTTGGGTTAGTATATTAACAACCACATTCAGACCATTCATTAGCTTCATTATTACACAGAGTAAATCTTGGTGCTGCCGTTTTGGGAGTCGGATTTCCCCCACATTACAGTACATGTAGCGCCGTGGAACATCAGTGCCAAGGTCTACTGTCAGGCCTGGAATTTCATCGTTGAGAGGGCAAGGCCATTTTCATTTTGCAAATGGCACTTCCATTTGAAAAGTCAACAGGGAACTTCCAAATGGCACCGAGACCAAGAACAGGGCCCAATTTCATAGAGCTGCTAAGCACAAAAATTTGCTTAGCATGAAATTTCTTCCTTGATAAAAACAGGTTTACCAACCAAATTTCCATGTGATTTTTAGGATAAGCAAACAAAAGCTGAATACTAGTTACAAGCACAATGCAACAAATGGAAATTTGGCTGGTAATCCTGTTTTATCAGGGAAGAAATTTCATGCTTAGCAAATTTGTGTGCTTAACAGCTCCATGAAATTGGGCCCAGGGCAATAGGAACACTGCCTCAGTGTAATTCATGTACTATATATTTACCTACAGTTAGATATGACAGAGATTTTGGGTTAGAGTTTTTAACTCAGCTTTTGTTTAGTATTTGGAGTAAAATCTATGAGTGTCCGAACCTTTCTCTTCATTTTCTTCTTCATCCTCATCTTCATATTCCTCTTCCTTCACCTCTGCCTCCTCTTCAGTCTTCTCTTCCTTACGACTCTGGAGCTGGACTAAACCAAAGTACAAACCATTCTTATCTTGCATCAAGACTTCATGAGAACCTTTCTCAAAGATGTTGCCATCTTTGAAGCTACAGATGACGTCTGCATTTTGAATTGTTGAGAGACGGTGGGCGATGACGATAGTTGTACGGCCAGCCTGGACCTGGGGAATAAGGTTAAAATATCATCTCATTACCAACAGGTCTTATTCAGTGATTAAGTCAAAGTTATCTTTAAGGGAATAAAGGCAGAGTGCACATAGTGTTGAAAACAAACAAGTGTACCTTATCAAGAGCTGCTTGGACGGTAGCCTCACTCTCAGTATCAAGGGCTGATGTAGCTTCATCCAACAAGAGGATCTTTGGATTACGAACTAGCGCCCTCGCGATGGCGACACGTTGCTTCTGACCACCGGACAGCTGAGCCCCTCGGTCACCAACAAGCGTCTCATATCCCTGAGAAAAAATAATGAGATATTTATTTTCAAAAAGATTGTTTTAATAATCTTTATTAAGGAGTAAAATAGTGACGAGAGTGTAGATGATAAAACTTACGTCTGGTAAGGCAGATATGAAGTCATGAGCATTAGCCTCCTTTGCAGCTGCTTTTATCTCTTCATCCGTTGCATCCACACGACCGTAGCGGATATTCTCAGCAATGGTGGTAGCGAATAGGACAGGTTCTTGGCTGACCACTCCAATGTTCTCTCTCAGCCACCTTACATTGATGTCACGCAAGTCATTCCCATCTAGTTTGACCTGATAAATATGGCAGTATATTAAAACAACTAATACCGAGGTGACACAATTATCAATTCAATTTTTTTTTTTTTTTCAGATAAAGTCTCCAGCAAAAAGTCTTAAGAAAGAAAGACAAAGACTCACCGATCCAGACAATGGATCATAGAAGCGCTGGACGAGTTGTACTGTGGTACTCTTACCACATCCGCTACTACCAACCAACGCAATTGTCTGACCTTGCTTGACCTCTAAGGTCAAACCATTCAATACCTGCAAGATTTATAAAATAACTGCAGTTCAGGAATAGTGATCAACAAAAACAGGTTATTAAACATTAGCATTGGCGGTGGCTCTTTCCAGGATCCAATTCACAGACTGTTAACCAACAAATTCTGCCTTTAAGGCGCCTACAAACCAAATTCTATAAGCTATGGCAAGGTGTAGCCACTAAAGTCTACTCCAAGCAAAGCTCCAAAAATTGGCCAATGTAGCTACTTTGGCTAAGTTAGATTTGTAAAAATATCAACATACAGTTTATCATAGTTTATCATTAACTAGGTCTGAGTCGAGAAAGACTCTGCTAGGGTCAAAACTTCATTAACTTCATTACAACTATAAATAAACCTCTGCACTTCCATTTCACACCATCAAAAGATTGTACTTTGGGATATTTAGGACTGAAGGAAAAATCTTGGTGGGGTTTTTTTTCCAGGGGTGGGGTGGGTCAGGGGTGGAGATTTTCTTACCTTAACTTCTGGTCTTGACGGGTAGCAGAAATGGACATTGGTGAAAGAAATATCTCCCGTTAATGTTTCTGGTTTCAGACCAAGTTCAGATGAATTATCAATATCAGGAATCTACAAAATAAATTTGTTATTATAAGTGGTGGCCATCTTTGATCATGTTATGAGAGTACATGAAAATGTAGCAGAAATAAAGTCATCATTGACTGATTGAAATGTGTCTCAAGAAAAACAATTAAGGGCAATGTCACACAGGGCAATTTACCGGCAACCCAAAAGTTTAGCCTACCTGGTCGATAATCTCCCAGATGGTACTAGCTGCTCCTCTAGCTGTGATGAAATCAGTGATGTAAGGAGTGCCTTGACCCAAAGAGAACGCCCCAATTAAAAAGGACAGAGAGAAGGTGGTCTAGGAGGGGGTTCGAGGGGAGTAGAACCTACCTGGTCTATAATCTCCCAGATGGTACTAGCTGCTCCTCTAGCTGTGATGAAATCAGTGATGTAAGGAGTGCCTTGACCCAAAGAGAACGCCCCAATTAAAATGGACAGAGAGAAGGTGGTCTAGGAGGGGGTTCGAGGGGAGTAGAACCTACCTGGTCTATAATCTCCCAGATGGTACTAGCTGCTCCTCTAGCTGTGATGAAATCAGTGATGTAAGGAGTTGCTTGACCCAATGAGAACGCTCCGAATAAGATCCCAAGAAACGTCTGATGGAGGAAACAAATGAAACATTTTAATCGGTTCTATGCACCTCTTCCAGTTCTAATTCTAAATAGGACAAAACATCATAAAACAATGTTTCTCCAAGTTGTGATGGTTTTGAAAAGAACTGGGCCCAATTTCTTGGCTCTTCTTACCGTAAGTAATAAATAAGTGCTTACGGTACAGGGAATTCCGTGTTTGCAGAGGCATTCTTCACTTACAGTACACTAGCTAGCACAGACATCTAGCACTTGCCAAGTAAGCGAAGAATGGTGATCATAAGCGCAGAATACGGCGGCAAGCAGAGCCAAAAAAATGGGCCTCGTGGTTTTCACATACGATCCTCCACTTGCCCCCTCCTTAAATTCCTAAAAGACTTTGGTAATCCGAGTATTTTCCTTCCATACAATAAAAACTTAGCCTTTGATAAAGACTCTGCTAGAGTCGAAACATCGCATTACCTACTTTTTCATTAACATCATAGGTCCCATAGGTAAGCATTTAACAAGTCTGCTTATTGTTATATTAATTCACCAAACCAACTGCGGACGAGCCGCCAATTACAGGAAAGGATAAAAAACAATTAGAAAAAATTCATATAGCCTATATAAAAACAATCTGATATGTACAAAGTTAACAATTAAAATAGAATCATCTTAGGAAATTAAACCATACATTGAAGATTAAATAAAAAAAAATAGGGAACAGAAACAGACCACCATGAACGACTGTGAAAATATATTTAAAATATATTTTAAAAGCAAAAGCCTACATTAAATTATAAAATAGAATAAACAATAAAAGACAAAGGAAATAAATTTAAATTTAAAAACAAATAAAAATATAAACAAAAATATAAACAAATCGATGTAAACAATACCGAATAAAATAAAACAAAACACTGTAAATATACATTAGTTACTAAAAGAGGATATGGCACGTAAAACCTGACCACGAAAGGAATTAAGAGAAGGGGCTCCGAACACATCACTCGTTTATTCTAATCGCTGAAGTTTAAGAAAAATCCAAAAATACGCACCACAATAATATCTCCTGGGCTGAGCTCACCCGATAAATATAAGGTTGAACCGTACCTGGGAAGAATAGAATGAATGAAAATTTGTTTATTTGTTATTCAATTTGATCAAACCCTTGAGTTATTATCTTAACATGAATTATAAATAATTGGAAATAATTATTAGAATTATGTTTATTCTATTACATAATCTTAATGTGCTATTTTTGTTTTATTGGGTGTTTACTATTATATTGTTTTAGTTCATCGTATCATTTTTATTGTAAGGAACTTTTGGTCACTTTTGTATGGAAAATGTGCAGTATAAATGTAATTATTGTTATTATTATAATTAAATGGGTACCTGTGAGGGCAGAGATGGTTCTTGTGATTGATTTAGCCGAGTAGTGAATTGTTGTTGCACAGGCTGTATACTCCCCAGGGAGCTCAGATGGTTTAAGGAGTGAATTAAGACCCGGTGACCAGGGGTATTAATGTTGGAAGCGCTTTGAGACGCCCTTAGGTGTAAAAAGCCGTTTTTATATAAAAACTGGTTATTGTTACTATTATTGCCTATTTTAACAACTGACCAGAAAGCAAGGGCATAAGTTCCATAGAAGTTGAAGTAGAAAATTCCAATTAAGATTGCCTGCAGAGTGTCCTTCTTTATAGACTCCTTCTTCGCACCGTACAAATTCTCTGTGTACCTGAAAAGATTTTAAAGACGAAAACATTTAAAATCTTCTGGAGAAAATGGAATTTGAGGCCTTATACATGGTGAGGTATCAATGTATTTGGATTAAGCTCGGGTGATAACGATTTATTTTAATTACGATATATCGCCAACAATATTTCGCGATATTCGATATAATCGCGATTAATTATATTTGACATCATCAGTCTTCAAACTCCCAGTGAAAGTTGTAGAAGAGACAGTCATAGCATAAGAGAAGTGTTCTAATGACCTATTCTTCTGGTTTTACTCCAAACCTGTGGGGTACAAGATGTCTCAGCTAGGAACATACATCGCGATATTGCAATACTTAATCGATATCGCGATGTATCGCGATATATCGATATTTCGATTAAAACCAAATTGATCCGATATCTAAATCGTTTCCAATTTAGTATCGCGATCTTCGATAATATCGTGGTATCGCCCAAGCTTAATTTGGAATGTAGTACCACGATGTGTCTATCTACTTAACAAATAATAAAAGACTTCAGCTAAAGCATTCTATTAAGCATCTGAAAGCACACGAAGTTGTGCAATAACGTGCTTTTTCCTTTCATTATTCTCTTGTAACTTTGATGACCAGTTCTTTTATGCATATGTTTGGATACACCAAGTGAGCATACTGGGCCCAATTTCATAGAGCTGCTTAGCACAAAAATATGCTAAGCATGAAATTTGTTCCTTGATAAAAACAGGATTACCAACTAAATTATCAAGTGATTTTCAGGATAAGCAAACAACAGCTGAATACCAGTAACAAGCAATATGCAACAAATGGAAATTTGGTTGGTAATCCTGTTTTTATCAAGAAAGAAATTTCTCGCTCAGCAAAATGTTGTGCTTAGCAGCTCTATGAAATTAGGCCCTGGTCTTTGACAACTACCAAACGTGTCCAGTGTCTTTAATGTGTGGCAAAATTGTTGAAAGTGAAGGATATAGCACCTACCTTTCTACTTCCTTATGTTCTCCTCCAAACGCTGTTACTGTTCTGATTGATGAGAGGACTTCCTCAGCAACTGCTCCTGCCTTAGCATAAGCATCTAAGGCACTGGTGGTCATCTTACGAATCAGCTGCAGAAATAAGAAACAAGAAGTCTTAAATCATCTCATGAGTATTCAGAAAGAATGGGTACTGACAAAGGTTTAATGAGAATTGGTTAGTGGGCCTTTTGGTTTGTTTGTAAATTGTTGCTTGTCTTTTTCTTCTTTGCAGTGGCAAGGGGACTACTAGCTCTTATAGCCTTCACAAGCCTGGGCCCACTTTCAAAAAGCCGTTAAGCAGAAAATACTGCTTGGCAAATGTATTTGCTAAGCAAGAAATTAGTGGGGTACTAGTTGCAGCAATGGTAACTGTATGGTATTCCGCCTGGTAAATTTGTTTTGGTAATCAAGATTAGTTTGTGCTTAGCAAGTTTTTGTGCTTAAGCAGTTCTATGAAATCCGGCCCTGGTCTTATCCACGCTGGTTTACCTCTTCTACAAGCCCCCCATATTCCTGCGTCCCTTTCCCAACCATTCCTACTTACCCTAGCACCAATAGCAATAGATGGAAGCATGATAAGGAATGCTACACACAGGATAACCAAAGTTAATTTCCAAGACTTGGAGAAACCCAGGGCAATTCCACCACAACATGTGCCCAAGTACTGTAAGATAAGTCCAAGCTTGTCACCAAATCCAGCGCGGATCTTGTCAATATCACTGAAGCAAGTCAAAAGAATCAAATAACAAATCAAATCAAAAATAGAGCTGTGTGTTTATAAGATAATAAACACAGAGTTGTTAGGTAAGGTAAGGTAAGGTTCATTTTATTTGTTTCACTTCGACTGAACGTAGATCTTGAAAAACTGCACCTTTAAAGTAACGTTATGTGAACCTTGATGATGTGATCATGATTCGACCCGATACTGCATACATGCAGAATCTCGACTTGAATATGTATATACGCAGTTTCAGCTCGATTGCGATAACAAAAACTGTATATCAGTTTCGGTTAATACAATATCTACCTGCTGAGGCTAATTGTTTTGAGTCCTTGTCTTGATATTTATATTCTACTGCAGCTGAGTAGACTTTGGTATTCATTAAAAAAAATCTAAAAGAAAAAATCTTAACTTACTCTGATGATCTTGAAGTAAGCTCCCCAGCTTTATGGGTGTCAAACCAAGCTATTTCTTGGCGAAGAATCGCCCGAAAAAATTGTAGACGGATCTTGTGGATTTGTCGCTCGGCAGCGGTGTTCCATAACATATTTTGTAGGTAAGCAATAATCATAATGATTACACCTAGGATAGCGTAGTAAATTGAATACTCTGTGATAGTATCGGTGGGGCTAGTTGTTGGGCTGTGCAGGAAGGAAAGAAAAGAAATCAAGAAATGTTATAAGATTTTTTGAAATGAAATTTGAATATGGATTCATTGAAGCTTTCCAATAGGACAAAATGATATCTTGGTTTTGGGGGGGGGGGCACCACTGCAAACATTTTGTAGATAACTTTCTCTGGACAAGACAATTGAGTTTGAAAAAAAAATGTATTTTAAAAAGCAGGACTTGAACCTGCAACCTTCGGATTAACGTTCCAGCGCTGTGCAACTAATCCATCTTGCTATTTTTTGCTAACATCTTCATCTGGGTGCAAGTAAAAAGCCATTCAATTTGAAAGTACCAAGTAGCCAGGGATCACACCTAAGTTTCCGATACAACCTCAAAAGGGCAGCGGCAAATCACCTTTAAGGAAGCTACGTGTTATTTCAAATATCAGGTAATAAAATAAACCACAAGCGAACTGACTGAGTAAATTTTTAATAAACTGGGGTTCAACAAATCTTACCAAAGCGGGACTTTAACGTGCGACCTCATGATAAACATGCTGGAGCACTACCAACTGAGATATCTAGCTAAGATAATTAAATAATCAGTTTAACTTAAACTAACAATGATACAAATGAGATTAACACAACCTGAAACACTTACGTATTAGGAGTGGTCATCATTGGTACAGTAAGGTTTGTTGCACTTCCATAGTTTTTGCCTTGATCAATAAAAGCATCGGTCACTCTCCCAAAGAAGAAGAGGACTAGAGGTAACGACACTCCTTGGGTGATAGCCAGGATGAAGGCAAAGATTAAGAGGAGTACCTCAAAGGGACCAGCAAAACGGAACTTTAAAAAAAAAAAGGGCAGAAGAATTTATTTAATAATCTTGAAGACAAATTGTAGTCATTGAAACTTTGCACAGTGGGTGTATAATTAGGTGAGGTAATTTGCGGTAGCACCAAGTATGAATCCACCATCACCAGTCACAATGGTTCAAGAAAGTTTGAATGAATTCACAGTCAAAACAAAGATATTGGGTGCGTTCGATTAGCTTCCCTGTGTCAACCCAGCGGTGCTCATTCAGGTGAGCCCCTGACATAAGCTAATTGAACGATTACCCACCCTCTGGTGGTGACGTCATGCACCTGGGGCCAGCCCCAAGTTACCCATTCCACAAGGGGCTGATGACCCGGGTGAGCCCCTGGAATTACGTCAAAGCTATTCGACAGGGGTGGATTTCACAAAGAGTTAGGACTAGTCTTATCTTGAGTACGGACGAGTTACTAGTCCTAACTTAGGATAAGCTGTACGTTTTTGATATCTTATAGGACTAGTCCTAAGTTAGGACTAGTCCTTACTCTTTTTGAAATCGACCCCTGCACATTTACCCAATGAAATCAATGGGGCCATAAGACCAGTGCCTGTCTTTCTGAATAAAGACAGGGGACCAGTCTATAATGGTTCAAGAAAGTTTGAAGGAACTCACAAGTTGTAAGGAGGTGACATTTCTGGTTTTAACTTGGATGCTGTCTTCCTTGTTTGCAGTTTCCTCATGATGCTCTGTCTTTAGTTCAATTGCTTCTTCATCAATGGCAGCGGTGTCAGCTTGTTCATTGTTTTCATGAAACAACGTGTCTCCATTCTCTATTTGAGTATCTGTTAAAAAAACAAAAAAAATTACTATAAATCAGAATTGTTTTAATTCAAACTGCTTCAGCAGAGAATGATGATTGTAAGCGCAGAACTCAGTCATAAGCAGAGCCATGAAATGGGGCCTTGGTCATGAGATTACTGGGTCAACACAACATCTACTGGCCTCTAGACTTGACCCAAGTCGAACTTTCGTCGAGTCCTTCGTCGCGTCGAATTACTGCACTGAAAAACTGCATCTAAATCGGAGCTTTATTTCACCGCTTTGTTGTGCGCCCTCACTCACCAGGAAAGTGCCAATTAACTGCTTTCGAAAATCACTGGATTGCCAATAGAGGGCGCATGTTAAAAAAAGCTCATCTGCCGCGGCTATTGACTCGACAAGCACGAGACCTGACTTGAATTAAGTCTAACTGGCCTCAGGCTTCTGGTCCAGTGTAAAACTAAAGCCCTGCATTTAAAGTAAAGTTACAATCATTTATACCTGATTTCTGTTCTGTCAGATCTTCCTGCCGACTTCCAGGATCTGTGATCTCCTCATTTGGTATTGAATCATCCTCTGTCACCGTCATTTTATGGGTTTCTTTCCACAATACTGCGGGAAATAAAAAAGATTACCTTGCTATAATTGATTCCTATCTTTTATATCATCTAAAACGATGGAAAGGAAAATATTACAGAAAACAGAAACTGATCACTTTCACTTTCTCAGTCTCATGTGTTCAGATACTTTTGAATAATGAATAGATAAATAATTATTTTCAACAACTAATAATTTTACTTTATTGATACATGCACAAACTCAACAAAATAAAAGGACAGTAAGGCTTGCAGAGCCGCATCTTTCTTTTTTTACCACATAATACTAAAATTGTCATATTTCCACTTTATCTTGGCACCATAAACCTCATCGCCAATCCGCCTGGTTGATTTTTCTTGAATGGCAGAAAGGCACTGTGGGAAGGAAAAGGGGGCATTATACAAAGGATATATTCCTCCCTTGATTGATTCAATTAAAATTAAAAAAAAACAATTTTATAAAAAAAATTGAGGTTCTGGTTCTACAAAGCCAGCACTAAAATTTTCTAGTCCAACTCTTCCCTTATTCATTGGAAAACAATTATCAAAAAAAAAAAAAAAAAAAAAAAAAACGATCTGTACTTGGGGAAATAAATTTAATATGAGCAAGACAAAAAATGTTTGCCTACCTAATATGCTTAGGAAACAATCATGGCCCAATTTCATAAAGATGTTTAGTGGGGAACCAGTCAGTCACAACAATGTTAGCTAAATATAATTTTGGCTGGTAACCTGTTTCTGGGAAGCAATACTTTTCTTTGCTTAGTAAATGTTTTGCTCACACTCCTTAAAGGCACTGGACACTATTGGTAATTACTCAAAATAACTGTTAGCAAAGAAACTTACTTGGTAACGAGTAATGGGGAGAGGTTGATAGTAAATCATTGTGAGAACTGGCTCCCTCTGAAGGAACGTAGTTTTTGAGATGAAGTAATTTTCCACAGAAGTAATTTTGAGGTCCCGAAATCAAGCATCTGAGAGCACACAACTTCGTGTGACAATGGTGTTTTTTCTTCCATTATCATCTCCCAACTTCGACAACCAATTGAATACTGTACTACTGGTATTCGACAATTTAATACCACTAGTGTCCAGTGTCTTCAATAGCACAAAAAAAGTAGGCAAAACTTCTATTTTAATGCACACATTTCCATTGATAGAGTGCCCAAGGCGCCTTCTTTAAAGGCTTATGATATTGGGCCCATATCGTCGCCAACACAATGAAATTGTTATTACCATTGTGACTTCTTGGCGCCGCATAGTCACCAGTGTGTGCACAGCTGCTGTGCTAGCATTTACACATTGTGTTGTGCGATCATTTATCATTTAGACCAATGAGAAATCCTCCATGTTTAGACCAAGGAGGTAGAGATAGTTAGTTTAGACCAAGGACACAGAATGAGATTGTGAGATTTGCGAGAAGTAAACAAAAATATATATATATCATAATAATAATATTGTTTGTCACCCAATTCTTTGTGGCATTATGATAACTAATTCTACCTCCATGGATAAACAATCGTTTGGAGTCAACTAACCAGAATTTCAGTCTGGTGTTTCAAAAATACCGCAACTGCCTCTAACACTACCGTCTAGGCTCTACTCATTCAATCATACACTGTAGAAAATAGACAATGGCGGTGCGCTTCATCATCACTTTCATCATTCACAGTCCCTAGTGAACTCCTAATTAAACTCCGTTTTTACGACGCCCTACCAAGAATTCTACCTCCATGGTCCAACCACCTCCATAGTTTATTGCTCCATGGTCCTACCATGGAGCTATGGTCCTACCATGGTCTTACATACTACCAGCACAGCAGCAGTGCCACACTTTCACCATGCTTCACTCACCTTTATCTGTCATGTATTGTTGTGTAATCAGTTTTACGATAACGAAGTGCAAACCGCACTGTGCCCTCCGCAAGACCAGCAGCAGTAGAAGCAAATCCGCACCCAGTACACTAGAGATTGATGCTGCTGTACACACTCTACAGTAAACACAGGACCAACCACTTGGAATTGAAGATGAATAATGATGAAAACAAAGCTAGCTACACACAATTATATAAAATGTGGCCAACCACCGTTAAAAACTGCACACAATTTGCGGGGCGGCGGAGCAAGCGAAGAGCTCGCGTGTGTGACATGTGTATCATCTGCTGCCGAATGAAAAACAGATGCATTATTATTATTAGTCATCGACCTTTACAAGTCTATTTCCCTCAATTCTTTAAAGAGAAAGTGGGTTAAGTACGACCGTCCTTGCCCGGTCCTGCAATACTATTATATATACCATAACAAAGAACCCCACAAAGTTCACTGCCAGGTTTCACTACTGGAAGTGTTTATTTTTTCACCAAGTGATCTTTGTACAGATATAGGATGCAAACAAAAGTGGTATGTGCAATAGTTACACGCGAGGGCTACGTCATAGTAGCGAAAGGTAAAAAGGAACATTTTTCACAATGAAAGTAAAAAGGGCTCACGGGTTCCATCGGGCAGGATGCATTGGAGCTGGTGCAACAACATTGCATCATGATAATGGACATGACTCAACAATTGCCATTGCTCCATTTTATATAAATGTTACCTTTGTCCAAACTTAAAAGTCGTTCACCCTGGTGAAAAGAAGTTTCCCGGAGGCTTTTCGTAATTATTGATAAAAATATTTATAAAGGTTTTGCAACGGCATAGGCCTACAGATATTACATCAGATCATAGACCTACACAGTACGCATTAGACCATGGGAGACCCAGTAACTGGATCGAGCGCTGTAGTATTTTTTTCCCTCGAAATTTTGACATTATCGGTCATCTAGTATGAAGCGATTAATGTCAACATTTAAAAAAAGGAATACAGCGCCCCCGTTACTGGGTCTACATACGCATACGAAATGTGAACCTAAAAACAAAAGAGGTCATTGGAACACCATGTGCTCTTACACATCCACACAGTGTGCAGTCAATGTCCACAAAGTAACTGCATGATGAAACACAGATAGTGTATGGCGCGGCCCTCATCGTCAGTTTAGTGCCAGTACACTAGCGTATACTAGTCCGGAGGGCGTCCCTCATTTGAACCCCTGCCTTTTTTCAACCCCCCCCCCCCACCCCAACCATATAAAAATGCGCAACATGCCAAGGTTCTGTATATTAATAGCTCACAAAATATGACATCGAATTTGATGAATGTTGTCAAAGCGCGTGTTTTGATTTGTTCAATGTTGAGACGGGTTGAAAAATCTAATCCTCCTAAAAAATAGGTTTACATCATGCTATGCCGTCCGTGCTACAATTTTTCCAATTTATTGATTATTGTTCGGTTCTTGTTCGGCATTTTGAGTGGCTTAAACAAATGTTGAATGTTCCCTTTCACTTTTTTTGTTACAGGCTGAAATTGATCTAAACATGGACAATTTCCAGCTCAATGATCGTGATGGAGTGGTTATATGGCAACTTCAAAGGGCTGTGTGCCGTCAGAGATTCACTGAGCATGCATCGACCTAAACTGTTTTATAGCCGAAAAATGTTGGTCAATGGCAAATTCCTTCGTAAGCAAAAACAAATACAAGTGCTACACCATCAGCTAGCATAAGTGTACACTTTATGACACGCTGACTGGTATGTTTCAGTTAAAGCCATTGGACCCTTTCGGTACAGAAAAAACAAATTCACAGATTTACAAATAATTTACAGGGTTTACAGAAGGTAATTGGTGTTTATTTTTCACCAAGTGATCTTTGTACAGATATAGGATGCCAACAATAGTGGTATGTGCAATAGTTACACGCGAGGTCTACGTCATAGTAGCGAAAGGTAAAAAGGAACATTTTTCACAATGAAAGTAAAAAGGGCTCACGGGTTGCGTCGGGCGGGATGCATTGGAGCTGATGCAACAACATTGCATCATGATAATGGACATGACTCAACAATTGCCATTGCTCCATTTTATATAAATGTTACCTTTGTCCAAACTTAAAAGTCGTTCACCCTGGTGAAAAGAAGTTTCCCGAAGGCTTTTCGTAATTATTTGATAACAATATTTATAAAGGTTTTGCAACGGCATAGGCCTACAGATATTACATCAGATCCTAGACCTACAAAAGAAGCATTAGACCCAGTAACTGGGGAGCTGTAGCATTCTTCTTTTTTTCTCTCGAAATTTTGACATTATCGGTCATCTAGTATGAAGCGATTAATGTCAAAATTTTGAAAAAAAGGAATACAGCGCCCCAGATACTGGGTCTACATACGCATACGAAATGTGAACCTAAAAACAAAAGAGGTCATTGAAACACCATGTGCTCTTACTCATCCACACAGTGTGCAGTCAATGTCCACAAAGTAACTGCATGATGAAACACAGATAGTGTAGGGCGCGGCCCTCATCGTCAGTTTGCCAGTACACTAGCGTATACTAGTCCGGAGGGCGTCCCTCATTTGAACCCTTCCTTTTTTTCACCCCCCCCCCCCACCCAACCGTATAAAAATGCGCAACATGCCAAGGGGTGGATTTCACAAAGGTAGTCCTAACTTAGGACTAGTCCTATAGGCAATGCTAAGAGATAGGACCAGTCCCAAGTTAGGATGAGTTACTGGTCCTAACTTAGGACCAGTCCTATCTCTTAGCATTGCCTGGGACTAGTCCTAAGTTAGGACCACCTTTGTGAAATCCACCCAAGGTTCTGTATATTAATAGCTCACAAAATATGACATCGAATTTGATGAATGTTGTCAAAGCGCGTGTTTTGATTTGTTCAATGTTGAGACGGGTTGAAAAATCTAATCCTCCTAAAAAATAGGTTTACATCATGCTATGCCGTCCGTGCTACAATTTTTCCAATTTATTGATTATTGTTCGATTCTTGTTCGGCATTTTGAGTGGCTTAAACAAATGTTGAATGTTCCCTTTCACTTTTTTTGTTACAGGCTGAGATTGATCTGAACATGGACAATTTCCAGCTCAATGATCGTGATGGAGTGGTTATATGGCAACTTCAAAGGGCTGTGTGCCATCGGAGATTCACTGAGCATGCATCGACCTAAACTGTTTTATAGCCGAAAAATGTTAGTCAATGGCAAATTTACTCGTAAGCAAAAACAAATACAAGTACTACACCATCAGCTAGCATAAGTGTACACTTTATGACACGCTGACTAGTATGTTTCAGTTAAAGAAACACGTTGCCTTGGATCGGACGAGTTGGTCTATAAAAAGCGTTTGCAATAACTGGGTAAGAGTTCATCATATTTTAATTTACAGATTCTTCTTTAGCCATAAACACACCACCAGCCTTTTAATTATTGATCTTAAAAGGACAGGCATAATTGCCCTCGGGCCGGTTATTTATGGCAGATTATAAATAAAAAATGTATAAGACTTGATGGGGGGGGGGGCTAGGGCTTCATCGCTTTATAGCAGATTCAAAATCTAATTTAAAAAAAAACCAACGCCACACTACATAGGCCTAATTGTCTCTTGCGATATGTTGATATCATAATAATAATAATAAAGAATAGGGCGCCAAAGTCCACCAAATGAGGTGCTCAAGGCGGACGGGAGGGGGAACCACACACAATAGAACAATTATAAGCATATTGCACCTATTAGATACTCCATTATACTCGTTTCGGGAAGAGATGGGGTCGACTGGCTAATATCTTTATGGTTTGTTGAACTCCATAAGAACACTTCCTCCGTAAAACCAGAAAGGAAAAAAACCGATATAAAACCGGACTACAAAACCTGAAAACTTGAAGTGTCGCTCACAGTCACACGCGATCTCTTCATTCAATGGAGAGTTATTAGCTAGCCTACCACACTCAGTCGATCGATCTCTCGCACACCTACTATAGCCGAACTGTCGCTTGATTCTAGGTATGTGATGATCCGACACTTCAAGCATCAAATAAAGTGAGCGATTTGTTTTTCTTGTCGAGACTTTCGTTTTCGTGATTTGAGACATCAAGTTTACGGAAACACCTTGTGTTTATCTACTTGCTAAGTAGATTTGGTCTTGTGAGAATGTTGTCATGCTATAATTTGTATTCTACTACAGCGGATTTTCGGAACTCAGAAGACTTTACTGAAAAGAACTGTCCTGCCTTTGAAAGGTAGAAAATCGGCAGAGACTAGCTTTGGTGGTAGATCGAAGCTACCTCCATGATCGAGGACTTTGGCGACTGTACATGGAAGTGAATACTCATTGAATTGGTCTCAACGTTTTTCGACTAGCTTGCTCTATAAATTTGTATCGGGGATAAAGAACTTTCATTTTGGTTTTACCCTTACACCGACGTGTGTAAGCACTTTATACTCAATACTTTTCCGAGTCCTGTGAAAAACAATTACTCGGGTGGGATTCGAACCCCGACCCTTACAATTCAATAGAGCAGTGTCTATAGCTCCCCCTAGTCATCGTCAGGAGACTCTGGTTGATTTACAGTCTATGGAAATCAATTACCTGACGACATAAAGGTTTTGACGATGCATTTAATAACCCTTCCCCTCGTTCTGATGGCGACATCACTTGCAATAATTGCTGATGACCATTCCTGCCAACAAGGATGGCAGTACTATGCTGGTTATTGCTACAAGGCTGCAACCATTGATACGAAACTAAACTTCATTCCTGCTTACGAACTGTGCCGGGATCGTGACAACGGTAAGTTGATCATCCCAACATCCAAACGGGAGAAAGTGTTTCTAAAGGAAGCATTCACAGATGAATTCTCACCCCTTGGTGATAAAGAAACTTCTGGACAAGTCTGGCTTGGCTGCAACGCACTTAACGAAGGCGTTTGCTCGACGGGAGCAACTGTGGACGAACCTGAAGCTTGCTACACAATGAGTTTGGTTTCTCTCAAGATGTTTAAAACCAGCTGCTCTTCTGAACAGAGACGAGTCATCTGTGTAAAAGTATCTTCATCTCTTCGCAGCCTGACCAGTGTCGATCGAGATGATGCCGTGACCACACCCAGATGCCTGCTTAACCACACCTATCAGGAAATCCCACTTCTGCACCCTGTTCAATGCTACTTTTCCTGTTTAAAGGATACTAACTGTCTCTCCTTTAACCTGTCAGGGAAAGCGTGTCAACTCAACAATGCAACCATCTCACAGGTTGATGTTGATGAGTTTGTTATCGCGACTGGGAGATGTGCAACTTATAACTTAAACTACATCGCTACTTAAAGGGAAGGTATACATGGTAATTCTAAGAATATGTGTTAGAACAAAAACTTACTTGGTCACGAGCAATGGAGAGCTGTTGATAGTAACACATTGTTAGAGACGGCTCCCTCTGAAGTACGTAGATTTTTAGAAAGATTTTTAATAATAAAAGACTTCAGCTGAAGTATTTTATTATGCACCTGAAAGCAAAGATTTGTGCTATCAACGGCGTTTTTTTCATCTTGCAACTGCGAGGACCAATCGAGTCAAAATGTTCACATACATTTAGTAACCTCTTAAAATTAATGTCAATACAGAATACTGAGAGAGGTAGGGCCTACAGCAGCTGTTGATAGTACAAAGTATTATGAATGTGGTTATGGACAATATGTAAATTTTGATTCCCCAGAATTTGAATATGCGAAACGTTTCGTTCAGGTAATTTCTCAGATTTTATTTTACATTCAACAGCACAAGCGCCAATTACAGGACGGATAGAAATATTACCCCCCAAAAATGTTGTAATTCTGTGTCATGACCATTATTACTTCGTATTTTTGGCGATATCACCCAAAACGCCACCACGTTTTGAAATGAAATTTTCACAGGTCTGTTTTATTGTATATATTTACATTCATATAGGATTCAAATAATCGAACGGTTAAAGACACCGGACACCTTTGGTAATTGTCATAGACCAGTCTTCTCATTGTGTATCTTAACATATGCATACAATAACAAACATGTGAAAATTTGAACTAAAATGGTCGTCGAAGTTGCGAGATGGTAAGGAAAGAAAAACACCCTTGTCACGCAAAGTTGTGTGCTTTCATATTGAATTCGAGACCTCAAAATCAAATTCTGAGGTCTCGAAATCAAATTCAAATATTTTGGTGAGGAATAACTTCTTTCTTGAAAACGACGTGCTTCAGAGGGAGCCGTTTCTCACAAATGTTTTATAT
This sequence comes from Asterias amurensis, assembly GCF_032118995.1. Taxonomy (NCBI): domain Eukaryota; kingdom Metazoa; phylum Echinodermata; class Asteroidea; order Forcipulatida; family Asteriidae; genus Asterias; species Asterias amurensis. The sequence goes on from NC_092663.1 coordinate 16,869,013, forward strand.
CAACAACTCTCCATATTGACCGCTAACAAGCAAGTGTTTATTCTGACAACTATTTTGAGCAATTACCAATAGCATGCAGTACCTCTATACAACGTCGCAAAGCATATCGCGTGACTAATGTTAATGTTTGGTAGTAAAGTTCTTAGATACCAGTGAAATGACACAAACAAAACTCTTTCGTGGACAAGTCTTTTATTTCTCAAAATCTTCGGCATTTTCAATGTTGTGGTAAGGTAGGGACAAAGTGAAAATCAGTTTTTAAATCTTGATCATTCTTACATTAGACCTCTATGAATTTATCAATTCACACCTATATGGCAAATAACAGAAATAACAGTTGATCGTCCCCTCCCTCATCCTTTTTTTGAGGCCGCATCTTTTTTTTTTTAACTCTTTTTTTAAACCTTTTTTTTCAACAAGATTTTTTGGGGGTGTATTTCTCATTAAATTTAGTTATCTTTTACGAACTTGCAACTAAAAAAAGTAAGTGGTGACTTTAAACTGAAGAATTGATGGCCACCTTTACAAGAAATAAAAAATAAAAAAGGATAATAAAGGAAGCCTTTGTGACATGATGTCTAGTATACTTTGGTCTTTACTCTTCCATAAAAACATTTACATTATTCATACAGAAAATTATGAAATCGTTCACATTAAAAAAAAAAAATTGCTTGTTTAGCTAATATTCAACCGACCATGCTAGCCGAGGCTTTGTTTAATGGAAAGATCTATAGATGCAGGTCATTATGATTGTAATCATAATAAGCCATAATGGGTTTTGTCATGCAGTAGACACCCTCCTCTCACAGGGCTGTACAGCACTGAGCTAATCCAGACAGGTTGTCACAATTTAGATATTTAATGAGCTCTAAAAACCACCACAAATTAGAAGGGCAAACTTTATTGGTTTGGCTTTGAATAATTTATCAAAATTTGGATCAAAATAAAGCCATTTTGAGACTCGGGGACACAATACTATGTCAGTTTTAAGTTCGGGTGAATTTATCTGTAAACACCCAAAGCAATCTAGTGCACCTCTCAAAAATCGCTTATTAGGTTACTAACGTTAATATTGAGCACAAACGCTGCAACTAATTGCAAATTTTATTAGAACTTTGCAATATTCACGCACTATTGGGTTTGGGTAAATATGTCGGTGTACACCCAAACCAAACAGTGCACTCCTATTGTAAGACTTACTTATTTATAATTGGTTGGTAAATAACATCAATAAATAATATTGAGTTGAGACTTTTGCAGCTTTGTTGTAAAAGCTTGAAAGGTTTTATTATTAAGTAATGAGGGTTATGTCTCATTGCGTGGACACACAAGGAATACATCTTCCTTTTGGCTTTAACAGCTCTATCCTTACGTCTTGCCTACTTTCTGATGAGGGTAATGTCTCATTGCATGGACACACAACGAATACATCTTCCTTTTGGCTTTAACAGCTCTATCCTTACGTCTTGCCTACTTTCTGATGAGGGTAATGTCTCATTGCGTGGACACACAAGGAATACATCTTCCGTTTGGCTTTAACAGCTCTATCCTTACGTCTTGCCTACTTTCTGATGAGGGTAATGTCTCATTGCGTGGACACACAAGGAATACATCTTCCTTTTTGGCTTTAACAGCTCTATCCTTACGTCTTGCCTACTTTCTTTTTCTTCTTCTTTTTCTTTTTCTTGGTTGCAACCTTATTGGCAACATCACCTGAAGAGAAAGAAAAAATCAAACTTTGTGTCAGAGGCAAGTCGATCGATAGTCAATTGTAAAAGTATTATACAGGATGATGTAGAGCTAACAAAATAGTGGCAGACACAACAAATTAGCTGTGTTAGTCTGATAGATAAAACAAGAAAGGTAGTGGTAGCACTCAAAGGCTAACTAATTACATGCTTAAAGACACTGGACACTATTAGTAATTGTCAAAGACCAGTCTTCTCACTTCGTGTATCACATGCATAAAATAACAAACCTGTGAAAATTTGAACTAAATTGGTCATCGAAGCTGCGAATTAATAATGAAAGAAAAAATACCCTTGTCACACAAAGTTGTGTGCTTTCAGATGCTTGATTTCAAGACTTTAAATTCTAAATCCGAGGTCTACGTCACTTCAGTAGAGGGAGCTGTTTCTCACAATCTTGTATAAATCAGTCAATCAATCAGAGGGAATTTATATAGCGCCAAAATCAACCAAAGTTGTTCAAAGGCACTCAACCTCTCCCCATTACTCGTAATCAAGAAAGGTTTTATGCTAATAATTATTTTGAGTAATTACCAATAGTGTCCAATGCCTTTAACTGCAAGAGCTTTTAGCAGCAACTTCCGGCAGACAGTGTTCAATGTTTAGTGTGATCAATCATGCACATGAAATAAAAACATGTGATCAATCATGCACATGAAATAAAAACATGTGATCAATCATGCACATGAAACAACAAACCTGTGCACATTTTGACTCACTCCAGAATACGAGTCAGTAGAAAGTGAAATACCATGCAACTTTTTTAGCATGTACACATTGTTCTTAAGTTTGGTTGTAACCACTAAAATCAGCTTTTGTGTTTCAGAAGGTTTTCAGATTTTTCTCTAATATGATTTGAGTAGTATGAACTTCATAATCAGTAAGCTTTCAGACTCAATTTAATCAATGATCATTTTATCCTTACAAATCCTGTTTAATACCTTTAAATAATCAAGTGAAATTGAACCAATGATGTTTGGGGTTGAACAAAGAATTGACTAGAGTGGGATTCGAACCAACGACCTCCGGATTAACGTGCCGGCGCTTGAACTTGGACCAGTAACATAAATGACATAAAAAAAAGGAAAAGATATTATTAAGTTTTACCTTTTATATTTTTGGTTATATTTTTTGGAGGAAACGTTGCTGGTATACGACCTACCACCATCTGACTTGGTAGTATCAAATTTGTGTCAAGTGGTAACCATGGCAACAGAGGAGGCGGGCAGGGTTGCATCATTGGAGTATTGATGTGAGATTTGTGTAGATCATAGGGAGACCTGAAGAAGGGAAGTAGGACAAAATAAAATGTGAAGTGTTGAAGTTAAATCAATAAACTAATTCAAATGATTACTTTAATAGTAATAATAATAATAATAATAATATGTACTGTTTTAATTACTTGATTTGCGGTGGTGGTTGTGGGTAAACCTGTTTTTAATAACAGGCTTTTAGATATTTTTTCCTGAAATATAATCAAAAACTGCTCTATTTACATGGATTTTCCTGTCGAATTGTGGATTGTAATACACATTTTTATTAAAGGTTCATAAATATTTATTCTAGAAGTTTGATTAAAACCTGATCTTATTACCAGGATTTTCCTGTTGTGGTTTAGGATTGTAATATAAAGGTTTTTAATCAGTGATGTTAAGATTTAGAAAATGCTTCTCTCTTTTAAAACTTTAACTATTATTGTTGGAAACTATTTTTTGTGCATCTAATTTGTAATGAATTCTTTTTTTTGTTAGTCAGTAAATAAACTTGAATGCTTTTTAGGTCAGATGAGAAAATCTTTTTTGCTTTTAACTGGTAAACTTTGATGAAACAAATAAAATTGAATTGACTTGAATTGAGTTTCCAGTGGTGGTTGTTGATTGTATACAGTTTTAAAAGGTTCTTAAATATTTATTCCTGGAATCTATTGAATGTGTATTACAGTATTAAAAGGCTTGGAGATATTTTTCCCTGAAGTATAATTAAAACCTGTTCTAATTACCTTAATTTTCTGGTGGCGGTTGTGGACTGTAATTTACAGTTTAAATAAGAGGTTCATAGAAATTTGTCCAGAAAAAATAATTTCAAACTGATCTAATTACCTTGACATTCCTGTTGTATAAAAAATATCACAGGCATGTTACTCGGGTGGGATTTGAACCCAGGACCCTTGCAATTCTAGAGCAGTGTCTTACCAACTAGACTACCGAGGTTGCCCAGTAGCTAGAGGCAGTACGAAATACCTTGATTTTCCGGTGTTGGTTGTTGATTGTAATATACAGACGTGCATATCACCAGCTGAATGACACAGCAAGTAGTGACCTGCAGATAAACTGGACGAGAAAAAGAAATTCATATCAAAGATTTGACTGAAAATATGTCATTGTGATTGGGTTAATAGTATAAAACATTGTGAGAAACAGCGTCCTCTGAAGTGACGTAGTTTTCGAGAAAGAAGTAACTATTAGACGAATTTGATTTCGAGACCTCAGATTTAGAAATGAAGGTCTCAAAATCAAGCATCTGAAAGCACACAACTTCGTGTGACCATGGTGCGACAAAGGTGTTTTTTTCATTCATTAATATCTCGCAATTTCGACGACCGATTGAGCTCAAATTTTCACAGGTTTGTTATTTTATGCATATGTTGAGATACACCAACTGTGAAGACTAGTCCTTAACAATTACCAATAGTGTCCAGTGTCTTTAAGGGAGAACGAGTGTACATACAATTAAAAACAAAAGACTACTACACTACTACTACCACACAGGACCAGTCAAATGGTTTCTGCAAGTAAAAATCCACTCTTGTAAGAAGATGAATTTTAGAAACGTGATGAATAAATGGTTTTGATATGTTACCTTGTAAGTTTATCCAGTACTTGAGATATCATCTTCATACACTGAGACGGCCTGCAATGGAAAATAATATTAATTACATCTTAGATGTTAAATCCCTGAATACAAATATTTTAATAGCGCAAAATCTATCACAAGAAGTGTCTACTTACTGGAAAGATGGCTGTTCCCAAATGGAACTATTCATGTCAAAGTGTTCCAGCAGTATCAGGTCAGAGGTCAATGCGTTCATACGACCTAAAAGTAGGTGCAACAAAATCACTAGTTAACAAATTAAGCCTTGACCTAGATGAAAAAATGTAATCTGTACAGAAGAGGCCCATATATATGGCTTTGCTTACCGTAAGCGAAGAATCTAAGCTCATGGCAGCAGAGAATTATGCGCTAACGTCAAGCGTATTTCATGTTTTAGCAGGGAATCTTTGCATGTCGCAAGTGTACACCAAATTACTAGTCATTCTTTGCTCACACAGCTAGCAAAGAAATTCGGCGCTTGCAAAGTAAGCAGATAATGGTGATTGAAACGCAGAATTCTGCGGTAAGCAGAGTCATTATAGAGAGCCCAGAATGTTTCGCAACTCATTACCAAAAAACAAATTCCACCGAAGATATGTAAATGTACCTTGAATGACCTTTGACCCTGGTTGTAGCAGCAGGCTAATCCACAGCTTGGTGAGTTCACTTACGCTTATTTGCTCAAAACCAAAGTGAGGCTGAAACTCCATCTTTGAAAGGATGCTTGTCACTTGACCCTGGGGGAAAGAAGACAAAAGTTGTCAAGAGGTTTTTTCACAAAGTGAAAGTAAAGATGTTTAGTAAAGTTTTCCAACATGAAACAGAGGAAAATCAGAGCATACTGATTGAAACTTTGAGTTTAATTCAACGGTTCTTTTCAGAACCACCCCAACTCATTTAGAGATAGTCATTACATGATGTTCCGGCATACTTCCATATGAAACAGTGTTTGTTCATTTGCAGTGACCATAGACCATCTAAATTGGGTTAAAAAAAGAGTAGCTAATCAAAGCACAATAATGCTTACCAGAATAAGGTTACCAGCCAAACTACTCAGTCACGTGTACAGTTTGTGACTGGTATCCAGCTCATCCTGCTGAGCAGAGCATTTTTAAGCAACATTTTTGGCTTGAAGCAGCTCTATGAATTTGGGTCCAGATCTCACTGACACAGTGAGGGATGCTCTATTTGATTAATTTTGTTTTCTTGAGTTTTTCTTTACATGAAAACATCCTCACCTTGTTGAGATTTGTAACTCCAGAGGGCGCACTCACCGCATTAATGTCGCTCCTCACTAAAATGTTGAGTTTTCCGAATCTCCACAGAGTGTAATCAACCCTTCCATCCATTTCACTCTTATAAGTAGAAGGATCCTCAACACAAAGGTCACTCTGACCTTGCACACATGGAAGAGTTATGAGCGGCTTGGGAGGAGACTGATTCTCCATCTTGCTACTGTGTAGCTTCTGCTGGAGTTTGAGTATTGAGTCCATTGTAGACTCCTCTCCAGTCGTTTTACTCTGCTTTTTAGTGCGAGTTTTAACAGGTAGCCTTTTTTGAGTTTTAGTTTCAAGAGGTTGAGTAATTGCTTGGTGGGAAGCTGTTTTAGAAACTTTGGTTGAGTTTTCATTTTCAATGATAGGCGTTGGTTCTTCTCTGGTGGCAGTCGAGTTGTCTGAAATGTTAGCTTTATTATTCATTGTGTCTGATGACTGGGCAGGATCAGTATTACTGCTAAGGGGATAGTTTTGATTTTGACTATCTCCAACTTTTGATAAGGCAGCTACAACTGCTTCTTCACTTCCAGTCGTCACATTCTTAGATCGGAGATTGTATCTCTTACAAGGTATGAGATTTTCTACGTCCGACTTGGGCATCTCCTTGTGGTTGGCATCGGGGGAATGGGGTGATGTTTCGGGATCAGATGGGCAACACATGACAAGTGTTTTTCCTCTTTGGTCCTGAAAGGGTGGAGACATGGGTGACTCAGGTACCAAAGTTGCACCCCTGGCTTGGGGTGTGTGGGATAAGGAACCATGATCAACCCCTTTCTGACTGGGTGGGGGCGAGAGGGGCGAGTCTGTTATGAGCGCATCTTTCTTAGAAATAAGAGATGACTCTGTCTTGGAATTTGGTTTTCTGTCAGATGTGTTTCTTACTGATGAACATGCGCTATCCTCTGACTGTTTAGATAATGTCGGCGAGTCTTGTGTTGCAGTCTCTGGTTGGTGAAGTTTCTTGAGGCGACAACTTCTTCTTGGTGCGGATAATGGGTCTGTTGTCAGCTCACTACTTGCATGCCGTTTTCTTGGCCTATTCGCAGTTCGTTCAGATGCGCTCTGCTGATTCTCTTGAGCGCAGTCCGATTTAATTTCTTCTTGTGGAGTATTATCAACAGAATTTTGCTTAAATTGTGTTTTGGTGCTGGAAAGTGATAGATTATCTTGACATTTCCTAATCTGTGGGGATTCAGGATCTGAGCTCAAAGCAATCATTAATTCTCCTTCACTGACATCACTCTCTAAAGCAAATGCATTTCTCTCCGCGTTGAAAGTTGACTGGTTTAAGATTGAAACTTCCTGCCTGGGTTGTGCGGAGCTATCTGATGACACGCCTAACATCATACTGCGCTGGCAAGATGTCTCAAGATTTGAAGATGTATGGCTGGACTTTTCTTCTTTATATTCCAGCGACTCATGTGCACTTATCTCGCTATCAGATGAAGAAGGTAAAGTCGTTCCTATTTTGTCATGAGTTTTCTTACCATCTGAAGAGATTATATCAGAGGGTGTTTTGTTCAGTTCCTTTGGAGGATTATTGTTGGGTGCTGGAGAATGCGGAAGAATGGATACGTTGATATTTGTATCACCCAAGATCTCCCGAGTCTTCTTGTTCACTGTAGGCTGATTCTCAGTCTTAATAAAACTGGTGACCCGAGCGGACTGGTGCTCCTCTTTTGCGATATCAAGACATTGTATCTTTAAATCACCCTCTTCAGATGCTCCTCCGGGTTTAAGACTTACTTTAGTTTGCTTTAAAGTTTTATTGTCTGATTTACAAACAGCTGATCCAAATGTCTCCAGATTGCTCAAATCAAGCTCCTGACTGTCAAAATAATTGTTGGAAATTTCAGGAGATTTCTGGCTTTCATTTGTTACCTCTTCGTCACTCTCACAGTCATGATTACTAAAATAACTCTCAGTAGTCTCATTTTGAATTAGGTGTGCACGTAGGGCTGCGGAGTGGAATGTTCTACTACCTTCATGGGGGTAGTATGCATTTGTGAGGGGATCGCTGATGTAAACTGTCTTGACAGAAACTTCTGCGTCTGGTAGCCGAGTTGATTTGACGTGAATAGGAATCTGCCAATTCTTATCAAAATCTGGGGCGTGGTTGTCAGCAAGAGTTGCTAGCGATGCAGTTGCAATGACGACATTGGCTTGATATTTTGTAGCTAACTTCACAACATTTTGATCATCGATCAGCTCCTTCAGATAAAAAAAGTCAATATTAAGATTAAATGTCATATCTTAACAGTAATACAATAAACATTGGTGTGTCGGTGTGGTGTGTGGAAAACATCTTAGATGAAAAACTACAACTAGGCATCTTGAAGGGAATGTGGTAATTATCTATGGCTCAATTTCATGGCTATATGCTTACTGCCAAACTCTTGGCTTATAATCACCATTCATATCGTGCAACCCATAAAATATGCTTGACATAAGCGGGAAATTTCCTTCTTCCATAAGCACCGATTCTTTGCCTCTGGTAAGCAGAGCCATGAAGTTGGGCCTTGCTTAAAAGACAGGCAAGATACTTCACAGAGACAATTGCCTCCTCCATTGCCCCTGGTCATTGCCTCTGTGACCCTTGAATGTTCCAATAGAAATTTACAATTTCCTCATGGACGTGCCCTTTACCAAGGAGAAAATTCCTTGGTGTCCTTCTAGGTGCCCTTGCCCTTTCAAATATGAAGCATCAGGCCTGAAAGGTAACGGTGAACAAAACAGGTTTTAGACAATTGTCAGCTTACATCTTAAACATTTACTTCAGAAGATAAACCAACCTTTAATTTAGTAACAGTATTTCCGGTGGCTGCTGGCTTGGTTTGACTCTTTATCTGGAAAGATGTCGCAACATTCTGATGAAGTTTTCTGTCAATGGTCGACTCATCTACAATCCTTGGTTCTCCCTGTTTGATCAAATATCAAAAAGTAAATCATTCCTAAGTAGGATTTGAAACTTTGCATGGTGGAAAAACCGATATGGAAAGGTTTGCGGTAACACCATGTTATTAATTCCTTAATCTGTTAGTGTTAATAAGAAGTAAATATACCTTGGGGTACAACCATGAGTAAATTATTTTGGAGGAAAGTGTCTGCAAGTGCCTGAATACAGACGGTGTGATCTCAATGTTTCAAACAGTACACTGCTTGTCTCCAGAAGACAATCAGAGTATACTCCAGAGTACACTGTTCGAAATGTCCAGCCCACTCCAGCTATTTTCAGAGCAAACATTCTTCCCGAGATATTTTGGATGGTTGTATCCGCAGGTTTAGTAACTTCTTATTTTCCATACCGAGCAAAGCTTCACTCATCACTTAAATCTATTATCATTAAATGCACAAAATAAAAAGATAAAGGTGTCAATCATGAAATAAAAAACCTAACAAAAAAAGATATACTTAAATGTGAAAACAGAGGATAAAAAGAGATTGACTTAAATTCTGAAATAGGAACATATTTACTCAGAATATCCCTTCTATGTCAAAACAGCGAAAATTGACATTTTGAGAAAAGAAAGTTCAGAGAAAAGCTGTTTTGCCATAACAACGGGACGAAGTGTGAAAAGAGGCTGTTCTAACCACATCCGAACATAGTGTACATGCATTTGAAACTTTGAAATTGAAAAAGAAAAACCTACATTTATCCATGATTTTATGTAAAACACAAGTTGGGCAGTTTTGTCATGAGAGTGACAAGAGGAATGTCTCACCAAGACTAAGAGACGAGAACCAAACGTGAGAACAGGATCTGATGGGAAGACGTTAGATGAGACGATACCAACAGTCTGATGTAAACTGTAATGTTGCGGAAGATTCTTCACTCTCCTTTCTTGAGATTGCCAGTGCTTCTAAAAAATTAAATGATTAATCCAACATATTGTCAAAATGATTAAATTACAATGCTTTTGTTGTGCACAATATTTAAAGTTGTCTTTTTAACTTCGTGTGGTGTGCCATTTTGTGATGGCGCAAACTTTGTTTCGTTGCATGATTTTAAAATGTGCATGGAAATGATGGAAATTATTATTAAAAATGTGCGATTTGAATGTAACACGGACACCGGCCCGTGTTAAATCCAGAAGTTTATTTTCCAAATTTTTCAACACTCAAATACATTATTGTGCACTACTTACAAGGACTAAATTGTACAAGGCAAAACCGTTTTTGTGATAGTCGGTGATTAAATACATCAGAAATGGGGTAGGACTAAATTCATGTACACGTCATACAAATGCCACAATGTGTTTTCCAACTTGGTGGAATGACTACTATTTTGATCTTGTTATGACACATCAGCTCAAACTTAATAATAATAATACCATTTATATAGCGTCTTTTCCTAAGGTTACAAAGCGCTCAGAGAATGACAGGACAAAACGAAAAAGGGAATGCAAACAAAAACCAAGAGGAAAACCACAACTAGGCAAAGCTTGCAGCATTCAGCCAAGAAAGTCCCGCGAAAAGCCGGTCTCTCTTTGACTAGAACTGCAGGCCAAGCAAGCGAGATTTACTGATTGAAAAAAAATGTTTTCAGAGACCTTTTGAACAAGGTAACAAAGCTAGAACTTTTGGTTGAGTTTGGAAGGGAATTCCACATCCTACTTGCCTGTAGAAACTGCATGGCTAGTGGAGACAGCTGCTCATAGTCCTTAGGGTTGCTTCTTGCAACTCGTTCTGCATATTTCATAAAATCCTGTTGTTCCTTGTGAACCGTAATCTGTAACTTCTAAGACAAGACAAGGAAAGAAAAATATAGTTTTCTGTTATTTAATTGTCTGCTTACTGCTCAATTAGTCGATTTTTATAATGTTAAATCATTAGCAAAATATCTGGCCCCAAAAATACAAAGCAGGTTTTTAAATTATGGTTTGTTTTTGGAGGGGAAGAGTTGCAGAAATCGATCAGCAATTAAGCTTGGAAAGCAGTTTTTTCTGCTTAACAGCTTGATGAAATTGTGCCCTGGAGGCCACATCTCTAGAGGCCATGGTATCTTGTTGCCCCTGGTCTTGGCCTTGATTCCCATTCAAAAGTTTGTTTCCCATGGACTTCAAGATTTTCCAATGGAAATGCACTTTGTAAAATGAAAATGGCCTTGCCCTCTCAAATTGACATTCAAGTCTGATGCACCTACATGCACCAATCCTGTCCGCCATTTTGGGTGTCAATTTGGGAGTCAAAATGCAGAAATGGTAGACGCGCCTTGGAGGTGCACTATGCAAGGGATTCATATCATGAATGATGGTAGGAGACTTTGAAGAGGTTCGGGGTAGGATGGGGGAATTCTCTTACCCTCAGTTGTTGTTTCTCTGTGATAAGTTCCGGAGATGTTGTGTACCGTGACTGGTTGGAGTGTCTGAGTCCATGTTTCTGCCACAGCCCAATATAGAGCTGCTGTTGAGCATGAGTCAAGGAGGAAAATCTAGAAATGTAGAAAATATAGGAAGTTTTAAGGGATTTTTACTTCTTCTTTTCGACCTAAAGGTTATCAGAAAAATTAACATTTTTGACATTCCAAGTGCGAACTTAATACCTTCTATCAAAATGTTCATAAAAAAGATGCGACTTTTTCAAATCTTTCCATAGAATCTAGGTTGGTCAGTTTTGTGAGGGCCTTGTCAGGCCTGGTGACCATGGTTACTGTTGCCCCTGGTCTTGGCCTTGGTACCCCATAGCAAAATTAAAATGGCCTTGCCCTTTCAAAGATGAAATTCCAGGCCTGCACTGTCCCAAGCCAACTCATGCAAACATGAGTGTTCTGAGCAGGATAATCAGTTACAGTTACTTTGTTATTTTATTCCTACTGCAGCAGCTAAGCTGATCAGCCGTTAGGGGGCACGCCGCGCCAGCATAGCTGCACTGTTGAGCTTCCCTTGCTGGCAGCCCCCTGCTGGGTCATTGGGTAACCCGTTAGCCATGGATGCATCTCGTTCACTCGATGATTGGACTTGCATTGTATCAATAAAAGCTCTTGCAAAAAAATACTTAATGGCCTGACGTTTCGAACCTAGCAGAGTCTTTCTCTTAGCCTTCGACCCTAGCAGAGTCTTTCTCTTAGCCTTCAAGCCTTCAAGGGTCAGAACGTCAGGCCATTAACTATTTTTGCATTTATACCCTTGGTCCATTTGGTTGGTAAGTTGTTTGCTAATTCTATTTTCTCAAAAGAAACTCTTGTCGGAGGCTCATAAAAACACAACAAAATCTCTCCTTGTCTCCTTGAAAACTGTGTGAACCTGAAAAGCTAGCTTAAGTCTATTCAACAATACCTTGGGTATGGACATTGTGGTTTTGGACTCTTTAGAGTCCATCGCTTCGGTTTCAGATGATCCTGAGGGACGACATTGACACCTTTGTGAATCTGGTCAGAGAGTGATCGAGAGCTTTGGATTGGTTGACCAGGTGGTATCACATGACCTCTAGAAGTAGCTGGATTACGCTGTTTGGTGTTGGATGGTTTTCTGACAAAAGAAGAAAAATGAATGCGTGGTAAATTTGAGAAGCATGTTAGTACAAATTATAAATTGAATAATATGACTGGGCCCCAATACTAAAGTCAAACCATGTTCTAGGTCCCAAGTAGGGCTTTGTTATTCATATCATTATCTTAAATTAGACCCTCTTGTTATGTGTAGTCTTTTGAAATCAGACTTAAACTATAAAACTCAAGTTTAGAGGAACTCAACATCTCATGTTTCAGTCCATCCCGACTCAATTCCCCCCTCCCCCGAGTCAGATTAATTAACAATATTGCGATTCAGGCAGAGGGAGATTCGACACCCGCAGTGTATTGTCATGCATGACGTGCGCATGTATGGCCTTTATCTCTGTGTGGGTTCAACAGACCAAATCCAACCTCCTGGCTCCACAACCCCCAGTGCTGTGGGATGGGATTTTGATTGATTTACTACCTTTTTTTAAGTGGCGATCCTCCTTCCGCCGCGCGTGCATCGTAGGCTTGAAAAAGCTCAATGTCGAACCGGGGTTTCAAAGAAAAGTTCTCATATTCGTCTTCTGTGAAGAATGCAGAAGCGTCGCGATTTTTTGACATTCTAAAAATCCTCCCCAACTTCGAAAACAAAAAAACCGTAAAGTTTACAATTAATGTTGTCGGTATTTAAACGTCTGGTTCCAATCATCAGAGAAGTTATCTTTGCGTGATCAGACGTCAGGGAAACATAGTTGAGCTAAAAAATAAAAAACAGACGGCTGTTTGTTTTTTTTATTTCGCGCCGTTTCCAACCTCGTTTTCATACAAGCCGCTTGGGCCGAGCGAATTGCTATCCTCGCTCGCGCTCTCAATCAAACTCTGGGTACGATCGTGTCGAGTGAGCAATGTGCATCATCGTCAACCGTTTTGAGACATTTCGAGAACACCGTCGTCGTCGTCAAAAATACTTTTAGTTGTAAATCGTCAGGATTTCACCGAAGTTTGTTTTGAAATTTCCAACGTGAAGCCTAAATATGAGTGACAAAGAAGGCAGCAGACGGGTAAGAATAAGGTTTACACAAATTAACTAGAAGAATCAATTTAGTTAGGCCTAGCCCTAGGCCTAGTAGTTGTTGAAAAATCAAAAATGCAATATTGCAAGCGTGGTTTTCACAACAGACAGACACGCGCTGTAGAAAGTGAAACTTAAATAATAATATTGATAGGGACCGCTATCTAAAAGACTATTCTATCTAGCAGCGAAGCTGTAGCCAATGTCCATTTCCCCACCCGGCCCAGGTCGCCTTTTAAGCCCCATGCAATGCATGCCATGCCCAATTTCCAGTGCCCGCCAATTTCCAGTGCCCCCGCCCACAATTTCCAGTATCCTCCCCCCCAAAAAAAATCTCCAGTGCCCTCCCCCCTGCCCCACAAACAAAATTGCAATTGAGCCAGTTTGAGTTGAGTCATTAAATTAAATGCAGATCAAATGAGTTCGTCTGTTATATTTCTTTGTTCAGAAAAAAAACACTTCTCTTTTCTTGTTCTTTGTAAATTGTAAATGTAATTTTGACGTTACAGAAGACGAAGCGCAGCAGGCATCGTTCAAGATCCCGCTCCCAGTCGACTTCAAAGTCGCGTTCAAAATCAAGGTCAAGATCTCGCCATCGGAAGTCAAAATCCTATTCCAGATCTCGCTCCAGGTCACCGATTGCTTACCGCTCAAGATCTCGCTCTAGAGAACGTTACAGTCATCGAAGGAGCTCCTATGGCCGAGACCGCGGCTCCTATCGTCGTAGATCACCATCAGACAATTATAACAGGTCTCGTTATCGATCTCCGTCTCGCAGCCCAAAACGGAGCTATGGTCATGGAGGAAGGTAAGATTTACATCTGTAGTTAACAAGAAAACAAAGTTGGTCTGGTGATTGATGATCGCTCAAGATGATTTTCCAGACTGTAGATGGTTGTCCCAACTATAGATGATGATCCTAACGAAACATAATTATCCAAACTATAGAAGATTGTCCCAACTATAGATTATTATCCAGACTATAGTACATCTCAACTAAAGATGATTGTCCCGATCCCCACTATAAATTAGCCTGTACCAAGTCCTAAGGCACTTTTTGGATTTATTGCTTCAGTCGTAACCCCTTCCACATTGTCGTTCAGTAAATCATAAAATAATAATAGTAACCCCTGGTCACTGGGCCCCAAATCATTCCTCAAAACATCTCAGCTCCCTGGGGAGTATATAGCCTGTGCCGCCAAATTTGTAGCGCATCAAAGCTAATCCATCACAAGAACCAACTCTGCCCTCACAGGTACACATTTACCCCTGGGTGGAGAGAAGCAATTATAGTTAAGTGTCTTGCTCAAGGACACAAGTGTCACGACCGGTATTCGAACCGACACTCTGCTGTACAGAATCACTAGAGCTTGAAGTCAGTGCTCTTATTCGCTCGGCCACGACACCCAGTAAATAGCCATAGCTGTATGAGAATTTATTGCTTCAGCTGGAACCCTGAAAAATCATATTCAACAACAATGCTGTTACAGCCAATGGCCAAAGTCATAGGCGAAGACGTTTAATTTAATTATGGCCTAACTTTACTTGTGTCTTCTCCAATTTGTCAGATCACTTGATTTGAGATAGGGCTGCATAGTTACTACTTCTGAAGTTGTTTGTTGTGATTCTTTCCAGACGCAATCGCAGCACTTCACCGTTGTCCGACAGACGACGTCATCAGGGAAACAGAGTAAGTATTGAAATCTAGTGTTATGCATTTTTTAATGTGTTTGTTATTCAATTTTTTTACAAGTTTGTGTTCAGAAATAAAGGTAAAAAAAGACCAGGGCCCAATCTTATGGCTCTGCTTACCGTAAGCAAAGAATCGGCGCTTACGGAAGCATGAAATTACACACTAACGTCAAGCGATTACACAGATTAGCGTGAAATTTTGCTCGTGTAGGTGCGTACTCGTCATCACTCCGGGCATTCTACACTAGATACAGCTAGCACAGAAATTTGGTGCTTGCCTAGTAAGCAGAGAATGGTGATCGTAAGCGCAGAATACCAAAAGATTGAAATTGTTGTATACTTTGTTTCAGGATAACCCAGCTGAGAACCACTGCATTGGTGTCTTTGGCTTGAGTCTGTACACCACTGAGCGAGATCTTAGAGATGTTTATGCCAGCTATGGCCCACTCGAGAGCTGTAATGTTGTCTATGATCATCAGGTAAGATGTGTGTCTGGTGTCTCATTGCAAAACAAGGATGTCATTATGACATAATCACAAGTCACGTGACGTCATCTTAAAGGTGTTGTGTTTCAAATGTTTGAAAATCTATAACAAATCAGCCATAAGAGACCGTAGGGATCTGTTTGCGGGATTGGGGAGGGATAAATTAGGTCTTCGTTTTGTTTTGTGTGCGTGACCTCACATGACCTCTACTTCCGGTCGAAACAGGAAGTGCCCCTTTAATTCAAAAGTGGTAAAAGTTATGAAGTTGCTTTCCAAGGACGTAAGTGTCTAGCAAGGGTGGGCAGTTGAGTCTGTACACCACAGAGCGTGATCTTAGAGATGTTTATACCAGCTATGGCCCACTCGAGAGCTGTAATGTTGTCTATGATCATCAGGTAAGATGTTTATTTAAGACTCTGGTGTCTTTGGTTTGAGTCTGTACACCACAGAGCGTGATCTTAGAGATGTTTATACCAGCTATGGCCCACTAGAGAGCTGTAATGTTGGAAGAAAAACCTCATGGGTTTGATGATCATCATGACATTTTTTTCCTCTTTTCAAAGTTGGTTTTGTTTTTCTTTTTTTTCCCAGACTGGGAGATCAAGAGGTTTTGCTTTCGTTACTTTCGAAAATGTTGAAGACTCCAGTGAAGTAAGTCACTTTGCCGTTTTAAATATTTGATTTTTTTGTCGTCATTTTCCATTTTTAAAGTTCTTGAATTCGTACGTAATTTTCCCTTTTTTTTTTAAGATTTATTTTGTAAGTCACTTGTTATTTTGAAATTTTTGCTTTTGTGAGTCACTTTCCTTTAAAAAAGGATTGATTTTGTAAGTCACTTTTATTTTGAAATTTTTGCTTTTGTGAGTCACTTTCCTTTAAAAAGATTTGATTTTGTAAGTCACTTTAATTTTTTAAAGATTTGATTTTAATCTCAAATAAAAGCTTACAAAAAAAAGAAGCTAAAAACAATAGACCAGATGCACAAGGTCCGTCTCCTGTCTGCCATTTTGTGTGTCAAAACGTGCACAATAGGAATGGACTCCCCCCCAAAAAGTAAGAAATGGTAGCTGCGCATTGTTCAGAGGTGCGTATACACATGTACCATCCTTTTGTGCACATGTTGAAAAATACAAAATGATCGACAGTTTAGGCGCATGCAAGTGTGCTGCGTGTTTTGCAATGGGTCTTTTGTTCTCTAATAATTTGATTTTTGCATTTAACAGGCCAAGATGCGGACTGATGGAATGGAAATAGATGGTCGGAGGATCCGTGTGGACTTTTCGATCACAAAGCGAGCGCACACTCCTACACCAGGAATCTACATGGGCCATCCAACCTAGTAAGTACACCCATTATTGATTGCATGGTGGTAGAACAAGAGTGAGAGGAACAGGTGTATCAAACTCCCACTACCAATTACATCTCAAGAAACTCCAATTATGAATCTTGTCGAAGTCCACATGTTTTGGTTTTTGAGTCATGTAGAATTGAGATGGAAAGGTGAAAGCTAAAACATTCTATGTTGGGTTGTTTTGTTCAGGTCTTTTTGTTTTGTTATTTGTTTGTTGGTTCTTGTTTGTTGTTTTTTGTGTGGGAGGGGGGTGGGTAAGGGGTAGGTATCCACACTCAAATCAAGGACTTGTTACAAAAGGGACAATAGGTCCATGGTTGCTATCACAGAGAAAAACATGGTGGTCCACGGTTGCTAAAAACAAGAGTTGAACAAAGGAGGGTCCATGATTGCCGCTATTTACATGCATGTTTAAATGCCACAAATGAAGTGTGGACATACAAAGAAGTCCACAAAATGTAGGGACTTGAAACACTATGTGGACTTAGACACGTCCACGCAGTGACTGCAACACCCAGCTGTGTGTGTTGTCAGGTTTTTCTGGGGGTGGGCAGCGTTGGTAAGATGTTGGAAGCAAAAATTTGTTGATGCGAGTAAGAGCAATAAAGGGTGCAGATGAAATGTTGCTTTAAACCTGAAAACAAAGTTCACTCAAGGGAGTGTAGAATCTTTCCAGTTCTAGTAAGGTAGTCAACAAGAATTAAGCTTTTAAGATTTTTTTCTCAGGGGGGGGGAGGGACCTAAGACGAAGGGAAACACAATAGGGAGGAAAATGTTTCAGAAGTTTTCCAAGATGAGAAAAATGTATACAATTGGTAAGATGCAAGAGTCAGTCAGTAGTCAAAGTTTAGGAATAAGGAAATCTAACAAACTTGGACACTTCTTTTGATAGATGACTTTATTTGATTTCTGTGAGGAAGAAAGAAGAACAGAAGAATTGAAGAAAAGAAGAGAAGAAAATAAACGGTAAAGTAAATCCATGGGTGTTTTGTAGCAAAAGCAAAACAGTTTGACCCGTTGGAAACAAAAATGGATTTTCCCATCAGTGAATGTCATTAGTGAATGCTGATTTGCTGCTTCATCATGATGTCAGAATGATTGACAGGAGGAGGCGGAGCTAGGGATTATTGTGAAGATGACTTTCATTTGACGACAGATAAGAAATACTGGAGATGTAACAGCTGGAATTCAAGTGATGTCATCGGAACAACTTACTCTGGATGAAAAGAAGGAGTTGGACTGCAATCACCAAACTCTATCTCCCATCGCAGCAGAGCGTGTGTTGAAACACAAAAGTCTTACTGTTACAAATCACCTTTCACATTTTCATTGATAAATTTGCAGCTTTTTGTATGGGATTTACTATTTTTCTTAAATTACCAATTCAAGTTTTCACACTGAAATAATTTCATCAGAAAGAAATACTTTAATGTTCACCTAAATCTAAAAAAAGTGTGGTTGGTACTGACTGGTAAGTTTGTCTGTAGCACTTGGAACTCCAGCTGTGAGCTTTATTATAAGACTGCATCATAGGTTAAAGGTCATATTCAAATTGGTGGCTACAGCTATGGCTAGATGTAGATTCTCTCATCATCATAAATTGAAGTGTAGGACTTCCTTAGCAACTCCTTTAGCTACAGTCATAGCCAGAGCTGAAGCAGCCAATTTAGATAGGGGCTGAAGGTCAACCTAATAAAAAAATACCCTTTGTTGTTTTTTTCAGGTGCAAAACTTCCACTATGTTACCAAAAACAAATAGTCAGCGCTTTCAGTTGTAGAAAACCAAAGAAGTAAACCAAAATAGTCAGTTTCTTCTGTGGTTTAATTTGCCATTTAGCAATAGCAAAGCCAAGATTCAGGGACTCTGTCTGTGGCTGTGGCTTTTGGCTTCTTTTTGGCTGATTATTAGGCAGAAGCAACAACCTAGCCACAGCCACTGTATTCAAATGTCCAACTCATTCACCGAATATTGCAGAACAGCAGGTCAAAGGTCACCTTCAAAATCCTCAGTATGGTCTCTCAATCACATGCCAATTTCAAAGAGCTGCTTAAGCAAACAAAGTAGCTAAGCACAACAAATTAGGCTTGCTAGAACAAGGTTACCAGCCAAACTACCATGTCACACATGTAAAGTTTGTGACTGGTACCCTGCTCATTTCTGCTAAGCAAAGAATTGTTCAGCAGAGAGCCCGGTTCATACTTCATGCGAATGCGAAGCGAAGTTGAGGTAACAACTCTGTTTTCGCTGTGAATGAGCACAGCTCAACTGCTGCAAATTATTTGTTGTGAATTTGTGACGTCAACATTCGCTCCGCATTCACATGAAGTATGAACTGTGCTTTAGCCGCTCTATGAAATCTGGCCCACATTTACCTCTTTATAGATGTGGTCCATGACATAAATACACCTGTTTGTCCTTTTTTTCAATAGCCCAGAGAAACGTGGCAGCGGCAGAGGAAGTAGTAACAAGGAACACTCCCCACAGTCAAGATCTTATCGTACCAAGTCAAGGTCGAACAGCCGCAGTCGCTCGAGGTCTCGATCAAGGTCCAAGAACTATCAACGAGGGAGATACGTTTCGCGATCACGATCCCGTTAAAATCCCCAAGGAGGTGAGACTTGATTTGTAGAGCCTGTCAGCATAAACACTTGCTAAGCACAAACCAAAGCACATAGGTTACCAGCCAGAATACCATACACTTACCATTGCTGTGACTGGTACCCCACTCATTTCTTGCTTAGCAAAGGGTTTTTTTTGCTTGGCAAAATTTTCTGTTAACAGCTTTATGAAACTGGGGCCTGATGCTTTGTATTTGAAATAGCATGGACACAAAGTAATTTTCATAAAGGTAAAGGGCACCTATATGGGGGCAATTGTAAATTTCTATTGAAAGATTCAATGGGGAACCTAGAAAATGAATAAGCAACTGAGGCAGTCGCCTTCATTGCGTATGTGAAGTTTTAGGCCTGCAGACCTTAAATTAACCAATGGGGCCCTTTGCAAAAATCCATTATGAATTTGAATGATCTTATTTGACCAGTGGATGTAAACGTTCAAATTGATTGTGTCATACTTTGCAAAGCAAAACTAATCTGGACGTACTAGGTTCAAATTTGTCTTTGTTCAACCCAAAATTAAATTGTTGTTAGTTTAGTTTGTGAACCAGGTGAGCTTCAAATCACATACAAGAAAGTCTCTTTCAGCCATATTACAAGAGTTTAAGAGCTAATATTGTTTTATAAGTGCTTTTAAATGCTTTTAAATTCCTTTCCGTTATTGTACATTTTGTTGTATGTTTTCCACAGATGGGATTCTGGAGCAGTTTCTCTACAATCACTGGTAACAAGAATTCTTCTGTGTGTCATTCTTACACAGAGACAAACATTTGTTTTAGTAAGGTTTGCATTTATTCAACGATGTTTCAGTTTTAAGTAATTGAGGATAAATTACTGTAAAAACTTCTCGTCTCTAAATCAGGCATGATTCATGTGTATTCTTCCTACTGTAGTCTGATTTGCGACACTTTTTTTGCCCTTGGGAAAAATCTGAAGAAATGTGATAGAAGAGCCTGAATGGTCTTTGAAAGCCTAGACCAGGTGTCGTTGGTCAACCCTTGACCCTTTTTCAAAGGACCATAATACCGTGTGTCATTGGTCAACCCTTGACCTTTTTTCAAAGGACCAATTATCATGCCTGCTAAAAGGAAGGTTTATTGTCTTGAGGTCTTGTTATGATTCATCTAAACTTCGTCCTGGTTTGTTGTTTATAAATAGTAAGGGTGTTCAGTTTGAAAGTCTTTTTTGGAAAGGCGCTGACCTTTGCCCTTTCAAGTTAGTTGTGTGCTATATTGTACCTTCAGTGTTTACCCTTTAATTTGTTAGTGACTGGCCAGCATGACTAGTTAACTTGTCATTTCACTATTACGTCGGCTTTTTCAAAAGTCAATATTTCAAATGATATAGGGATGCTGTTCAACACTGAACTAGCCAGTCGGACCACTAAGGCCCTTTTCGAAACCACGGCTTTGGATTCGGCTTAAGGCTCCATCCCCGCGTCTGAAGCCCTGAGTGCGTACGCAAAGCATGAGCAATTGTCAAAAACAGCCGCGGCGGGGCCAACCTAGCCTAAGCCGAATCCAAAGCCAACGCCGTGGTTTCAAAAAGGGCCCAAGAGTGAATTTTGACTGGTCTTTGGGTGTTGTAACTTGCATTTAGCTGACGGACTACTTTTAAGAGAACATTGATAGTTACACATTGTGTGCATTATTTTTATGAAACTAGTGGGAGTAGTTTCTTTTCTTTTTTTAGAGCAGAATTGTTGAGAAGTTTTAACATTGTTGCTGTCAAAAATACCGAGAAGAAAACTAGTTTTGATTTTTAAAATGATGAATCGCAGTGTTGGTATTCTACACAAATACATGTACCTAAATATTGTCTAGAAACAAAAACAGCAGTAGTTAAATATAGTTCAAGCGGAGTTGCCAACTCTTCCTGATTGTGCAGAAAGTTCCCTGAAAATACAGTTATCTTTCGAAGTTCTGGGGAACAAATTTTAAATCTCTCAGTTAACTGAGTTTTGTTGACTCTTATGTTGAGTTAGTTCTAGATATCCCCCTGGTTGTTGTACACAATGTCCCTGATTGCAAGATGCAATTGGTAGCAGATCTGTTAATGTAGCTTTAAAGTAGAGTTAATTTCATTTTTAACTATTAAGTAGATACCAATATTAATGTGTAAGTTTTAAGTCGTAGAAATATCTTCAATGTTCCTTTTTGTTATATTTTAAGGTCATATCTTTGTTGTTTAAAAACTTGAAGGCTTCTAATTGTTGATGGGGTTACGTGGCTGAGTGGTTTTTAGGTGGTGGACTCGAGCTCTCTATTTTACCGAACTTGGGTTCGAATCCTCGCCTGGCCAGTTGTGTCCTTGAGCAAGGCACTTTATCATAGTTTCTCTCCACCCAGTGGTACAAAATAAAAATGGGGTCTAGCAAGAGCTGGGAGTAACCTGCAATGGACAGGCACCCTGTCAAGGGGAATATAAATATTCTCTGTCGTTTATGCCAAATGATGAGCCATATTAGGTTGGAACGTCACAGACTTTATTTTCCACCAAACGATCTGAAAATGACATTTTACAAGATGGGAAAAAAGAGAAACATACATGTAAATTCTTGAACATGGTAACTTTGTTTTGTAGTTTTTTATTTCTGTAATAATTAATGTATGCTGGTGGAAATATGGTTTATTGTTTACATTAATGTACAGATTAAAAAAGTTGAAATCAAAATAAAGTCAAGTGTTGAACTTCTAAAATTGGTTTGCAGTGTTTTTATTTTTTATTGGCTCTTCCATAAACATGTACTTGTATTTATATAAACGATGGTGAGACAAGCGACATAAAGCTGTAGTCTGATTTTTGTTTTTACCGTTGAAATAAAATAAGAATTTAGTTTATGAAAAAAAATACCTGAAAAACTACATGTATGTCAGCCCTTCTACTCAAGAAAATGTTCCTACTTTTCCCCAATTGCCAAATATCATGCGTATGTAAATACAAAGAGTTGGCAGTAACGGCAGAGGAGACTGAAATGATTTATCTGAGGTCAAACAGGCCCTTTCCAAAAAGGAAGGCACTAAAAACTAACCTCTACAGCGGTTCAGAACTTTTCGTGTGCTCTCGGAACATTCCGGCACGGTTCGCGATGATCCCCCACGCAGCAGGTTTGGGGAGTTGTTGCATAAGAGTGGACTAACCACTGGGACCTGGTTGTTTATATTTTTATGTTTAAAAGATCCAAGTACTGCTTCAGACCTCTTTATTCAAGTACATTTGTAGCAGAAGGTTTGGGAAACTACACAACCATACACAAGTCAATGGGAAACTACACAACCATACACAAGTCAATGGGAAACTACACAACCATACACAAGTCAATGGGAAACTACACAACCATACACAAGTCAAAGGGAAACTACACAACCATACACAAGTCAATGGGAAACTACACAACCAAACACAAGTCAATGGGAAATTACACAACCATACACAAGTCAATGGGAAACTACACAACCATACACAAGTCAATGGGAAACTACCCAACCATACACAAGTCAATGGGAAACTATACCCAACCATACACAAGTCATTGGGAAACTACACAACCATACACAAGTCAATGGGAAACTACACAACCATACACAAGTCAACGGGAAACTACACAACCATACACAAGTCAACGGGAAACTACACAACCATACACAAGTCAATGGGAAACTACACAACCATACACAAGTCAATGGGAAACTACACAACCATACACAAGTCAATGGGAAACTAAACAACCATACACAAGTCAATGGGAAACTACACAACCATACACAAGTCAATGGGAAACTACACAACCATACACAAGTCAATGGGAAACTACACAACCATACACAAGTCAATGGGAAACTACACAACCATACACAAGTCAATGGGAAACTACACAACCATACACAAGTCAATGGGAAACTACACAACCATACACAAGTCAATGGGAAACTACACAACCATACACAAGTCAATGGGAAACTACACAACCATACACAAGTCAATGGGAAACTACACAACCATACACAAGTCAATGGGAAACTACACAACCATACACAAGTCAATGGGAAACTACACAACCATACACAAGTCAATGGGAAACTACACAACCATATACGAGTCAATCAGAAACTACACAACCATACACAAGACTATGGGAAACTACACAA
Source organism: Asterias amurensis (assembly GCF_032118995.1). Classification (NCBI taxonomy): domain Eukaryota; kingdom Metazoa; phylum Echinodermata; class Asteroidea; order Forcipulatida; family Asteriidae; genus Asterias; species Asterias amurensis. The sequence continues at coordinate 16,892,709 of NC_092663.1, forward strand.
CCATACACAAGTCAATGGGAAACTACACAACCATACACAAGTCAATGGGAAACTACACAACCATACACAAGTCAATGGGAAACTACACAACCATACACAAGTCAATGGGAAACTACACAACCATACACAAGTCAATGGGAAACTACACAACCATACACAAGTCAATGGGGAACTACACAACCATACACAAGTCAATGGGGAACTACACAACCATACACAAGTCAATGGGAAACTACACAACCATACACAAATCAATGGGGAACTACACAACCATACACAAGTCAATGGGGAACTACACAACCATACACACGTCAATGGGAAACTACACAACCATACACACGTCAACGGGAAACTACACAACCATACAGAAGTCAATGGGAAACTACACAACCATACACAAGTCAATGGGAAACTACACAACCATACACAAGTCAATGGGAAACTACACAACCATACACAAGTCAATGGGAAACTACACAACCATACACAAGTCAATGGGAAACTACACAACCATACACAAGTCAATGGGAAACTACACAACCATACACAAGTCAATGGGAAACTACACAACCATACACAAGTCAATGGGAAACTACACAACCATACACAAGTCAATGGGAAACTACACAACCATACACAAGTCAATGGGAAACTACACAACCATACACAAGTCAATGGGAAACTACACAACCATACACAAGTCAATGGGAAACTACACAACCATACACAAGTCAATGGGGAACTACACAACCATACACAAGTCAATGGGGAACTACACAACCATACACAAGTCAATGGGAAACTACACAACCATACACAAGTCAATGGGAAACTGCTGGCCTTTTTGGGGATGCGCTGGAGTTTCTGACAATTTGCCTGGGAGAGTGAATTATACCAACAAATACAACAAAAACTTAACTTAGATAGATTGAAGATATTTAACATACACGATACATTCCTTACTGTCGAGATTATTATGGATCGGTAAGAATGTCAATGTCACGGTAACTAGTTGCGTGGTTTCAATGAAATTGCTTCACTGACAACTTTTCAAAAGTTTCCACTAGTCACAAACTTTCAAACCAATATTGATATAAACTCAATTTATTTATGGATTTAAGTTAGCCAGTAAAGTAAAGTTTAATTCATGCCGTGTCATTTTTAATTTGTATACATTTACCTGAGACGACTCTTCTAACTGAAAAGCGCATCGAGTTGAAAATGCTTTTAAAACATTATCCAGTGTGGTGATTTAAAAGTTGAGTTGATTTATATTATTAAAAACAGGTAAGCCATATCTATTTCCTTTCATCTATTACACCGAAGCCCTGCTTAAAGTCGCAATTGAGTTATTGCTTGACATGGCAACACTAGAGGTTAAACAATGTACAAACGGTTTTTAATTATCAGGAAAGAAAGAAACTGTAATTCAACGTAACAATAATTACTACCAAAGCCTACATCTTATAAATATTCAAGTAAAAGTCACAATAATGACTTACATTTCATTTGAACTATAGCCCCTCTAATACAACTATCATGACTTGTTATCTATCATAGCAGTTTTTTGTAAATGAGATTCACCGGTTCGTAATAATTGTTACGATTAATGCTTACTCGGTAGTGATATTCCTGGTAATTATTATAACTTTGTGTTTCCGTATTCTCCTGTCTTTTCAAAGCCCCTACGTAATTAATTGTCAGTGCTAAAAAGTATTGGTATAATTATTTTGAAATTGCTCGCGCCCGAACACTAAAACAAATTATTTAGATCTAAAAAGAACACAATTAAAAGGGCGTGGCCGGAACGGACCAAATATTAATAAATGACTTTGTGTCTCGGTTTCTGTTTACAGTATTTGGGCTTATTATTGTTGTATTCTTCTGAAAAGAAAAAGGTTTTAAAAAGGGGGAATTTATATAATTGTTTATGCTTGTTCGTGTTCTGTTTTAGCTCAATTATCTTTGATGGAATATATTTTTACAATAGCCAAGAGGTGACGAAAGACGAATTAGCCCCATTAGTTGTCAGGGTGCCACTATAGGCCAAAAGTCATGCGCAAAACAGGGTTATCATTCAATGCCCTCAAATTCTGTTTAATAATATTGTTTTGGGGTCATGCAATTAATTGTGTCGCTAGGGGCCTACAACAATTTATCACAACCTGGGTGCTATGTGCTTCAGCTTTTGAGGAGATGTGATAAATGTAGGCTTTGAGGTTGGTCCTATTTGGCTTGGGAAGTGAAAAAGTGATCATACTTGCAGCGGTTTAGGAAAAAACACATTATTTGTCTGTGTTTTTTTTTCCGGGGTATGGCCTAATTAGCAAAAATTCCGAAAAGCTGACCTGCCAAAAATTGAAAAGAAATCAGATGTTTTGTTAGTTGTACGAAAATATATTTGATTGGTTTTCAAGAGGTTCAGATACTTAAAAATAGTTTTTAAAATAACTTTTGAATATTAATTAGCACAAGCATTGGTTGCGGCTATGAATCTATGAGCACCTTTTAGAGCTTTTTGGCGCCCTCCCGTGTTAACAAACTGAGATGCAAAACACTGGGTTGAAGTTCTGCCTAAATGCATATTCATGAATATGCAAATCACACTGTTTATTTGGGAAATAGTGCGAACACAGGGTATGAAAACCTCCATTCATGATCCAACCAGTAGACAGTTTACCCAAAGCAGTTACGTTACAAAATATGACGGGGTTGAACTTTAGATGGTTTAGTACAGAAAATAGTATTGGCTCAAAAATAAACACAACATTACGACTGCAAGAGACTAATCACAACTTGCGCATGCGTATTTTAATCACAACCATCCGCGGTTTAGCTTCATACGTCGTGTTGGTTATACGCCTCAGATCGAAAGTAAAGGAGACTGAGGCGCTCTGTCAAAAATATTCCGTTCTTGTTTGTTTCTTCATGAATCCACAGGTTATTTTAATTGTTTGCTACACAGTGAGTTCAACAATCACAATGTGAGGTGAGTATTTAGGGTATGGTTTTAACTTTTAGTTTTACTTTTTTGGAAGAAGCTAGTTGATTTAGTTTTTTTCACGAAATAGATGCAACAGGATATCGGATTAGGTAGGTAATATCGTAATGCTAGTTGGGCATGGGAACATGGGAATTAACTGAAGTGAAAGTGAAGGAATGCCAGTTAACTCGCCCCCAGCAAAGTCACCAACTACAAAGTCACCCCTACCCTAGCCCACCGTGTTGAGCTGTTAATGGCTCCGCTTTTAACATCGGTCTCATCACTGTCACCATTAAAATTAACATTATGATTTACTGGTGACAGTGATGAGACCGATGTTAAAAGCAGAGCCGTTAAGTTATTAACAGCTCAACAAGGTGGGCTACCCCTACCCTAGCCTAGGCCTAGCAAAGGGGTTGTTCTAAAACCCCCTCGACCTCCACAACCCACGACCCCCTCGACCATCGACTTTTGTGTTATCTTTTTTTCTGTACACCGAAATTGCCACAGTTCACAACCTCAGTCAATCACGCACACAATTTTGTATGCTGACGTTGACTACCATGCCTCGTACATCACAACAACACAACGTACGAGACATACCATACACATGTGGTATGCACGAAGCAAACTGCGCGTGATTGGCTGCTGAGATCGGGCTTGTGGCAGTTGTGATGTACAGAAGAAAAAAAAACGCGGCATTTCCACGTGTATCTCTTGGCCGATCCGAGATTATTATCCCAACTGGAAACCTGCGTGTACCGCCCGAATACGATTACGGCCAACTCATTACGTGATGATCAGGCAGACCCATTTCCGGCCGATCGCTCCCGTCCTGTGTACTATTCCTCCATGGTACTACTAGTTGTTTTAAGCGGAGCTCAAAAGGTTGTAGACCCGAGAATGGCCACACGGACGTGTTAGGGGTCCCCAGTCGGTCCGTGACGTGCGGAAGCGGAGAGTAAATACTCCCAATTCTGTGTGGTTGATGCAGATAAATATAACCACAGTCTGAGACTTGAAATCAAGTCTAGTCGTGGAAGGAAGTTGCGTCGCGGAGATCACACTGTGAATTCTAAATTGGGGACTCAATTCTTACTCGGCCGTAAAGCGAAATTTTATGAATTCGGAATTGGGACATTCTTCGAACACGGGGCTGACGTCGAGGGGTCGTGGGTCGGGGGGTCGAGGGGGTTTTAGAACAACCCCTAGCAAAGTGGCTCCCTCACTAATCATCCCCTCTCTCAAATTCAAAAGTCAACTCAAGTCAAAGTCAAAATTCGCCGCTATCCATCCCCCATAATCATGGATAAATTATCATGCCACCACTTTTTCACTAATTTGTACCAAAAAGGGATTTTGATTTTTTTAGGTAAATTGCTAGATACTATTAGTTATATCAAATGAAAAAGTGGTGGCGTGATACATAAACTTTGCCGAAAGTCGCCCCTAACTGTACGTCACAGATGACTCACTCATTCAGTAATGAGATTGGAAATTGACATTAAATGCATCGATGTCCGTTTGATGAATAATTAATAACCTATATATCTCCTGATTTTCCTCCTCACTGACACTCTGATTCTGAAGGATGTTGCTCACACTCAAAGAAGTCGTTTATTTGCTTGGAATGACTGTATTTGAACTCTGGATCTACATCATCTCCTTCATCATCTTCACCATCTTCCTGACATTGAAACTTGAACAAGTTTGGGACGCCAGTTGGTGGGTTATATTTACTCCTCTCTTCACCTGCAACGGACTTCACGCCTACTTTGCTACCATTGTTTTCATCCGCCTTTATCTTGACCAAGATCTACGAGTTGCAGCGTTACGTCTTCTGTGGAGTGGTCTCTTAGTTGCTTTGATTTTCATCTTTCAGATCCTTCTTTGTAAGAAACTAGAAGGAGAAATTGATATTGCGGACCCAAAGATAATGACTGTGTTGTTTTTCTTGCTGCACGTTATAATATTTCATACCTGTCAAGTACCTTAGAAGCTCTTTTGACAAGACTGTCAAGATAAGACATTGAGGAGAAATCGCTTTGAACTTGAAGAACAAGTGTTAGAAGCTCTTTTGAAGAGACTGTCAAGATAAGACATTGAGGAGAAATCACTTTGAACTTGAAGGACAAGTGTCTGCAAGAGACAAAAAGTTTACACCAAGATGCCGAGGTCAGCAAAAGGAGGTAACGATACAAGGGTAAGTATTATGTGTGGACCATTTTTTCCTCCATAGCTTGTAAGCAAACTTTGAACAGTGGCGTGTCTTCGTGGCTGAGTTCACGATACCCAAGCTGGTGTTGTCAGCAGCAGAGTGTGGGTTTGATACCCGGTCATGACACCTGTGTCCTTGAGCAAGGCACTTAACCATAAAATGCTTGAGTAGTTAAGTCACTTTACTCCTGTGTGGTGATTGGTAGATCTTTTTCCAGCTTGAAGTTGCTTTAACAACGTCTGAAATCTAGACATTGGCAGTGACCCAATTCTCTTGTATAGCAGAGCAAAATGCCACACAAAGTTTACCATTTGGCCTAAAAAAAAAATCATCATTTGCTACTTAATACATTTATTAGCATTCAGTGTGTAAAAAAAAAGAAGTTCAGTCTAGATATTTTACTATGCAATTTTGCCTGACGAATTCCTTCTCTGATTGCCAATCTTTCTTTTGTACCCGCAGCTAAAATACAGGATTGAAACTACCTCCCGCTACTGGGCGAACTCGGTGGTCTAGTTAGTATAAAGACATCTGCTCTAGAAACCCACCCGAGTAATATGCCTGTGATTTTGTTCGCAGAACTCAAGGAAAGTACTGAGTATACAATGCTTACACGCATCGGTGTAAGGGTAAAACAAAATAATAATCTTTCTTTTTTTGTTGAAGGTTCAAGGGACTAATGACAGCAGTATTGTCAGTAAATGTTCCATTACAGCCCAAGGATATTTCCAAGACGAGTATCTAAGACTCTTTGTGTCTAAGACGGCTCGTCGATCACCGCTCATCAATAGAGGATACTACATCAGGGCTAGAGCAGTCGATGATTACTTGAAACAGTTCCTTGCTACCAATCAAGATAAACAAAAACAGGTAAAGTCCCACAATTGGATATTAATGCCAAGCTGGCAATTACTACATATCCTCATAGGTCTGGGTCCAATTTCATAGAGCTGCTAAGCACAAAAATTTGCTTAGCGAAATGTTTGCCTTGATAACAGAAGGATTACCAAGCAAACTTCCACGCGACAAGCAAACAATAGCTGAAAAGCCTGAATACCAGTAACAAGCAATATGCAACAATGGAAATTTGGTTGGTAATCCAGTTTTGGTCAAGGAAGAAATTTCATGCTAAGCAAATTTTTGGGCTTAGCAGCTCTATGAAATTGGGCCCAGGTTTGAGTCTTGACTTAGTTGGTTGATGTATGTCTTGACATACCTTCCTCTGCTCCTCTTATTTAAATCTGACACCACTCGGTCTGTACTTCTCTTGCAATGTCCAGCAAATATAGGAATAAGTTAGCAAGGTTTTCAAAATAAATATGAGAAAAAAAAGTTTGAGAAAATAGAATTATCTGTTGCAAACTGCTTACCAACAGAAATGACCTGTGGTATAAATGCAATAAATAGTTAATGGCCAGACACTGCGACCCTAGCAGAGTCTTTCTCGAAGCTCCCTGGTTTCTTGTTATATTCCAACGTAAGGCCATTAACTATTTTTAACAAAATGTTTGGTCTGCACAATTTTAGTTTGATTTGTTTTTCTTTGACGTAGATCATATCCCTGGGGGCTGGTTTTGACTCTGCGTTTTTCAGGTTACAATCAAATGGACACCTGACAAACACGACATTTTACGAAGTGGACTTTCCTGATTTAGTAAAAAGGAAAGGAACGATTATCAAGAGTAACGAGGAGCTGAGTAAGCTTCTCATAAATGGGAAGAATGTGGAGTCGAATACACAGAATGGTGAGTTTTTATATACATCTGTTCATTCAGGATAAGAAAGCAATTATGTGTGATGATTTCAAATCCATTATCAAGTCCAATATTTCATTGTGACAACAGTTTCACATCCTATCCTAGACTCATCCTCATGCCTGCAAAAGGTTGATGACCCGTTTCAGTGTCAATAAACCATGCATATGTCGAGGGATCTTCTTGGTTTAAAAAAATAGAAATTAAAATTATGAGAGATTGCTTAACATCGCAAGGTCACTCCAAGGTGAGAGCTCCACACAACTGATTTGGGCCATTAACCCAAATCAACTGCCACCAGGGGCACGTAGCCACCAGGGGCACGTAGCCACCAGGGGAACGTAGCCACCAGGGGCACGTTGCCACCAGGGGCACGTAGCCACCAGGGGCACGTAGCCACCAGGGGCACGTAGCCACCAGGGGCACGTAGCCACCAGGGGCACGTAGCCACCAGGGGCACGTAGCCACCAGGGGCACGTAGCCACCAGGGGCACGTAGCCACCAGGGGCATGTAGCCACCAGGGGCACGTAGCCACCAGGGGCACGTTGCCACCAGGGGCACGTAGCCACCAGGGGCACGTAGCCACCAGGGGCACGTAGCCACCAGGGGCACGTTGCCACCAGGGGCACGTAGCCACCAGGGGCACGTAGCCACCAGGGGCACGTAGCCACCAGGGGAACGTTGCCACCAGGGGCACGTTGCCACCAGGGGCACGTAGCCACCAGGGGCACGTAGCCACCAGGGGCACGTAGCCACCAGGGGAACGTAGCCACCAGGGGCACGTAGCCACCAGGGGCACGTAGCCACCAGGGGCATGTAGCCACCAGGGGCACGTAGCCACCAGGGGCACGTTGCCACCAGGGGCACGTAGCCACCAGGGGCACGTAGCCACCAGGGGCACGTAGCCACCAGGGGCACGTAGCCACCAGGGGCACGTTGCCACCAGGGGCACGTAGCCACCAGGGGCACGTAGCCACCAGGGGCACGTAGCCACCAGGGGAACGTAGCCACCAGGGGCACGTAGCCACCAGGGGCACGTAGCCACCAGGGGAACGTAGCCACCAGGGGCACGTAGCCACCAGGGGCACGTAGCCACCAGGGGCACGTAGCCACCAGGGGCACGTTGCCACCAGGGGCACGTAGCCACCAGGGGCACGTAGCCACCAGGGGCACGTAGCCACCAGGGGCACGTTGCCACCAGGGGCACGTTGCCACCAGGGGCACGTAGCCACCAGGGGCACGTAGCCACCAGGGGCACGTAGCCACCAGGGGCACGTTGCCACCAGGGGCACGTAGCCACCAGGGGCACGTAGCCACCAGGGGCACGTAGCCACCAGGGGAACGTAGCCACCAGGGGCACGTAGCCACCAGGGGCACGTAGCCACCAGGGGCACGTAGCCACCAGGGGCACGTTGCCACCAGGGGCACGTTGCCACCAGGGGCACGTAGCCACCAGGGGCACGTAGCCACCAGGGGCACGTTGCCACCAGGGGCACGTAGCCACCAGGGGCACGTAGCCACCAGGGGCACGTAGCCACCAGGGGAACGTAGCCACCAGGGGCACGTAGCCACCAGGGGCACGTAGCCACCAGGGGCACGTAGCCACCAGGGGCACGTTGCCACCAGGGGCACGTTGCCACCAGGGGCACGTAGCCACCAGGGGCACGTAGCCACCAGGGGCACGTTGCCACCAGGGGCACGTAGCCACCAGGGGCACGTAGCCACCAGGGGCACGTAGCCACCAGGGGCACGTAGCCACCAGGGGCACGTTGCCACCAGGGGCACGTAGCCACCAGGGGCACGTAGCCACCAGGGGCACGTAGCCACCAGGGGCACGTTGCCACCTACTCCTGGGGCTGAAACAGGGTTACCCCCTTCACAGTCTGTAAAGATGTTGGCTTGGGTATCATCCACTAGGAGCCCAGCTGGTAGAACAGAATGCACTACCTACCAAGTGGTGGCGCACCGCGCACATCTCTGTTGAGGGATGGCTTCTCTCTATTTACATACATTTCCTGTTTTCACCTATTCTTCTTCCCCAGTCCAATTATAACTGCACCTGTAAAAAAACACCTGTAAAATATATTGTATCATCAACCTGTCCTCTAGGTGTCTACTTGACATCGGAGAACTACCATCTTCTAGGAGTTGATCTGACTGATCTCAACCTACTCCAAAGAACCTTGAAACTATTGGGCATCAGCAGTCAAGCGCCAACCTTTCTCTTATCGGAGTGTGTTCTGACATACATGAGAGTATCCAGGTACAAATGGGAAACTTTTTAACACTGGGTGGCAGCAGACTTACCAGGTAAATCTCCATTGTTTACGCTCGCATATTACCAAGAACAATGGATTTACCTGGTAAGTCTGCTGCCACCTAGAGTCCCGAAAGTCGCGCATTCTGTTTGAATGAACAACAACATTGTCCATAATTACATATAAACCCAAGCAACAAATATCCATGTTTAAATTCCTAGGTAAAGAGAAGCAATCATGGTTAAATATTGTTGTACTTTTGTTACAATATTTTACAATAAGACAGTTCATGCGCTTTGAGAAGTAGAAATTACTTGTATAGCTTTTCAGTGAAAGAATGTTGATAACCAGGAGCAGAGATGTATCTAATTTCTAAGACTCATTATTTCAGAAAATAGAAATAGCTTTTGCAAACTGCTTACCAACCAAAAAGACCTATGATATAAATGTTAAACAAATAGGTATGTCCTGATGTTTCGACCCTAGCAGAGTCTTTCTCAAAGGTTAAAGGAATGCGTTGCCTCGGATCTGACGAGTTGGTATATAAAAAGCGTTTGTCACCGTTGTCAAAAAGCGTTTGTGCGTTTTTGCATACGGTTGGAAAGATGTTTTAAAAGTAGAATACAATGATCCACACAAGTTTGCTCGAAATTGCGTGGTTATCCTTTTACTGCGCGAACTAACACGCTCGACCATTTATGGGAGTCAAAAATTTGACTCCCATAAATGGCCGACTGTGTTAGTCGACGAGGTAAAAGGAAAACCGTGCAATTTAGAGGCATGTTTGTGTGGATCATTGTATTCTACTTTTACAACATTTTTCTACCTATATGCATTTTATAAAAAACACTTACAAACGCTTTTCAAAGACCAACTCGACCGATCCAAGGCAACGTGTTCCTTTAAGTGACAACACAACACAGGTGCCCAATGGTTCATGTTTGTTGTGTTGTCCTTCTAGCCTTCAAGAATGACTGTGCTAGGTTAAAAAAAGTCAGGCCTTTAACTGTTTTTTTTCACTCACCATTTCATCCTTTTTTCAGCTCTGATGCTCTTATCCAGTGGGCTGCTGAGTCTTTCCCCAACGCTGTGTTCCTGACATATGAGCAAATACATCCTGAGGATGCTTTTGGCTATGTTATGTAAGCATCTTCTATTAAACAATAAACCACAAGTTTTATACCAGGTTGTATCATAAACTTGGGTTTGATCCCTGGCTACATGGCAGTTAATGTTTGTATGGCTTCTGACTGGCACCCTGAACAAAGATATTGACAAAAAATAGGGAGACCGCCAATAAAGGGCTAGATAGCTCAGTTGGTAGACATGTGGCTGAGCAGTGTAATGCACTGAGGTAAAATTCTTTGTAGTTTTTCTCCCACATCTAACACTGAAACGTCCTTCTTTGTCTTCTCGCCATTGGGTTATTGGCTAGTTAAGTTCACTTTTCTGAGATTCCTTGGCTTCACAACAAGAACAAATGAAATGAAATGAAATACTAGGCACAAATCCAGCGCTTTAACATCAAACTGACTCTACATTATACATGCTTTATTCATCGTTTTTCTTTTCTTCTTCTTCATTTCGTTGTAGGCAGAAACATTTTGATAAATTAAACTCTCGTTTGAAGGCCATCGGAACTTACCCCACCACTGAAGCGCAGCTGCTGAGATTAAAAAACTTGGTATGTGTTCGTAGTGTTCCTTTGTTTGTTATTACTAGGGCTTTCTTGTCAATATAATAACAGTCTTACATTATTTTTTACTGAACATTCAAACTGTTTCTCTTGGACTCTATTTGAATCTTCATGTATGTGCCCCTCCCCCCGGCCCCCTCCGATATGGTGACACAATTCCCAAACTGTTGAACTCAAGTTATGTTGGTTTGCCTTCCATAATACTAAGTATAATCATTTCATCTATACATTCCTTGGTAAAACAGATTCTAACAAACCGTGCCACCAGGTTTCAATTCCATGGCTCTGCTTACTAGAAGCAATGAATCGGTGCTTACAGAAGTAGACAGAACACTTTGGTCTCATTAGCAAGCATCTTTCACTGGTTAGCAGGGAATTGTTTGCTTGTGCGCATTGCTTACTAGGCATTTTTTGCTTACACAGCTAGTGCAGAAATACGACACTTGTCCAGTAAACAGTGAATGGTGATCGTAAGTGCATAATTTGGCAGTACCAGAGCTATGAAATTGGGCCCAGATATTTGGATAGTTTGGCATATAATCTTGCAAAATTTGTTTTGATATTGTTAGGGTTGGCAAGGTATTACTGCAGTGGATATGAACTCCTACTACACCACCAGAGTCTCTCTGACAGAAAGGATGAGAGTAGAACGGCTGGAACCGTTTGATGAATTTGAGGTGAGTCCAAATAATCAGGAGGGATTTCCATGGAGATTGTCAAAAAATAACGCAAACAAACTAATAACCCAGATGTACACACTTAAAAAACCAATACATTCTGTCATACAACTCTTTTTTTCATGCGACACAAGGAAATGTTTTTGTTTTCGATGTTCTGATATGTGAAAAATCTGTATCAACGTTTATTTGTGTTTTGAGGGATTTAGCTCAGTATTAAGACCAAGAGCTTTTTAACCTGTTTTTATAGTTCTAGTTCTAACATTTTTTCCCTTCTTTTCCAAGGAATGGCATTTGCAGTGCAATCATTATGCCGTTATTGCTGGTTATAATGGGGACTGTGCTGAAATGATGGAGTACTTTAAACAAGGTATACAAAATACATTCAACTCTCGTTATAACAAGATCACTGGGACTGGCCATTGACCTCTTATTCATAAATACCTCAGACAGTTTTGCTATTCCTATTGGTGGAGAGCGCGTCACGTGGGTGTGTTTAAACCTTTGTTTATGACCAGTAAAAAGTGTTGAAACATGGGCCTGACATGCGAGCTTGCACCTGTTCTTACAAGACAGTTTCTTCTTTCCTATTGGTCGAGAGAAACAGCTGAAACAGTTGTGCCACATCAGGCGATACGCGCGACGGGCACAGCATTCCCTTATAAGGAGTTGTTTACCCGAGGGCGGGGGAGGGCTTTACCATTTCATAGCTGGAGGGGTGTTGTGTTGAAAGAAATCATTGAACAATATAATTTTTGCATTTATTTTACTTTTTGACCAAAAAGTGTTGATGTTTTTGACTGAAAAGGTATTTATGAATGGGAATCAAAGTGTGTTGAATCAGTTTTCAACTAGTGTTTTAAACCTGCCGAGGCCTGGTTTTTGATAATTTACCTCGACTTCGTCTCGGTAAAATTATCAAGAACCAGGCCTCGTTGGGATTAAACCACTAGTTGAAAACCTCTTCACCACACATTGATTCCCTTATTATAGCACATACAGGACAGCAAAACAGAGAATCACAAAGCAGAAATGAGAATTGGGACTTCAGAATGTACTCTTTATAAGTAAAACTTCTTTATATAACAGGAGTGTTGTTAGAAGAGGACACAAAAGAAAGACAATATTTATTCTAGTCATTGTAAAATTAGTGGTTACAAACCGGTAACTTGTAACTGTGCAAGTCCTGCAGACTAACCACTGGACCCTGGTGACTTTACAAGTAGTGTATAAAATACTTCACTGTATCTCTCCTAATTCTCTCTCATGCCCAGGACATCAAATGATCTCAACCCTGGAAACAAGCTACATATCCACCCTCACACCACTATACTCCCAACCCTCCTCCACCCCCGTCTCCGCTAAGCCTGTAAGACGTTTTGGCCATGCTAGTGCTTTGCTCCATCCAGACAAGATATTAGTCTCGGGAGGGTTTGGAGAAACAGAAGGAAGACACAATAGACTGGGAGATTTTCTTCTCATTGACTTGAAGACGAAGCGTTTGGATGACATTCCTGTTTCTCCAAGGATTCAAGAACTAGGTAAGTATTTCTTGAAGATGTAAGAAACAGATCAAGTAAGAAGTGCATTGATGTGTTAACTGCAGGCCTCGAAAAAAAACCCGACTCCCACAGTAATTGCTGTCGTGCCCTGTGCTTTTTGTCGTGATGCCCTGAGCTTTTGCTGTGATGCCCTGTGCTTTTTGTCGTGATTTTCTGAGCTTTTGCTGTGGTGTCCTCTGCAAAGTTCCAAACAACTTTACATTTTCATCTTAAAGTACCCCTTACCTGGCCTGTAATGATGTATTAATTATAATTCATTGAAAGATATAATTTAGTAATCCTAGTCACAATTCCCAATCATAACTAAAAAATAGTAATAAACTTTAACAATTTTGTCTTTTCTTTTCAGGGCCCAGAATGCATCACACTCTGACGGCTCTCTCTCAAGACGCTAGTTTCCTCATCTTTGGTGGACGGAGCTCTCCCTCAAAACCAACAAACTCCACCATCATTATTTATCTTGACATAAAGACACCAACTACAGCAGAACATACACTCAATCAAATTAGACCAACCTCATCGGAAAGCTTTCCAAGTTGTCCAAACGGGTCAGAAACAATTACTGGAGTCTCTCAGGATGGTATCAAGGAGAACACAGACATTCTTTCGGATGAAGATTTACCGTTGAGATGTCCTGAGACGATAAGTTATACTTATCTTCAAGTAGACTTAAACGATGAAGCACCAACTCCAAGATGGCGTCATTCGGCGATTAGAGCGGTTCGAAAAGGCCAGGAGTGTGTTGTGATATTTGGTGGAAGAAGTTCTGGAGATGTTATTTTTGGAGACTGCTGGTGTTTTGATGTCAATGTTCTAAAATGGAAACAGGTAAATTTTTGTAAAGAAGTAACTAAAAATAGTAAACTTGCAGGTACAACCATGTATTAAATCTCTTTTTGTGGAGTGTAAGCTCTGAAATGACCCGGTGTGGTCTGGACGTTTTGAACAGTATACTCTGCTGTTCTTGAGGAGAAAGGGAGAACATTTGTTTGTTTTTACCTTATTACAAGTTTGGTTTGCCTGTCTTTAGGCCGGATTTGTCTTTTATTTATTGCTCCTTTTCTTGTAACTTTTTTCACTGTTGATTGTTTTTAGTTGGATATAACCGGTGCCCAAGCAACTCCATCACATTCGCACACAGCCTGTCTGTGGCAGGATACCAGGATGGTGATTGCTGGTGGATTAAGTGCTGACCTTTGCCCTTTGAACTCTGTGTATGTCATTGATGTGGAGAGTTGTGTATCACAAGAAATTGAGCTGACGCCAACACTTTCACTACGGTAAGGGCATGTTTTCACACCAAGCAGGGAAGCGGCAGCCAGGGGATCACCTTGAGAGGATGGTTATTATTTCAGATATATAATAAACCACAAGGGAAACTGACTGGGTAAACTTAGAAATATTTTAGGCCGAATAGAGAAAAATTGACTAGAGCCGGATTTGAACCAACGATCTCTAGATTAAGTGCCGGGGCTCTGCCAACTGAGCTATCCAACCCTATGTTGGCGGTCTCCCTAATTTTTGTCTGTGTTCGGGCCATACAACTGTTAGCTGCCAGGTAGCCAGGGATCACACCCAAATTTACTATCCATGCAGGGAAGCGGCAGCCGGGGATCACCTTAAAGGGATGCTTTTTATTTCAGATATCAAATAAAAACATTTAAAGCTAGTTGAATAGATTTGATAATTTTGGAATATGGCACCAAAAGACTTTGTGTCATCGCGCTGGTTCATTATTAATATTTTTTTTGACATGTAGTTATTGATTTATTTGTGTGGTCATTTTTTCCAGATACTCTCATACAGCACATGTAGTTGATGACAAGCTGTTTCTGATTGGTGGAATCAACCCACATGGTGCTCACTGCTATACAGTCTCCATCGTTAATCTTACTGCGGCAACATCCTGTGAATATTCCTTACCAGTAAGTCATCAACTCATAATGCCGGTGTTTGCTTTGATTTGATTTGAAATGGTTTATTAAAATACACATCATTTCACTACTAGCAGGCTGAATTTCACATTGAGGTAATTAGCCCAATATACTCTTGGATTTTCAAAAGTAATTTTTGTTTTGTTTGTATAGACAAAGATTTGACCATTATTCTCTTCTTCAGGTGTTTGACGTTGATCGTCCGTTGATGTTTCACGGCCACACAAGTGAGTTACTATCGGCAACCAAGATCCTGATCATTGGAGGTGGAGGAAACTGCTTCTCATTTGGAACACATCTCAATGATACACCAATACTGATGGGAGTGCCACTTTAAGTTAAAAGGGTTGATTTTCAGAGGTGGACGAAACTGCCTCTCATTTGGAACACATTTTAATGATACACCAATTCAAATCAGGGTGCCACTTTAAGTTAAAGGGGTTTATAACTGGTGGTGGAAGAAACTGCTTCTCATTTTGGGACACATCTCAATGATACACCAGTAGAAATTGTGCCACTTTAAGGTAAAGGGGTTCGTTATTGGAGTTGGCGGAAACTGCTTCTCACACCAGTACTGAACGAAGTGCCATTTTTAGTTTACAGAACTTCATTTGTATGGTTAGTATTCTAGATTAGATCATTTTGATGTATAATCAAAGAATGTCAATTAAATGAAAGGGAATTTTTACATTTTTTTTTAGAGGTCAACTTTTAATCAACTTGACTTCAGGAAAAATGAAAGTTTCTGTGAAAAATGAAAGTTTCTGTGAAAAATGAAAATAAAGCAAGTTATGGGATTGAAGATATAAATTATCGACTATCTCATGAAATCACTTTAATTTGGTAGGCATTCACAAATTGTTTTTGGACTGCCACATCAAAAAAAGTTTTTAAAATAGCTAAACAAGTCTGACTCATTGCGCATGGTGGTTTAAGGTGGAACTATGTACTTTAGATGCAAGTCATCTGGTAGAGCAGTAAAACCACGTATTTACTGTTTCTAGGATTCAACCATGAACTAAATGTATACCCAGACTCCTCAGTTTTCAATTTCTAATCTTGTACAATAAAAATCAATATTAATCTGTACAGAAATCGTGTTTCATGAGTTTTGTACTTTCACAAACTTGTTTCTTTGTCAAAAGCTTTTAAAGACAATGGACACTATTGGTAATTGTCAAAGACTAGTCTTCACAGTTGGTGTATCTCAACATATGCATAAAACAACAAACCTGTGAAAATTTGAGCTCAATCGGTCGTCGAAGTTGCGAGATAATATTAAAAGAAAAAACACCCTTGTCACATGAAGTTATGTGTTTTCTGATGCTTGATTTCGAGACCTCAAAATCTAAACTTGAGGTCTCGAAATCAAATTCGTGGAAAATTACTTCTTTCTCGAAAACTACGTCACTTCAGAGGGAGCTGTTTCTCACAATGTTTTATACTATCAACCTCTCTCTATTGCTCGTAATCAAGAAAGGTTTTATGATAATAATTATTTTGAGTAATTACCAATAGTTGCCACGTCCTTTAAGCATGTTAGTACCCCACCCCTTTGGAGAAAAACACGGACTTGATATTTCTACCTCCATGATATAAGGCATGGTTGTACTCCCTATTGTGTACAAGAGGAAATAATGGGAACAATGCTGGGGGCGGGGGGGGGGTATCGCTCTCGGTGAAAAAAGGTTTAATTTACTCATTGCATACCTTTTTCAACTAACTGTTATATTTATATAGTCGGATGGGTCCAACACTCTTCTTAGCAAACCTTGGTAAGGCCGGTAATAACTTCTTTACCCGGTCCGCGCCCGAGAACCTAAAGCAAAAACGGTCATAGTTTGTACATCAAAAGAGGGCGCTCGAAACTAATTCGCAGCGCGCGTACTTTATTTTCCATTCACACAACCACGTGGTCTTTCTCTTTGATGACGTAACACAAGTCGCCATGTAAAATTCTTCCGGTCACGCACATGTTTGTGTTGTTTCTTGTCGTCCGTCAACAGAGTGCAAGTCGTTTGTGTATTTGTCGCAACTAGTTCTTACATTTGCCACATAAACATGGATGGAAACAGAGCAAGAGATATTGGTGAGCTTTGTTATCGTTTAAAACGAAGTATTATTGTTCTTGTGGTGTAAAGTTCGGCACGAAACTGTTGTTGACATTTTTTTTTTTTTCACACACGGTATACCGAACAGCACTTCACATTATTGGAGGCGGTTGTGTGGCGAATACAGGCCATAACTTGAGCTAACTTTACGTGAGTGAGTATCACTTTTGATGAATGATGTGGAATTTAGCCTCTCTGCTAGGCTACCTCGGATGAAATAACAAATAAAGTGTTTAATTTAACTCAATGAGATATCCCTTTTTGTAAACATTATTTTGTGAAGTGGTGGTGCTGAATTGAAGATGCACTGTGAAACAATAATCCTCAGCCAAGCATTCTTTTCAGTCGGCGGGTCACAGTTCATAAGATAAACATCGCCAAATAAAGGCATGCGATGTAATGAAACAATACAATTACAGAAGTAAAAGTAGATGATGATTTGATGGAATGTTTACCAAATAAAGCCATAAATGAAACAATAATAAGGTTGTTCAGTAGGCATTGTGTACTGCCCCCTCTGCATGCTTTAGTATGTCGTGTGAGGTGGTAGGTCTGCCTGGCGAGGTATCATTATCTCCCCATGGGTTTGTCACGGGTGAAGGTCCACTCAGTGTCCGAGTGGTAAGACCCCAGTACCGTAGAAAGTTGGAGGGACTCTGGTCAAGTAATGACCATCGGGCACTCGATCCAAAGGCACCTTTTATTATTATCGACTGAGCTCTCATTATTTTAACACAAATTCCAGCAAATTTAGTACAATTGTTTAATTCCTTTCAAGGGAGACATTTTCGTATCCTGTCATCACGTTTTCATTTCGTTGATATCTAAATTACTTTTAAAAAATTGAGATATTCCTTTAGTAAAAATTTGTGGAAAAGTGGTGGCAGAATACGGAAAAATAATGTTTCCCTTTCAAAATGTGAAAGTTGTCATGGCACAATAATAATATAGCACTATTTGGAGTAACTTTGGGGCAAAACTCCCTTGAGGGAAAGTTATTTTGAGAAGCAGTTGATGTGTGCCACACAAGGAGGGTTCCAACAGCCGTGGTCACGTGGGTAACCTGTCATAGGCTTATGTGTAGTCTTGGCCTGGACCCCCTCCGGCCGATGGTACAGTTCGGTGGTGATGAGTAATCCAGACTACAACGGTGTGTCAGAGAGGCGGATAAAAAAAACCTAAATATTGGTTTAAACTTATCTTTGATCAAACAAATTGAGAGTCCATCTTTAAAAAAATAAAATAAAAAAAGTTATGTTTTGGAAATAATAATTTTATTGTTTCATATCATTCTATGCCTTCCAAAAACCCTTGCCAAAAATGATATTGTATAACTTAACACAATCACAATAATTGGGTTAAGATTCACGAAATCCCCCAAGTAGTGTGATGTTGCTTTTGTGTGTGCTTTGGGTTTGTTGTGCTTGTTCTGCTTTGTTGTCGTTTCCCTCTTTCTTTGTTGACAGCATTCTTTTCTAAGTTCTGAAGAAGAATGTAAACCAAGGGGGTTAAAATCCATGCCCAGCGTGTTTAACTGGGTGAGTATTCATTTTCTCAAAATTTAAGCAAAAATGTTGTTTCAAAAGTAGGAAAACACTTCTCTCTTTTCATGAATTATTGTTTAAAATAGAGTAGTTTAAGCAGTTTTTTTTGGGGGGGGGATTTATATTGATGTCCGACTTAAAAGACAAACAAACACTTGTATTGAAATCATATACACTTTTAAAATTATATTATTATTCGATGCTCAAGAAAGTATTCAAATTAAATTATGAATATTCATCATTTTAATATTTCTTTTTCAGTCACAAGCACCATTGTGTGGAAATTAATGTACATACAAGTCAATACATAGCCTTGGTTCAAGACGCTCCTGTTGTTTATTATCTCACTACTCCTGCGGTTAAAGGCACTGGACACGTTTGGTAATTGTCAAAGACCAGTCTTCTCACTTGGTGCATCCCAACATATGCATAAAATAACAAGCCTGTGAAAATTTGGACTTAATTGGTCATTGAAGTTGCAAGAAAATGATGAAATAAAAAACACCCTTGTACAAAATAGTGTGCTGTCAGATAGAAATAAAAGGCTTCTGGCCAGAAGTCTTTTAATATTTAAGGAGAAATTCCCTCTTTCTCAAAAACTATGTTATTTCAGAGGGAGTCTCTCACAATGTTTTATACTATCAACAGGTCTCCGTTGCTCGTTACCAAGTAAGGTTTTATACTAATACATTTTTTGAGTAATTACCCAAAGTGTACAGTGCCTTTAAATTCCATCACTGATAGAGTCACCAATAGATGGCTATATCAACCACGAACCGCTATCACCCGAAAACTGCTACGACAGGAAAGCAAACTTCCATGATAGCAATCTTTGGTGGGAGTGTGCCCTCTTGTGGTGATGGATCATGGGGATGAGTTTATAACAGGAGAGTTTTGAACCAAGACTACTCAATACAGTGAGACTACTATGGGAAGTGTTGCTGTACTGTAAAAAAGAAAATACACTTGTCCAAAACCATCATTAATCTAGCTTTTGCATAAATTAACAACTTACAATATATTCAAATTTTTTAGAAGAATTTAAAAACACAGAAAACAAAATAAAATTGACAAGGCTTTTTGTTACTTGATTACAATGTTACAATAATGATGGTGGGTTGTGGAAGGGGGGGGGAATACTGTTACGTCCCCTGAAAAATATCATACAAATTCCTGCCAACTATCAATTTTAAAACATTTTATGAAAGTTTTAAAGGCAGTGGACACTATTGGTAATAATTATCAGCATCAAACCTCACTTGGTAACGAGTAATTGGGAGAGTTTGATGGTATAATACACTGTGAGAAACGGCTCCCTCTGAAGTGACGTAGTTTTCGAGAAAGAAGTAATTGTCCACGAATTTGATTTCGAGACCTCAAGTTTAGAATTTGAGGTCTCGAAATCAAGCATCTGAAAGCACACAACTTCGTGTGACAAGGGTGTTTTTTTCTTTCATAGTTATCTCGCAACTCCGACGACCAATCGAGCTCAAATTTTCACAGGTTTGTTATTTTATGCATATGTTGAGATACACCAAGTGAGAAGACTGGTCTTTGACAATTACCAATAGTGTCCACTGCCTTTAATTTAAGGGTTTTTAGTAAATTGTAAAAGTACAATGTAAGTAGATTTACAAAACATCAGGACATAATGTTATGGCACAACCTACCAATGAATTATGGGCTTACAATGACTTGTACAGTGCTGACTGTAGCGGGGCTACCACATATAAATCTATGATAACCAGTGATATGAATTGCGCCAGGTTGAGTTAGTAAAATGTTTGAATAAAAATAAAATTAAAATTATAATAACTAAATTGTAATAACTGGGTTAAATTTTATGATTCTGTTGACTGCAGAATTCTTTGCGTACAGGTTCTTAAAAATCAAACAATTCTTCGGGTTGTAAGAAGAAGTCCTTGGTAAGGAATTTTTGAGATTTTTTCTCACAGAAACCAAGGAAGCACTAAGGGTAAAACAAAAATATTCTTAATCCCTGATGTAAATTATGAATGCTGTAGTTTCATAATTATCTATTTCTAGTAACGAAACCAAAATGCTCCTAAGTGAACTTGATCACTGTGGCTTGCAAGCCTGAGGAAACCTGTATACAAGGCTGCTTACTACGTGAACCAGAAACACTGGGGTAAATTTATACTCTTCCACAATAAGAGTTCTCGGTTCTTTTAAATGCACCATCAATACTTGTACACAAGACCTATGGCTTTATGTCCCATCTGAGGGACAAAACAATGATGGTTAAGAGGGGTCAAAACTGGGTTTTGAACCAACTCTGCTGAACAGAAACACCAGACTTCGAGGACGAGCCATAATAATTCATCAAAGAAAAAATGACTGTGCTTCAGTCGTATTTAATTCCTGAATTCTATTAATGTGTAGAAATAAAACGTGGTGTATTAAAGGAACACGTTGTCTTGGATCGGACGAGTTGGTCTTTGAAAAGCGTTTGTAACCGTTTTTTATAAAATGCATATGGTTGGAAAGATGTTGTAAAAGTAGAATACAATGATCCACACAAACATGCCTCGAAACTGTGTGGTTTTCCTTTTACCTCGTCGACTAACACGTCGGCCATTTATGGGGGTCAAAATTTTGACCCCCATAAATGGCCGACCATGTTAGTTCGCACAGTAGAAGGAAAACCACGCAATTTCGAGGCAAACTTGTGTGGATCATTGTATTCTACTTTTAAAACATCTTTCCAACCATATGCATTTTATAAAAAACGGTTACAAACGCTTTTGTTTTGACCAACTCGTCCGATCCAAGGCAACGTGTTCCTTTAATGAAAGACATCAATGCAGAGTTTGACTTCTATATTCACAACCAATACCGATACTTCAACTATTTAACCTCTGACCTTCAAGCCCCACCCCTCCCCTGTGACTGTACAAAGCAACATACCTCATATCCCTTCGAAAAATAAAAATAAAAGATGAAAATGCCTTTTCAAGACAAGCCTTGGCTTGTGTGCGATTATAATAATTAAGATAACAACTTTGGTCCAATCATAAGAAAATAATTCTTCCTTTTTTACATTTTCTTAATATTTCAAATAATACATGAAATATAAAAGAGCCGATTACATCTGTAATCTCCTTTTCCCATTCAACCATTTGGCATAATATAATAAAACCATCAAGATGAAATATTTACATTTTCCGACTAAATAAAACCAAATAATTAGAGCAAACTAAGCTTAGTGGATCAATTATTCAAATCAGTAAACCCATTTTGAAATTCAGAACCATATGACCTCTGACATGAAATAAAAACATACAACTCACTCATAGTTAACTATTTAGTATGAGCTTAAAAACCCCCAATATTTTCTAGTTTAAATCGCTTCCGTAAAAAAGTCTAATTAATAAATCGTTTAAATATATTTTTAATTGATGAATCAGGAAAATAGAAAGATAACATTATTGTTTACATGCTGTACCTGAAAGTTAATTTCATGACCACATGGCATCATATAAAAAGAAAGTTAATTTGGCTGCCATTTTGTTTGTCAATCTGTCTACCAGTTAGCATGCTAGGTAAGAAAAGATGTTGACATGTACCAGAAAATTTTCCCTGCGTACTTCGTGCCTTGTACTAGTAAGCAAACAAAAACCACCATTTATAAGCATGCTAAACGAAAGAATGCAAACAAAAATACTAAGCTCGGATTTTGGCTAAGCAGCCGTACAGACCTTGATGTGATCATCAGTAGAATTGAGTCAGTCTTTTTGTAATTAATGACCAACAGCAAGCAATATTTACGCTAAAAAGGGAGATTTCTCCAAGCTTCTAAACTTTGTAAGATATTTTGTTTAGAGACAAGATCATGCTGGTTAATTGTGAGGCTTGTGAGGGAGTTATCTCGCTTACTAAACCATAATTTGTGGATACTTGGGTTTTGATATCCTTCATATTTGTCAGATTACTGGCCCAAAATTCTAATGAAATAATTGGCTAAATGAAAGGGAGGGTACTGTAACGTTAAGTCATGCTATATCTTGATTAGTTTCTTCCTATTGGGAGCTACAGAGTGAAGGGACATTGAGGTCTACAGTTTCTTTGTATAGAAACCAATTAATTAAACAGGTGTTTGTTACTTTGGGCAGGTGTTTTCAAAAGCTCCTTAATAGGTCTCAGAGTCAGATGTATCGGCATTACTTTCACCTCTACTCCTATTCCCATCTGTATACTCTAGGCTTGCATTCCGTAACCGGCCAAGCTCTCCGCTCATAGCTAGAGCGATGCGGGAATTAGTGGCTGTGCTTGCTGGAGAGAATGGCAACATGTGAGCTAAGATGATCGCTAGACAGTCGGCAATCTTGTCAGTTGCTGCGCAACTAAGAGCAGGGGTGTAACCTACAAACAAACCCAGATTATTTGCCATTATTTTCTAAGAAGCCAAGGTGGAGTTTCCGCACCTCCAAAATAAATGAAACTAAAAAAACAAACCTCTTTAAGGACACCAAGTTTCAATCAGTTTTCCCGATTTGTTTTAAAAAGTAGTACAAAAGATGCACTGATCCCTACTGTAGCTGGTGAATTTTTGAACCACTTTGTGGCTATCCCAGTTTAGCTTCCTTCGTAAGCTCTATAGGGATTACTCAACGCAACTGTGTACTCCTTACCAGAGTAATACTGGAAAACACATACATGTGTCAAGTTTGTGGGAGTGGTAAAATAGTGGTCCAATAATTTCACGCAAGTGCATTTTTTTGTAAGCCTCTATCTATCAGTTATAGAACAGTAATTGCAATAAGCAGTTAAAGAGTGGTAATATGGTTGTTAAAAGGCTTCAAACTAAAATATTTAACTCAAGTCAGTACAATAGAGATCAGTGATTGAAATGTGCAGTTTTAAGAGAGTGGTAAAATGGCAGACCATTGGGATCAAATAGAAATCAGTGGATAAATGCATGCAAAGAAACAGCTTGAAAGGTATACAATGTATGAGGTTAAACAGAAGATCAGGTACAAGACACATTTACAAATCAGCCATACACATCATTATCAACCACAAAAAGCAAAAATGTCTTTTCCAATTCATGAAGTAAAAATTCAAATAGAAGCCATTTTTTGTTTCTTGAAACATGCTGCCTCTACCCCCAAATTGTCAAATATCTCCTTGCGATTGACTATATCCTTCACATATTCTCACCTTTGTTATCTAACGCTAATAGACTGGCTCCTTTGGATATCAACTCTTGGACCACAGAAACCAGACCATTCTGTGCTGCTATATGAAGGGGTCTATCAAACAAAGAAGAAACAGCCATTAGTCTTAAAATGGTATTGGATAACAGGGAGACTGCTAACATAGGTAAAGCACGGTACATTAAAATAGAGGACGTAGGTTCATCAGCTCCAGTAAAGCTTCTTTGTTTAAACCCATTATAAATCTATTCAAACCAGGATGAGTTTGTTTTACAGAGTCTGTTCCTTTTGATGAAAATACCCCACTTTCAAGCAAAGGGCTTATCATTTCATAGACAAAATAGCGAAGGGAAACAAGTGATCTGGTAAACGAAACAATTATTGCAAAAACAAAACCAGAGCAATTTCTAGTATCAATATAACTCTGTTTCAGCCCAAGGAGTAGGCGGCAACAGCGTCTGGAATAAAATAATTGTAGCCAACACCATGAAGTGGCCTTCAGGCCTTTTGTGTCTGGCGACTTGCAAAAAAAAAGAAGAAAAAAAAAGTATTTGTTGACCTATCTAGCCCTACACCACCATTAGGGCTAGTTGCGCTCTAGTCAATATTTCTTTGTTCATGCCAAAATTACTTTGTTATTTGGCGAATACAACTCAAGAAATAATTATATCAAATCGACTGAATACCTAATTAACAGCAATTAAT
This sequence comes from Asterias amurensis, assembly GCF_032118995.1. NCBI lineage: Eukaryota > Metazoa > Echinodermata > Asteroidea > Forcipulatida > Asteriidae > Asterias > Asterias amurensis. The sequence continues at coordinate 16,917,329 of NC_092663.1, forward strand.
TTTCTGTTAGGGGAAACAGTAAATATAAAATTTGAATACTCACGTTTGGTTGTCACTGTTAGCCATGTTGATAATACTAACATCCTCTAACTTCTCTAGAATCATCAGCGCACAAGCTTCATGTTTCTAAAAATTAAACAAGTTACCATTTATTAACAATTTAAAGGCTTACAGGAGTCTGACATGGTGTTGGGTTCACTTATAAAATTGGGCCCAGGTAACTTTCCGAACTATAATTGAGAATTGAGTCATTGCCTTTTTCTAATTTTGTTTTGTTGATGAATTGAGATGGCAGACTGTGTTTGAACCAGGGCCTAATTTTATTGTAGCTAATTAGAAGACATACTGCTTAGAAAATATCGTAGCTTAGCAAACAATTAGTGGGGCACCAGGAACAGCAATGTTAACTTCATGGAATGATGGCTGGTAACCTGTTTCTGCTACACAATGTTATTCTGTGCTTAGCAAGTTAATGTGCCCACAGGCTTTAAGAAATTAGTCCCAGCTTAAGACTTTGTGACTTTCAACTATAATTGAAGGTGACCAATGCCTTTTTCCATTGTTTTTTTTATTGACAAATTTAGATGACAGGATGTGTCCAAACCAAGTGTAAGTGACTTTGGCTACAGCTATGGCTACTGGCTGCAGTAAAGGCCTTTTCAGTGATCTAGCCATAGCCATAACTGAAGCCACTAATTCCGCCATAATTACCTGTTGACAGGCAAGGTGCAAGGCTGTGTTCTTCTGACAATCCAAGACGTTAAGATCAGCACCGGAGCTGCTAACAACCAACTCTACAATCACAAAAAGTTATCACAACATCAATAAAGGTACCAAACTATTAAAAACCCTCCAGAAAAACTCACCTGGAGTGCATTTCACAAAGAGTAAAGACAAGTCTCATCTCGAGTTAGGACGAGTCCTAACTTAAGACTAGCCTTAAGTTTTTAATAGCTCCTACGACTAGTCCTAAGCAAGGACAATCTTTGTGAAATCAACCCCTGGCAAATTTGATTTCTTTATGCAATTATTCAATTCAAATCGACATTCATGAAACAACACCTTGTAAGACTACTTTTTTGGTTGAGTGCTAAAACTAAAAATAAGAGTTTACTGTTTTTACTTTAACACAGTTTATGTATCACAGACGCAGAGGCCTACAGAGTGGAAGAGAGGAGTGGAAGCAGAATCAACTGTTTAGAGAAACGACTTGGCTTGTCACATGAAAACTTTTTGTTGGCAGTATTGAGGTGAGTTTTTAATGATAAAGAATGTAAGATAGAACAGCGAGCATGATGCATTATTTTGGACCAGTTAAAATAGAAACACCAATATAACTTTTTAATATCTGAAGTAGACCCTCGCATTGTTTGCCATTGCAAACAATGGAAATGTGTCGGGTGTGTATGCGCTGTGCACATTTCTTAGTGAGGTGAAGGTAATCTTTGGGTCTTGTGGCGTCATGTGTGAGAGGTATATTTCTGCACAAGGTCAAGAATGCGTAGTTTTAACACTGGACACTATTGGTAATTGTCAAAAACCAGTGGTGTATATCACAACATATGCATAAAATAACAAACCTGTGAAAGTTTGAGCTCAATTGGTCGTCGAAGTTGCAAGATTATAATGAAAGAAAAAACACCCTTGTCACACGAAGCTGTGTGCGTTTAGATGCTTGATTTCGAAAGCTCAAATTCTAAATCTGAGGTCTCGAAATCAAATTCGTGGAAAATTACTTCTTTGTCGAAAACTATGGCACTTCAGAGGGAGCCGTTTCTCACAATGTTTTATACCATCAACCTCTCCCCATTACTCGTCACCAAGAAAGGTTTTATGCTAATAATTATTTTGAGTAATTACCAATAATGTCCACTGCTTTAAACAGTTTGATGCAGAGCAGTGCTCCATTCTGCTTCTAGAGATGACTAAAGGGGACAATTTCTATGTGAAGTCTAACTATTCGCTATGTCTCAAGTACTGTCAAGTAAAACCACAACTTCCATTATGTGCACAAACTACCAGGGGTGCCCTAAACCTGCAGGGTATTTCATAATCGCTGGTTAGCGTGAACCTTTAGATTGAAATAGTGGTGGGATTTATGGTACAGAGACTGTCTTGTGTTAGATCGAAGATAATACAGAAATTAAGAGAAAAATAATGTACTTAAGAAGCTGGCAAATCTGTACCACTAGAGGGCCACAGTGTGCATACAGATAGCTCTGTGTAGTCAAATACACCAATGAAATTATGAGATAGATTTTACATAAGAAAATTTAAAATAAATTTATCAAATCAAACAAAACAACTGAATCAATGATCACTAGTAAAATAAATAAAATCATGAAGAAAGACAAAAGATAAAAGAACAAATTTGAATCTTAATTGGCAGAAACGCTTGTGAGAACTTAACTGAACATAAAACAAAATACAAAGAAATATTTTTTGAGCACACAAGAATTTCTACAGCATAATGATAGCTACTGTATTATAAGCTACCAAACACACTCATGGGAACACAAACCAATACAATAACTTTAATACACAGTTCACTAACATTTGTACAACCAAGCAATGAACTAAAAGAAGAAGCAATGATTTTTTCCCTTAAAGTTAGGGGATGGTCCAAAAAATCATGTTAAATTGTTTTGTGGACATTTTAATCAAAGGGAGATCCAAGGGTGCATGAAGTCAATTTCCTTTACTGCCTTTATAAATCTTAACCGCAGTGACAGATCACGTTTACATTTAACAACCAACAAACCCTTCTTTTGTTACCCTCAGTCCTTTCATTACATCATCCACCTCGGCAAAATAAAACAACTACTTTTTACCATTAGTATGATTGTGAAAGGTTACCTTTGCAAAATAAAACAACTACTTTTTACCACTAGTGCGATTGTGAAAGATTACTACAGCAAAATGTATACTACCAATACGGCTACAACAACAAAAGCTAAAGTTAGGAGCAAGAAACATTAAAAAATGGCAAAAAGAAATAGTTGTGCTAGTGATTTTGAAGATCATCTGTCCTTACCCAACGATCCGTCAATGGAATCTGAAGGTGCACAGAAGAGTTCTGAACAAGAAACCAGTACAGAGGAACGTTCATTCATCAAGACTTTTAGGACACAAGAGGGCAGTAGACTAATAGCGATTACAAGGGTACCCTAACTAAGACTGTAGAAGAGGCATGACGTCAGAAGAGGCATGACGTCTGTTCGCAAGACAAACAGGTGTGAACTTGTGAATGATATGTCATTATTAAGTAAATGCATTGGGATTTCATTAAATAGCAAAGGTAGATTGAGTTGACATTTTTGGGGGTTTGAGCAATTAAATTTGGGAGAACAAATTTTGCCGTTGTTTTCTAACAATTGTTTTACAGTTTGGTGATAAATTCACAGAGTGAAGTGCTAAAACCCAATGTCATTATATATGGAGTAAATATTGTCTGATTTTCTTCAGTCTGAATTTAAATAAAAGTCTGAAAAATCTTATCTCCGACTCACCTATAGTTCCAGCAGCTCCACTTTCAGCAGCCACCATGACACAAGTCTTGCCATACTTATCTGGAATGTTGGGTTGCCCGCCGTGTTTTAACATCAGCTGAAGACATTCTACCTGATCATTCAGAGCACTGGCATGGAGCGGAGTCCTGGAACAGACAAGAGGCAAATTTATCAAAATTAACACTGATGCAGGTAAGGTTCAAGTTTGGCTTGCCCCCCCCCCAAAAAAAAAACAACAACAACAACAACAACAACACCCCAAAACCACCTGTGAATTTCACTTATCAACTTTCAAATTTTAAAGAAAATTTTGAACAATCTTTTTTAAAAGAATGTCACACTAGAAGCAAACATTTTTCGGGAGAAAAATACTGTGGGGGAATAAAATAAAACCACAATCTACAGTTACACATTTTGCTTGTCAAACGAACAAAATATTTAAGAAAGTGTCCCACACAAAGATGAAATAAACACTATCTGACCTTCCTTTACGATCTTGAATGTTGACAATCTCATCTCCTAGTGTCTCAATCAGAATCTCTGCACAGGATTCGTTGTCATTAAGGCTGTCAAGAGAAAAAGAAGAAAAGAAAGTTATAAAACATTGATAAAATATTTACATTCTCTACTATATGCCACGAATAATTGATTCCACTTGTGTCCTAAAGCAAGTCACTTAACTATTATTGCTTCACCTTTCAGATTGGAAAAAAAGCTGTTGGCCGCATGAGTTATGCAATGCGCTTAAAAGAACCCAATTACACTTATGGCTAAGCTCCAGTGTTTCTGGCATTGACTGCACCTAAGCACCTTGTAAACCTTTACAAGGTATTACATAAATGGGTCTCATAATTCAAAATGGGTCCCATAAAAAAAATCTGTTTAGAAATAAATGATAAGTGCTGTAAGAGAGCCCTATATAAAAACTATTTATTTTTTACTAAAAGGAAATCTACAGAGGATAGTCAATACTTACACAGCACAGTGTAAAGGCGTGAAGGAGTTGCCTTTAAAGAACATCTTAGGATCTTGTTCAAGAAGCAACTCTACACAATGCTCATGACCTGTAAGAGTAGAAAAAGAAAAGATAAAGAATAAGATTTTTACGATTGTGAACCTTCCTGAAAAGTAGCTCGTTTTGGACACAGAACCTCTCAGATATGTACAGTTCAGGTTTATATTGGCTATTTCTATCTCCTTTTGGTGACAGCTTTTATTTCTTTCAGGAGTACTCAAAATTTGAAAAAAATCCTGGAATCAGGACAAGTCCTGAGAAATCACATTCCTGAAAAAAAACCAATATGGCAAAGCCTAGTAATATTATCGCATGAAAAATAAAAAAAACTCACATTGTAGTTTCATGACAACATCATATTATGAGTATCGGGTGTGGTTTACAGTTGTACCATGTGGAATCTCTTTTGAGTAGTGTTGGTAATTGTAATGCTTTGAAATAAAATTTTGATGTTGTTTTCTTTTAAAGAATAATGACGATGGTGAAAGATCTAAAGTCACTGTGTAGTACAATTCCTCTGAAGAATCAACGGAGGGTCCTGCCAGATAGTTATTTTATTTCAGCGGAAATAATTCCTGACAATCGAAAAAGGTAACTAAACTCACCATATAGTAAGGTTTGCGGTAACACCATGTTATAAAAATCTCAAAATGAGTTGGGGTGGTTCTGAAAAGAACTGTTGGTTTCAACTCGACGTTTTCATCAGTATGCTCTGATCGTTTTCCACCATGCAAAGTTTAAAATCCTACTTAAAGGAACACGTTGCCTTGGATCGGTCGAGCTGGTCTTTGAAAAGCGTTTTGTAACCGTTTGTTATAAAATTGATACGGTTAGAAAGATGTTGTAAAAGTAGAATACAATGATCTACACAAATATGCCTCGAAATTGCGTGGTTTTTGTTTTACCTCGTCGACAAACACGGTCGGCCATTTATGGGAGTCAAAAATTTGACTCCCATAAATGGTCGAACGTGTTAGTTCGCGACGTAAAATGAAAACCGTGCAATTTTGAGTGATACTTGTGTGCACCATTATATTCTACTTTTAAAACATCTTTCTAACCATATGCATTTCATAACAAACGGTTTCAAACGCTTTTCATAGACCAACTCGTCCGATCCAAGGCAACGTGTTCCTTTAAACTCACCGTTATAGCAAGCCCAGTGTAGCGGAGTATACCCATTACTATCTAGATAGTTTGTGCATCCAGCCTGTAACAGCGCCCCCAATATTCCAACATGGCCGCACGCTGCTGCCATGTGGAGGGGGGTACGACCTTTGACATCTGAACAGGAAGTGTTTGCTTGGCTTTGAAGAAGGGCATCTACACATTCCTCATGCCCGTTTGCAGCCTGGGGAAAAAAATCAGTGAATTTACTTTTTTTCCCGCAACGAATTTATCAGAGAAAATGTTCTATTGGAGAAATATTTTATTTATATCCAGGAAAAGTCTGTTGCGTTATTCTTGGCTTTGGTGCCCCTTATGGAAATCGTCTGATCAGCTGTTTTGAACAAATTAGGTCGCTTGCAGCTGATACCGACGCTTTAGAAATTTCCATTGTTATTATTATTACTCTGAAATCATTGTAGGAGAATTCTACTCACCCCGCGGTGAAGTGCAGTTCTATGATGGATATCTTTAGCACTTAGACTAGCCCCATGTTGTAGGAGCAGAAGAGTAGCATCGGTATGCCCGTTACTAACAGCTACCATTAACGGTGTACGCGCTTGATTATCAAGGCAGTCTACTGCCCCCTCTTGGTCAGCATTCTCTAGAAGGATTCTCAGGCATTCTGCGTGTCCGTTATATGCTGTTGAAAATAAGAAAATAAGTGACATCACAGAGAATTTTTAATAGACGAAACCCTTGGGTGACAACTTAAAGGTAAAGTTGTACTTTGGTAATAACCTCAGAAATAATTTTGTTATCTCTGTCCGAAAGCTTCCTTGTTATAAAGATGGTAGTTGTAGTAAGTTTCCTTTGAAATTACTTAATCTGACTTTCATCTGGAAATCAATGCAAGTACCTGACAAAATGTGAATCTCCAAGTCTTGGACATTCAAACTTCCATGATGTTCGTTTGTGAATGCTATGGCTTGAGATGCAGCTTGTACACACACCATTTTGCTTCAAATAGATGGGTTCAATGTTCTTGATGAAATTATAATGACAGTTTGCACGAAGTTGCGCAAACTACATTTCTAAAAGGCCGTAAATCAGAAACATTTGTCTTGACTTACCAGCAGCATGTAAAGGTGATCTCTTTGACACAGAGTCATTTACTAAAATAGTAGCTCCTTGCATGACTAAAGCTTCAACACAGTCTAAATGACCCTTGAATGCAGCCAGGTCAAGGGCCGTACGGCCATTTGCATCCTGGATGTCCAGATTGACTATTGACCGCATCAAAACATGAAGGACATCTACATGACCGTTATACGCCTGTTAAGAAAAACACAACAATCAAATTCCCACCATGGAATATCTTTTTTGTGAATTATTTGTTCATTGGAAGTTTGCCCCAAACAAGGCTAAAACACTTATTGGTAAAGGGTTGAAAGATTAAACATTTCAGATAAAAATAACTCAGGGAGCTGAAGGAAGAAATTAATATTTCGCTTAAAATTAAATAGCAGTGGATTTAAGAAGAAAATGATCCAAGTTAGACAGTCATAATCACATGCAGTTCTTATACAGCCCTTTGTAACACCCAACTGATATCTTAAAGCATTTTTTACAGATGTGCAGAGCTGTTAGAATGACGAGACCCATTTTTATAGCACCTTGTAAGGGTTTCCGAGGTGATGCGATGCAATCTGTAGCCAATCGTGCCAGAAACACTAGGGCAGTCTGCTTCTCTTAACGGTAAGTGTAATGGGATCTTTGAAGTGCATTACACAACACAAGTTACTTTGACTTTACAACCCGTCTGAAGTACAAAGCAATTATTGAGGTAGACACTTTACTTACTCAATGACACAAGTGTCATAAACAGGACCAAATTTCATAAAGCCCACAAGCACAAACCATTGCTTAGCACAAACAATCTTGCTTAGCAAAGTTACTTACCGCAAGGTGAAGAGGGGTGGTAAGAGGTGTTGATCCACTGGTGTTTAGAAGATCACTCCCAGCTACGGCTTGGAGCTGAAAACAAACCAAAATCAATCACAAACGATTTATTTCTGAATTTTCTGGTAGCAGGCCTCCAAATAACCCACGGCACTCACAGCAATTCCAGTGGTTGCCTGAACTTCAAATTGCTGTGTTGCCTTGTGAAAAGTTCCAATATAAATTTACATTTTCCTCCTAGAAGTGCCCCTTGCAGAGAAAAAAATGGCTGCGTCCTTCAAGAGTGTAATTCAAGGCTTGTGATACATTGTAGATCTGTTACAACCAAACACGGAAGAATTAATAAAGTATTAAAGAAGGAAGAAGAGCAGATCACAACCCTGGAGTTATAGAGTCACCTTTGAACTTACAGGAAGGAAGTTTTCACATGCTTTACGAGAAGCTGTAAACATAGAATCTATAAGGCGGTTAGATTTTTTTGAGATGTATTAAGGAAATTATAATAGTGCACTGTTTGGCTTGGTAGTATGTACATGTATACAGACAAATTTGCCCAAACCTAATAGTAAAAGTGTTAATATTTTGTAGTTCTAATAACATTTTAACGTTTGACTTGGTTGAATACAGACAAATTTACCTACATGTAATGTAAAAAGTGTCCTAGTAATGTGCCCACATTATCTTAAAATGGGCAATAAAATTGAGACCTGGTAAGACCTTGGTGAGTTGAAGGAACTGGTACCCTGTTTACCTTTTCAGCAGCTAAGCAGTGTCCATTGGCTGCAGCGTAATGCAGTGTGTTGTATCCATTGACATCCCTGAGCCTTGGATTAGCGTTGTTATGAAGTAAATGCTCTACACAACTACAGAAAAACAAAATGGATAACAACATTTAGAATCAGATATACAAATTTTATACCTCAATAAATGAATGAACTCACTTCTTGGGGGTAACAAATTGCTGGCATCCTTTTTATGAAAGAAACATTTCTGTCTGAAATATTTTCAAATGAATCGTAGAAGGTTGGACTTACTTGAGAAAGTGAATCAAAAGTTGCTTTTAATGAAGACTGTTTCAAATCTTAATAGAAATAAAACCCACATCCCGCAGACATTGCTGTGGTGCCCTGTGCTTTTGCTGTGGTGCCCTCTGCAAGGTTACAATACAAACTTACGTTTTCCTCATAGAAGTGCCCCCTAACCAGAGGTAAATTGCTGTGCCCCTTCAAGAACGAAATTCAAGCCCTGATATCATTGGATATCAGTGAATATCAAGAGTGTAGAGCAATCAAAACAAACTTAAGAGTTTAATATATTTACAATCGTCGACTTTTTCCATTACAAATACTTACTCTGCTTCCATATCAGCAGCGGCAGCATAGTGAAGCGGAGAGCATTCTCTGGTGTCAAGAGAGTTTACACTCGACTTCATAGCCACCAGGGACAATGTACACTGATGATTAGCGTTCCCAGATGCGTAGTGTAAAGGTGTACGACCTTCTTTGTCCGTCAGACTGAAGTCGGCACCGCTACGGATCAGAAGATCCAAGCAGTCCACATTTCTGAAAATAGTTTCAGTGCAGAGAATTACTCACAAGAATATTTACAGACAGATTTATGCATTATTCATGACTCAAGTGCACTTTATATGAATATTCATTTTCACATCAATATCATAAAAAACTTTTAACATTAAGATTATTCTTGTTCATAAACATATGCAAATTGCGCCACATCACCTTGTAAAACCATTACATGGTGCTTTGAAAGGAATTGGTCTCACACTTAAATGACTTAGCTCCACAACGCCTTGCAGGAAAAAATACTGAATGTTGATGTGCCCAAGCATCACTGAGTGGCGGATATGAGCGCTATATAAGAAGCCATTTTTACTATTGATGTTATTATTCAATATTCATATATATTCACTATGCATTATTCGTTTATGTTAATTGCTTACCCTGAGCATGCTGCACAGTGGACACATGTTCTACCATTGTCATCCAATGCATTAATATCACACTCTGCTGATAACAAGAAATTAAAACAAAAACATTCAAGTCACTTCAAAAACTTTCAGATGTGTACTTTACTAAAAAGCTAAAAGTCTGATAGATAAACCAAGGAAGGTAGTGGTAGCACTTGAAGAGCACTTGAAGAGCTACTTCATCAGCAATCAGATGCAATAAAGAGGAAAAAGCCAAGTACATGTTATATAAAAGAAATTAACAGGTGAATGAATCAAATAAAAGGGCATCTATTCCTTGTAGTGGGACAGAAAAACCACTGCGTCTGTTAAGTCCTTGATTAATACAGTTCAGGTTCTTGATGATATTTTGTTCAGCAGATTCTCTTTTAGATCTTGAAATAGGAAAGATGAATCTAAGACATTCCTACCTGCTTCAAGGAGTTTCTTACAGCACATCGTGTATCCATTAAGAGCAGCAAGATGAAGAGGTAACATTCCATGGATGCCACGCCTAGTCAAAAAATCATCCAAGAAAAGAATATTTAGAAATGTAAACAATTTATCATTTCAAACCAAAGTGGGTAATATTTGTGTGCTCAGACAGTATGAGGATTGACTGTGCACCGTGTTCATTCACAAATAAAACAAATGGCAGGGTAAAATAGTTTATCCGTCACTCAACACCACTAAGGATAATATTGAATGGTCATTCAGTAGGAGGGTTGACTATGCCCTTTGTACATTCAACACATGGTAACTTATTGCAGGCTGGCACTATCACTCAAAACCGCAGTGGATGATATTAAATGGGCAGACAGTAGAAGGGTCGACTGCAATGTGTATATTCACCACATTATATCAAATTGCAGGCTGGCATAGTTTATCACTCAAAACTAATGTGGGTATTACATGGTCACACAGTAGCAGGGTTATTAACACACTGAAATACCTTGTAGGTACAGCTCCATGCATAAGTAAAGTGACAAGGAGTTCTTGATGTCCATTTTGAGCAGCTAGATGAAGGGGTGTGTTGCCATTCTTATCAGCGCAGTCAACGGTCGCACCTAAGAAATACAAACAAGAACAAAAAGAAAATTTGGGGTATTGTGGTTTCAATAATTATTTCAAAGTTCTTGCTGAATTAAGCTTGAAAGAAAGACTACTGAGATAGAACAACCAACACATAAAATTAGATTATCAAATAACTTAAAAATAACAAAACTTAATTATATTTAGTTATATATTAAATAACTGAGTAATTATATTTGCTAACTGTTTCTGGAAGCATTTTGTCTTTGTGTTTTAGCTTGCCCTGGCTTAGTGGTGAACTTTCAAATGCTGCATTACTGATACGCTTTGGGTTTTAAACATTTGGTAAATTATTAATAAGTGATGTTAATTTTTCTTCAACAGTTTTGGAACTGCTGAACCCAGTAGAATAGGCCCAGTGGAAGGGGCCAAATGGACGAGGTGCAAACGTCAGGGCCCACTAGTCAAGGCTCAGTGGTCAGGACCCAGTGGCCGGGGCCCAGGCAAGAGGTCAAGGGGTGTCATGAAAAGGACAAGCTCAGCCCACCGTTCAATTACGAAACTTGATGGTTTTCTGATGTAATGTCACAAAAATGTAAGTTCTACTTTACTGATCTTAATATAGATTGTCTAGACTTACTTCTGTGTTTATTACAATGGATTTATTGCCATGGATTAAATTGCAAACTTGTCTCCAAAAGAGTGTAGTTGATTTAGCAGCATTGTATTAGTTTTGTTTGAGCAAGCAGAAGCCAGTTTAAAAAAAGATTAGTAGATGGCAGCACGTTGTTACCAAATTTTAAATTATTCCAACCATCTCTTTGACAAGGCTGGTTTTGTATGATAACAGTACAACGCATCCCAGTAACTTGTATTCAACTTTGCCCATCATTCAAACACTTGAATGATCAATCAACTAGCCTGCTTTTTGTACTAACAGAGGGGAATGCGGGGGTGGTTGAAGGGGACAGAAAGGGGAGTATTATGAACTGACACAGATAATGGACAATTGAGTGGAAATCTGAATCTACCGTCTACATATGATAATATGTTAATTAACACAGGTCAAAGGTTAAGGATGTCTTTCTGTTAGTATACATAATCAAAGAGAACTCACCATGCTCTATTAAAACTTCTGTTACTATAGTAACGGGTGCAAACAAGAGAAGGAAAAGATGGGTAGACACACGTGAATTCAGTAGAATGGACACCGATTGAAAATGAACACACAAAATATCCACCACACTCACAGCCGAGAAAACAACAAACCAGGATGCAACCAATTTGAAGTTGTGGCTTATTTTATCCCAAGGGTTCTGCCCACAGGTTTTACCAACCACCACTTTTCCGTTTCCGACCACCACATTTTCAAAATGTTTTAAATTACACTTACAATTTCCTTTGAAGGATCCTCAACGAAACGTTTAATTGTCATTAATTTGGGCACTTCTTTGGTTTGAGTCTATTTATATGATCTACCATGTAACTGATCCATCCTGACCCCAATTTTGATCTCATTTTATTGGGTTCAGTAAATACAGCACAACGTAAACAACAACAACATGCTTACATAGTACAATCCACATCATGCTACATGTATACTGTCTTGACACAAAATCTTGTTTCACTTTTAAACAGAAAACTTACTTCAAAAGAAAGGTTGGACGTTAAGAAGAATCAAACCACTTCAACATAACAAGATACAAACAACACAAAATCTCATGAAAAAGTCTTTCAATCTATAATTTCTTTGTGACTTTTAGTCATTGCATGGTGAGGTACATGTATGTAACAATGGTTTGTGGTAACACCATGTGAATTTACCTAGTTTGATGTTTAGATTATTTTATTTCAAGAACTTGTCTTGCTATTATTCTACTGCAGAAGAGTAGATATTCAGAATTCGGGAGACTTCTCAGTTCCGAAAAGAACTAACCTGCTTTTTAACTACTACCTTGGCAGAAGGTAGGAAATTAGCCGAGACTACTACCATGACTACTGTAAATTGAGCCTTGGGGAGCAGAACAACAAACTGAACCAATTGCAAGGAATTGCCTTTCATTAAAGCCATTAGACACTTTTGGTAAACAGTATTGTCCAAGTCCCACACTTCGTGTATCACAACTTATATATAAAATAACAAACCTGTGAAATTTAGGCTCAATCGGTCATCAGAGTCGGGAGAAAATAACGGGAAAACCCACCCTTGTTTCCGCACGTTTGGCGGTGTCATGACATGTGTTTAAAATAAATCCGTAATTCTCGCTGTCGAGAATTGATATTGTTTTAATGTTTTCTCAAAAAGTAAAGCATTTCAAGGAAAAATATTTCAAGAGAAGTCTTTCAATATTACCTTCTGTAAGCCCTGTAAATTATTTGTAAATCTATGAACTTTTTTTTTTCTGTACCGAAAGTGTATAATGGCTTTAAGCCAACATTGCTTGACATTTATTTACATTCATGCTTTTCCTGCTCTGCCAACTTTTCCCGCGATACACCATTTTCGTAAATTAATTATTACATATTTGACAAACAAACAAAAGACATTTATACAAATTACTTTTTTGTACCCAAAAGCTGCGACAATATTTGATTTAAGTTAAACACTCTCAGCTTATTATAAATATTATTAACAAAATTCAAGGCCTGTGAGGGAACCCACAACAAAAAATTGCCAAGCTACACTGCTTCCAGCAAGTTTGACCAAGGAGGGGGTAAATTGAAAGTAAAATCAATGTTCACCACAGAGATGGGATATAGACCCCTTGCATATGACGTCACAAGCTCAAAAAGTGACCTCAATGGGGTCAAAAAGCGCCCTCAGTGGGGTCAAAGGAGGCAAATGATTGGATGATAGCTGTTTTCTGTGCGTGAAAACGTGTGCGTCAGTGAAGCGTTTCGCGTTATGCAAGGGGTATATCAACTACATGTTGATGATGATTATTACCATGTTTAGCAGACTGGGGCGATTTTGGTTGGTAGGTGACTGACACTAATCATGGAAAAACAATGAGAGAAATGGTACATCAACAATGGACTCTCATAAAAATTGCGTACATGCAAACTAACATGGAGTGTTTTTTTCGGCAGTGTATTTTCAGTTGTTTGAAGCATAGTTGTTAGAATGACCTGATATGAATGGGACTTGATGACTGATTTGCTTCCTAAAGGCAGGTCAGTAAAAATGTACAAATATTTAAGAGCAACGCAAATATCTTTAACCCTTCCAGAGGAAGGATCCTTGTAAACGACACTATAGAGTTATGGTTACATGTATGGTGGTGCCTCGTTCTGAGGATGACTAGTGAAACTACAAATGTATTCGAAACGTAAACGAAAATTATGTGAGTATTGGCTGTGTTTCGTAGAAAATTCATTTAATAAGTTTTACCAGCCTGATGAACTTCTTTCATGAGGTTATGGTTAATGTTATTTAATCACAAAACTCACAAAATGTTATTTAAGCCACAAAAGTCAAGTCAGTGTCATTTAAAATGAGATGGAAAATTGCTTAAGATGAGTCTAAGAGGTTGGCACACTAATAGTCAAATCCTTCCCAAGAATGAGTTTTATTCAGTGAGTATAAGTACAAATAATGAAGAAAAGACTACACTCATGACTACTATGAGTTAGGTACAAGACAATCTTTCTGTGAGAACAAGTTCATTTTTTGTATACAGGGCCCAATTTCATAAAGCCTGTAAGCATAACAAACTTGCTAAGCACAGAATAGTAATGCCTAGCAGAAACAGATTACCAGCCGCAAGTTTGCATTTTTGGGCGCTGGTGCCTAACTAAGTTTTTTTCTTAGCAAAGAAATTTCAAGCAGTACTTTCTGCTTAACAGCTTTATGAAATTGGTTCCTGGTAAGAATACAAGTAAAGAAATGAAGTACTGAATAACAACTGGCAAAGTGCAAACCTTGATATATTTATAATATTTGTTTCAGAATACTCGGAATGGAACCTACTGTGTTCGATAAGACTCTCTGCTCTGGTATAGCGACCCTGCAGTGCAATCATGTGTAGTGGCATCCGACCATCTTTACATCGAATGTTGACATCTGCTCCTTCGCTTAGAAGAATCTCAAGACACATGCCACCATGAGGAGAAACAGCAGCAAGATGAAGAGGAGACTGAAATAAATAAGATGGATAATAGTTAGACATCTTAAAAAAAAAAGTAAGTGTGTCTGAGGAAAGAGTAAACACCGGAGGAGACAGAAATAACTAAGATGGACAATAGTTAAACATCTTCAAAATAAAAATGGAAGTGTGTCCTTGGAAAGAGTGACCCTAAACAAGATGTTGAGAGCTTTAAACAGATGAAGAAACTGTAATACATAACCACTAGGTGAGAGTAACTTAATAAGTTTTCTCATACCACAATACCAAAATTTTTAGTTTGTTTTACCCTTACGCCACTCTCACCTAGTGGTTATGTATTACAGTTTCTTCATCTGTTTAAAGCTCTCAACATCGTGTTTAGGGTCACTCTTTCCTCTTTCCAAAAAATGAAATGAAATGAAATGTATTAAGCACTGTATACGCAGTACTTTTCTGGGAGGGAATCGAACCCACAACCTTTGGATTGATAGAGCAGTTTGTCTTACCACTAGACCAATGAGCTGAGCAAGTCAGATGGCAATTGTTAGCAATAGATTTTGGGGATATGATTTTACTATAAAGACATGGATTAAACAATAAAACATGGTTCCATTTCCTGTAGAATTTTGCATCAAAGATGAAATAAAGTTTATAAAGGGAAAAATCAACCCAATTGTTTTCATGTTTTTGTCTTTTTCTAGTTGGTCTTACCTGGCCTTTATGGTTGAGTACATTAACATCTGCACCATGCTGGATTAATTCCCTGAGCACCAGATCATTCCCATTAAGGCATGCAACATGGAGTGGTGTGTTCCCATGGACATTCACTACATCAGCCTGAATGAGTCAAGGAACAAGACAATTTAGGTAAGTGTAGACAATCGTCAAGAATTGTTGCAATCAAAACAGCAAAACATTTTAAAGCAGCAATTTCTATGATTATTTTTTTTAATAATATCTTACAAGCCTATTCAAAAGGAAAATATCTGGGGTTTAATTTTTCAGGAAATTTTGTGGCAAAAATTTGTGGCACCCCAAACAAAGATATTGATTGGGAGACTGCCAACGAGCTGGATCGCTCAGTTGGTAGAGTGCTGGCACATTAATCTAGAGTCCGTAAGTTCAAGTCAAATTTTCTTTAAACTTGCCCAGTCGATTTCCCTTGTGGTTTACCAGGATTTATGAAAGTGATGACAATGACAAGTGAAAGTGGGTTTTGATACCCAAAGAAAAAAATTAAATTGTGACAAATAAAATAGTGGAATAAATGTTGGTAGTTTAGGCAAGATTCTTGATCCTTAAAAAAAGGGCAGACTCTTTCATCAACTACAAGAGCTGACCTGATATGCAGGCTTCTAAGCTAACTTCATAATAGTCTTAGTGATTTCAGAAAACACAAAATCAAAAAATAAATGGATTACACATGATGTCACATTCTCAACAATCCCCTCTGGCTTATGTTCGCCATCTTTGAATATATTTTGTTTAGCTTTCCATTACAAAACATCATTGTTAATAGATTTTGTTTGTACCTCAAAGATGGCTCATTAAAAGAGGATTGCGTGAAATTTGCGACGTTTTTGAAATCCACAAATAAAGTTGGAACGATATCTTGTCTGATGATGTGCAAAGTGTACATAAAAATGTGCAGATGATTTTAATGATGCATGTGCTTTTAAGCCCGCGGTGCAAAACATAAATTTTGACTCCTAGCAAAAGATCCCAAAGTTCCCAAAGTACCACCTCCGTGCATTTAGACCCAGGCCTCGAAGTAACCAGAGGCACCCACAGCACTTGCCCTTTGCAAAGTTCCATTACAAATTTTTATTTTTTTTATAAAAGTGCCCATTACCAGTCGAAAATGGCTTTGCCCCTTCAAGACCAAAGTTCAAGGCCTGCAAACCCACTAGAGGTGCGAAACATCAATTTTGACTCTTGGCAAATCCTAAAATAACCAAAATACCACCTCTGTGCAAACCATAATCAGTCTCATTGACAGAACCAGGTTGAAGGTTGAAGGCTACCGTACAACCATTATGAACGCTTGTCTACTTTTTGTTTAAGTCATTAAGACCGCTTCAAAAATATTAAAGGCAAAATATACCTTTGATTTTTTGAATTGATTGTTTGAATCCTATATAAATGTAGATGTACACGTAATGCTTCTTAGATTCCAATTTCAGAAATAATTACTTTGAAGTGAAGTGTTTCTCTGTAGGCTTCTAACCTAAGGTTTTTATTTCCATTTATTTTAAGAGTGATAACCAAACGTAAACCTTCCCTTTATGGGTGATCAGAGAACTTCTTGAAATGATTGGAATGGATGATTTGATTTTGATGTGCATCCTTAGACACCGATTACTTACAATTCGTTTAGTTTTAGACAGTTGACTGTGCACCAATCGGATCATAGTCTGGTATTAAATTAAATCACACACTTTGTTAAACTGAAAAGGGATTACTACACAGACATATATAAATGTTAGAATATGATGAGATTCGATGAAGAATGAAGAGGAAGGTGTTCTTTTAAATCTGTGTCAATGTTGAGTGCAGAAAGCAAGCAGCAAGTGCATAAAATGTCTGCCTCTACCTGTCGTTATGAAACTTTAAATTCACCTCACACAAATTTGTGCTTGACATTGGCTCCTACAGTTTGACCAAGTGTTAAATTTGTACAATGTAAGCAGCGAATACTGTAGATTTAACAAATCTTGAGCAAATCCATTATGTGTTCTGCCTGATTTTGTTTCATTCAGAATTAAGCCAAACAAGCTAGCCCAGGTATATCAGAGACCTTTAATCTGTAGAATAATGTAAGATTCTGTGGCATTCTAAGGAATTCTGTAGGAATTTGTGTGATTCTGTAGGATCATTCTGTAGGATTCTGAAGGATTTTGTAGGACTCTGTAGGATAATTCTGTTGAACTCTGTAGGATTACATGAGATTCTGTAGGAACAGGAGGCAAAAACTCAAACCATTGAAGGAATTGAACAACATAAAAATCTTTATAACTAACCTTAGCACCGAAATCAAGAAGCACTCTAACAACGCTGACCTGACCACTTGCAGCTGCTCCATGAAGCGGAGTGAAATGATTCCGATCTCTACACCCAATATCTGCATCATTCTCAAGAAGCGACTTGACAACATCAACATGACCTAACAAAAAGCACAAACAGGATGTTGATGATAATTTTTTTTAACAAAGCACTGTTTTTATAAACCTCGGTTTGCATTTGGCGTGTACTTGTCTTGAGTAAACTGTAAATATAATTGTTTACCCATGTAGGAAGCATAGTGAAGGGGACGTCGTTCTTTCTTGTCTTGAGCGTTAACAGTTCCTCCTTTGGATGCAAGAAGTTTCACCATCTAGAAAGGAAAAAAGGTTCAAACAATTTCTTATAAGTCAAAGAACAGTGTAATATTGAGACCTCTTCATTTTTTTGATGATTGAGCAGGACTCAACTTCATTCAGCAAATAAACAAAAAAACTTGCCTAAGCAATAAAATGTGTACAATACCAGTCAGAGGTCTCGTACAACACACAACATTTTAGCTGTTTACCTGTTTTGTGTTTGTGCGAAGCAAATTTGTTTCCTTTACAGTTACATGAAATTGTGCCCTTATACCCCATTTCATAGAGCTGCAAGAGTAGAAAATATCACTTATATAAATTTAACAGTGTTCTGCTAAGCAAAAAATTTGCAGAATACCAGTCACAAATGGTACACTTGGCACAGTACTTTGGTTGGTAACCTTATTCACTTAACTTTGTTTGCTAAGCTTTCTTTTTTGTGTGATGAAGCAGCTCTTTAAGCCAAGGTATCTGTAAGTTATATAATACCAAGGACCATTTCTCTTACATTAACATGACCATTGAATGCAGCATGATGTAAACTAGTCCTTCCAGCTCTATCCGTTACATTTACTGTACTGAGATGCATCATGAGTGTATCTGCAATCTCAATGGCGTTATTTGCTGCAGCTACATGCAGTGGTGTCTGCCAGTTCTTGTCACGAGCGTTGACGTCTGCGCTATGCTTCAACAGCATCTTTACTGTGCTCTGCAATGGAAAAGAAATAAAGTCAAGTAAGTTTTTTTTTTTTTTTTTTAGATAAATGATAACTTTTATGCTTGAAAGGAATATTTTCAGAGCTCAAAATTTACACTACACTGCATGCACTAGGCAAGTGATTTTTAGTACTTTAAGCCGCTCTACTAAACTGGGCACAGAACAGCATCTTATGATTACAAAGTCTCGGACCCAATTTCTTTAAGCTGCAAATGGTGCTTAGTAACCTAGCAAAAATGAGCAGGATCCCAGCCACAAATTGTGGAATGATATTTTGACTGGTAACCTTATTCTGGTAAGCAACAATTGTTGTGCATAGCTACTTTTTGTGTTTAAGCAGCTCATATGAAATAAGGCTCAGGGCCCAATTTCATAAAGCCTGTAAGCACAAAAATTTGCTTAGCATGAATTTTCTTCCTTGTCCAAATTTTTTTTTTTTTGATATTGCTTGATACTGGTATTAAAATGTTGTTTGCTAAATCCTGAAAATCACGTGGAAATTTGGTTGGTAAACCTGTTTTTATCAAGGAAAAAATTCATGCTAAGCAAATGTTTGCGCTTACAAGCTTTATGAAATAAGGCTGAGGTGTAAAGGTGACTTACCAGGCTCTTAGATGCTACAGCCCTGTGTAGAGGGGTTAACCATCTACTGTCCTTAGTGTTAACTCTTGCACCACTCTGTGCTAAGAAGTCAACAATCTCTGCTTCACCTCGGAAGGCTGCTGCGTGGATCGGAGTCCGACGCTCCATGTCCTAAAGTCAAAAGTACATTATTTGATTTGATTTGAAATGGTTTATTCACAATTAAAAATGTATTCGCAGCCAGAGGCTGAATTAAGAGGCCAGTTGCAGGTACAACCATGTGTAAAATCTCTTATGGAGGGAGTGTTGGCTCTGAAAAGAGCCGGTATGATCTTGACGTTTTGAAAAGTACAAACTTTACTCATCTTCAGGGAAATCGTCTTCCGAGTACACTATTTAAAATGTTGAGAACCCACCAGCTCTTTTCAGAGCCGACACTCCACCAAAATAGACTTTACACATGGTTGTACCTGCAATCTGCAAGTTTTCTATTTATAGTTAATTCTTTTAGTACATTGTGTAAGTGAGAACTTGTATTGATTTATGAACGAAAATGCTGGTGTGTCAAACCTGCAGGCAGAAAAGCTTTCAAATGTTGCTGAATAGTGTGAAAACAACCACATAGTTCAAAGGACAGAGAAGCTTTCAAATGTTACCGAATAGTGTGAAAATAACCACATAGTTCAAAGGACAGAGAAGCTTTCAAATGTTACCGAATAGTGTGAAAATAACCACATAGTTCAAAGGAAAGAGAAGCTTTCAAATGTTACCGAATAGTGTGGAAATAACCACATAGTTCAAAGGTTACCATAAGGTCAAGAATGTCAAGAATGTCTGATTTGCAAATAATAAAACTGTCATTTTAAATTTCTAGATTAAATGAAACCATTTCATCAAGCAGAAACACTTTTAGTTGTTATACACAGGGTTGAAAACATCCTTGGATTTGTATATTTTGATAAAAATTGTTTTATTTTATAATAACACATTGTTTTACTCATTTCCCAAAAACTACAGCACCCCAGTAATTAATATTTTAAAGCCATTGGAAACTTTCGGTACA
This sequence comes from Asterias amurensis, assembly GCF_032118995.1. NCBI lineage: Eukaryota > Metazoa > Echinodermata > Asteroidea > Forcipulatida > Asteriidae > Asterias > Asterias amurensis. The sequence continues at coordinate 16,937,748 of NC_092663.1, forward strand.
CAGTATTGTCCAAAGGCCCACACTTCGTGTATCACAACTTACAAATAATATAATAAACCTGTGAAAATTTAGGCTCAATCGGTCATCGGAGTCGGGAGAAAATAACGGGAAAACCCACCCTGGTTTCCACACGTTTCGCCGTGTCATGACATGTGTTTAAAATAAATCCGTAATTCTTGATGTCGAGAATTGATAATTGTTTTAATGTTTTCTCAAAAAATAAAGTATTTCACGGAATAATATTTCAAGAAAAAGTCTTTCACCATTACCTTCTGTAAACCCTGTAAGTTATTTGTAAATTTGTGAACTTTTTTTTTTTTCTGTTCCGAAAGTGTATAATGGCTTTAAGGGTAGCTTTCTGCCATCATTATCTTCAAACGTTGTAAGTTTAATGTAAATCTGTGGACATTGTGTTTTGTGTTACAAAGTTACCCTTTAATCCTTAAAGATGAAGATCTTGAACTTACCGTGCTGTTAACATCTTCATTCATATACACAAGACCTCGCACCTCATCCGCATCACCATAGAACACAGCTTGAACCAAGGGTGGCTGTCAGAAAGAAGAAAACAACACATTATTATTTAGTTAATAACTGATGTGAGTATACAGTGCTAACACACATCGGTGTATGGGTAACACCAAAATTAATATTCTTTATCCCCGATGCAAATTTAAAGGAACATGTTGCCTTGGATCGGACGAGTTGGTCAAAACAAAAGCGTTTGTAACCGTTTTTTATAAAATGCATATGGTTGGAAAGATGTTTTAAAAGTAGAATACAATGATCCACACAAGTTTGCCTCGAAATTGCGTGGTTTTCTTTCTACTGTGCGAACTAACATGGTCGGCCATTTATGGGAGTCAAAATTTTGACCCCCATAAATGGCCGACGTGTTAGTCGACGAGGTAAAAAGAAAACCACGCAATTTCGAGGCATGTTTGTGTGGATCGTTGTATTCTACTTTTACAACATCTTTCTACCCATATGCATTTTATAAAAAACGGTTACAAACGCTTTTCAAAGACCAACTCGACCGATCCAAGGCAACGTGTTCCTTTAACATCAATTACACTGTATACTTAGTACTTTCACGAGTTCTGTAGAGGAAAAAAAAATAATAATGCACCAAACGTTATCATCAGAATCTTGGAGGCTGCTATTTAGGGTCAATGTCCCTGTATGTTATCCAGCACCTAGAACATAATGAAGAATCTGTTTATGAACTGCAATGGCATGTTGTGGCTGAGTTGATAAGAACACCAGACTCAAGCTCCAAACGTAGCTCTACAAACCTTGAAGGGATTGCCTTCCCAACTTGCCCTGTGGGCTACTACAAAAGATGTGCAACCTACATTTTTTTAAAGTACTCAATAATTGTTCCCTTTCGGATGTGTAAATTAAGTATTTAAGATTGTAAAGTTATTTATGAAATGTGTGAGACTGTGAGTTACATGTTTTACTTGACCATTAACCTACATAATTATTATTATTAATACCAAAATACGCTAATGAGTACATGTTTAAAATGTGTGCTCTTAAAACCTCCTTGGGGCAACAAGTTAAATGCAGAGTTTGCTTGCCCAGAGTCAGGCTACTTTCCAAAAAGCTGTAAGCAAAACGTCTGTCATTGTACAATGCCTACATACACCTCAACACTTGTTATTCAGTGAGTGAACCCACCATTTCCCCTGTCAATGGATTCAATTTCACTTGGATGATCATTCAAGTAACTCAAGCTGAGCCAAATTTGTTGGCTTCAAGCCTTCAATCACCTGACAATGGATATAGTCTATACATAACCAGGCTGTTTCCCTTAGGAGGGTGTCTGGCCGGCCAGTAGTTTGTAACAAAAGGGGACACAACTGATTATAAAAGTAATAACAAAACAAAAGTAATTAGTTTACACGTATACAGTTTAAATTAAACATGGTGTGTACATGTATGCATGTAAAGATACTCCTGCTTTAATTTTTTTTAAAGCAGAACATATATCGATCTTCTTTTTGCTACATGTATTCTTTATAACTTTTTCTAAACAATTCTCTATAAAACATGTTTTCAACACTTGCTATTATTAAACTCTCCGTAATTCTTAGAAATACATTTTTGTATTAGTAGAAGAGTATCAATTTGTTTTTATAAATTAAATCCCAAAAGCAAATCCTGTTCATTTGATCACAACGAATACTTTTTCTGATGTATCGTCCTTTTTTTCCTTTTCCTTTTTACAACTTCCTGTTTAGTTTCCTCCAAGGATTATGTTGAAAGGATCTTCTTTTATATCCATTTTCTCAACTTCCTGTTGTTTTCTTGAAGACGTTTTCATCACCCAGCCTCAGACAGTCCTCCTTTTGACATCGCGTACATAGTAGATCGGTTACAATCACCACGTGATCGACGGTGAGACTCGTAGCAATCTCATGATTTCCTCTTAGACTAACTCTCAGGAAGAATGACTCATGTGTACAACGGGTCCAGTCTACAAAGCTCCCTACTCATTTGTAATGTACATTTATGCAATTCCCATGATAGTCTACCGGCTCCTTCATAATGTGCAGTTTTAAAACCTGCTAGTCTTGTTTCACCTTATTTGACCGACTCTTCAGGTTCAATTTAATGTCAGATTCATAATAATTGCGTTTGCGATAACACGCTGTACATGATGTGTATCTACTTGCTGGGTAGATTTAGTCTTGCTATTTTTGTTCCATTTTATATCAGCTTTATCACAAAACGAGACAAAATCCGGCCATTGAGTGTGATGGTAAAAATGCAATAAATTCAATGTGAAATCAGCATCATCAGTAGAATTTACAATGTACTATCGGAAGACAAAATGTCAAAGAGTCAAGACTTAACTTGGTATACACATGGAGGTAGAAATATTTCTACCTCAATGGTATACAGTTGTATCTCACCACTTTTTTCTCTGAACCATCACAGCTTCAAGATAAGAGTGATTGTCAACTGTTTGACGTGCCTTCAATTAATCATCAAATCACCAAATCATTTAAAATACACATTATAAACACAAAATTTCAAGTTTTATTTTACCACAAAAACTTAAATGCACATTTTTTTTTACCAAGTATTGAAGATTACTTACACAACGCCCCCTTGCAAGGTCAGCATTGAATAGCAGATCAGAGAAAACCACCGATGGGTCGACTGAAATAGTCAGTCTATCCGGAGCCAAGCTAGACAACTCAACATTAGTTATCATGATGACGATGATGAGCTTCCCAGTGACTCAAAAGGAATGACAGACTTTTCTGGTAGTTATTTCTTATTCTCAATTTGACGAGATGATGAGTGCTTACACCCCAAGACTTTATCGTAGAAACTTTAGATAGATGAACTTGTAGCGTAGTCAGATGAAGAAGCGAAACATCTTAAGTTACAACTTAAGAACGATTATACAGACTTTTCTTGTAGTTATTTCTTATTTTCAATGAGATAAGATGATGACACCCCAAGACTTAAACCTAGCAACTCCACATAGATATAGCGTAGTCAGATACAGTAGCGAAACATCTTATTGCAACATAAGAGCGATTCTAATTCTTTCAGACTATTTCTTCATGAAGTTTCCTCAGATCTGTTGTTCTTCAATGGTCACCCAGTTACTCAGAAGTCAATATGAGAATGTTTGACAAATCAAACTTTTAAGCCAACAATCCTAATGCATTCGGCAACACTTATATTGGTACCTCCACCACAAACGGCATTAGAAATGAGTCAAAGATTTTGTTAGTGCAGACTGTTCCTTCTCCTGCGAGGCTTGTCCAATAATTGCAGACCAAGGAGGTAGAAAAACCCAAACCCTGATCACACCAAGTCTAGACACTCTCTAGCAGGAAAGTGTTATAACTCTGTAGGAGGGATCCAATATGTAACTTCAGAAGATGAGATTAGATCCAAGCAGTAAGCTAGGAGTCATCGCATCACATCAAGAGATGAACTTTTCTGCGAACCTTTGATGTGGTAACTTAAGAATGGGCAGGTGCTTCAGTCCAATCACAGGTGCAGTTTATTAACTGGTAGCAAATTTCATAAAATGATAGAGTTTCCGCATCATATTTTACAAGTTAGTAATGTAACCGAGAACAAAAATGAATGTCAGCGACCGTCAATCAGAGCAGCAAGTCTGAACATCTTATCTTTGAAGCTTAAGATGCACCAATGGAAAAGTTCAACGTCATGTAAGAAAGTAGCTCAGATTCCAATGTAAAGAATGAACTAAACATGGCCATCAATTCGGAAACATCACACCACTAAATATGTTAAAGACTTGAGCAGCTGTCTGAAAACCCGTCTTGGTGGATTGATGTCACAATGAAAGTTGTCGAGATTTCTCAAGCGGCTGCTCCCCACTCCAGATAGAAGTTCACCTTTCCATAGACAGGACATTGTTATTAACTGTTTCTCAACAAGTGCAAACACCCGAGACTCCTACATTTACCAAATGGGGTAAATCTGTACAACTACAGTACCTTGCTTGATGGGTTTTCGAGTACCCTGGTAAGTTAGTTTTCAGCCAATGCATGGATGGTGGGTACAAAGTATCAATGGATATTTGGTTTGCAGAAACATTGTGTTTATCTACTTGCTGGGTAGATTGTGTTGTTTTGAGAACTTGACTTCATGTACCTTGCTACAATGAACTTCACTTAGTCACACCCTAAAATACAAATGGGAATGCCTTACTACATATCCTGAGGACAGAGTCACTGGTTATTTCAATGAGTATTTATCAACCAATGTTAAATGGACTGTACCACTGGTAATTGGAGGGTTGATAAAAAAACATTTATGTAGAGGACTGTGAGGGGTGAACAGGACAGAACCAGTTTTACTTTTAGGGGTATTTAACATACATTTCCAGGACTGAACCAATTAATTTCAGGGGTGTTATTCATGTAACAACTGAGGGTGGTACATGTACAATGTAAAAAAAGACTCAACTATTATTATGGGTTTCACAATAAAACAAGTGACGATCTGGATACCAAGACCCCATCTGCTGAATAGAACGATCCATTATTAAGCTCCTTGCCCAATAGTAAAAACAAAACAAAAAAACAAAAAAAACCTACAGTTAAAAAAGGAAATGCTTTCTAGTTTATAGTACTAATTTTTAAGTACACACACACACAGATGATATTTGTGTGTTGAGTAGGACAGAGTAGGACCAGAGAACAGCAACTAATAAAAATTTCTTTATTGTTATTTAATTGCTGACTTTTTAAACTACAGTGTATGACTGACAGTCAGATGACTGATCATGACTATAACAGCTAGGAAGTGACAATTTTGAGCAAGTGTTGGTGCTAACCTGTAGACAATTTGCCAATGAGATCATGCATGTATTGTTTGAAGCTTTGTTATTTATAGTTATCCTTAGATCATGCATGGTCTGTGTTTCACTCAAACGCATTTAGGCGATTGATTCACTAAAAGCAACAAAAAAAAGTGAACAGAAAAATATATCTCCATGTAATTAATCATTATTATTGATTGCCATTTTTAATTAACAAAACGATGTACAAGAATCGTAAAATCACTACTCTAGGAGATTTGTAAATTAAAACTTGCTGTGTGTAATGCCAGACACAGGCTTCACGGAGGCAACAAAGGTGAGTGCCCTTGATCCACGTCCCCTGGCCATTGCCTTAGTGCCCTTGAAACTCTCAAGTTAAAATTACAATTTCCCATAAAGGGTGCCCTTTACCAAGGAGAATCATAGACTATCATAGTTAGTATCTGCCATCTTGTTTCTTTTTCATTCAAGTAAATGTCACCAAACTGTAGCTTGCGGAGCATGTGGTACATTGTACATGAATGGTTAATAAAGAACACGGCACAACGTGGCTTAAACAAAGATAATAGGCTACACATAAAAACTGAAAATTGGTATACAACTACATTATACATTGTTTTTGCAGTTGTTTTACAGGATCAAAGTATCTGACCTAACACCAAATAACATGAAGAAATAACTCCATTTTCTTCCTGCATTGTACATGTATTGTCAATCTTGTTAAAAAAATAAGATTTGGAACTTTGCATGGTGAAGAAACTTTCAAGTGAGGTTTTTGGAGACACTTTATAATAAATCTTGTCATGAGCTATGATCGGTTTGCTGTGATTGTAAATTTATCCAGCTGAAGGACCAAAGAAATACCACAGTTGTTTTTATTATTATTATTTATTTGGCAATTCACTTAAAAAAAATAAAAAAATATAGAACTCTTAGGGCAGCTCATAAGAGATTTATGACATGTCTTTATGGAGATGGAGCTGGCTGTGGGATCCGGGATAAAATATAAAAGGGTTAAACCCTACCCTCTTCAAGTTTGCTCAAAAGAATTGGCCGATTAGGAAAGCAATGCAATTTATTTGTGGCCGTTTGAATGTCAGAGGTCAGGCGCATTTTGACTGAAATCAACAAGAAAGAGCATGCCATAGCCGTAGAGCTGAAATTTAAAAAATGAGCTCGACACGGAATGACCCATTAGTTTAATTATTCAAATTTCAAAATAAACAATTGTTGTGCAGTTAAATGTAAGTATGACAAACGAGCATAATAAAAGCAAAGATAAAATTAACCTTTTCTTCAAAACAAGTATTTCATAATCATACGACCGATATTAAATGACAAAATTTCCGAAAAAGAAGTACATCGCCCTGTTCCTGGCACAATTTGTACAATAAACATGACCTTATTGTTTGTTAATGGACTGTATTTACAAGTCAGTTTTTGGGGCGGTTGATCTAAATTTTAATGTTTGGATAGTTTGAATTTGATCATTACATTCATAATTTTGAATACAAATTTATACACGTTAAAGTTTACACTGTAGACAACTTGACTAATAGAATAAATTATTGTATAACTAAAATGTAGGCCATTCCATATCCATCCACGATGGATGGCAGAAGGAATGCCGAAGGAAGGGGGCCGTCAGGCGTCACCAAACAGTGTCAACATTTCCCCTTTGTTTTCAATAAATATAACTACATACTGTTTGTATATTTAGAATATTAATTAATACTTTGCTCTCGCATGTCTAGCTGTACTGTAGTCCCAACTGATTTGAAGAAAGGAACAAATCACTGATCAGCAGTTTCATCCCATCTCAAAATTAAAAACACTGAATTCTCAATCACTTTCTAAAATAAAACTAAAACTTTTGAATGTATCATCGATCAATCAATCAATCAATGGAACAGAGCGAGGAGAAACCCTTCCTTGCCTAGATCCTGATGTCTTGATGAAAGATAAATTTTTATTTTAGGCGTCTGTGACTGATTCTGATATTTATACTCCATTGATTTTCCATGTTATTCAACTGTGTTCAAAATACACGGAAAACTTGATCGACTGCCTTGTCTGTCAAAATTTGATCTAAAAACTACCACTCAAAACAATATATCTCACCTCGTGATCGAGCTGCTGGATCACCATGTCGGACAGAGAAAAGACACCTTGTGACATGAAAGACGATTCCTTTTTTATATCCTAATAAAAATAGTTTAAACCCGGCGAAAATTGATCAGATTTGGAGTTAACACACACAAAACACATGACATACAGAAAGTGCTGTGTAGAATTGAGCGCACCCTTTCATCAAACGAGACATTTCATTGGTTGACAGGCTGTGTTTGGACGCCATTGCCGGTTCTTACGTGGTCTTTTATTGGCTATTTGAGGGTCAAATGACTTGCAACTCGGTGAACTCGCTAAAGGTCGGGTCAAAAGTCATTCATGCATGCACCAGTGATAGGGCAAACAGGAGACAACTTCTGCACAGAAAAGGTACAAAATTAACTTACATTTACAATGTTTCATTTGCAGTTTGTTCAGTGTATGTCTACAATTATTTAGTTAGCTCATTTGAAGGGCCTAGAAACTTAGATTTGCTTTACTGTTCGTTCGGTATTTTGCTCTCTCTGCTTTTCTGATTCTGAATCATGAATGGTGTGAGGAGTGCATGAGTGGGGGGGGGGGTCACTTCTTAAATTTTAATTTGATGCTGGGTACCAAATATTTATAAGTTCTCTTTTTTGGGGGAAAAGTTTCCGTAACACGCCACCCCTTTTTTTTCTATATAGTATCTAGTTTACCTCAAAAAAGCTCAATGAGATATCCCTTTTTGTAAAAATTAGTGAAACAGTGGTGGCGTGATACGGAAAGTTATCCCAATAGCCAATAATATGGATAACTTTCCGTATGGCGCCATCACTTTTTCACTCATTTTTACAAAAAGGGATATATCAATCAGGTAAATTAGATACTATATTATTTTATTTCGAATGAAAAAGTGGTGGCGCCATACGGAAACTTTTCCAATAATATTTTCATTAATTTAATAAGAAATTTAAAAAGTAGCTCGTTTGTGAGATTTTGTATGTAATTTTGGGATTAAAAAAAAGCACTAAATGTTATTAATTACAGTCACGACGGTATCTGTTGCTTTCATCAGGCCTTAGCCAAAGCTTATCGTCAGGTCAGCAATGTTTCATCCCAGCTTAAATGATTGTGTCTATCGTTGAATCTCTAAGTTCTATTTATATTTATATTTGATTTGAATTTGTAGAAAGAAGTGACTTCAAAATGCTACCAAGTTGCAGAGTAGGGCTGCTCGTCCTTACAGCCCCTGTCCACCAGCTCAACGGTAGAATAAGCCCAATTCTTAACTATGCCGCAACTCGTATTCAAGAAACACTCTATGTCCAACTACATCCAGGATTAGAGAGTGATTCCGTTGGACAATACAAACCCAGTATTCACCCTGTTACACAGGACATTTGTGCAACCATCTCAGCCATCTATGTCAAGTCCGCTCTGCTGTCTGGTCAAGATGTCCGTATTCTACTCAATAACTTTGGAAACAGGGCTAGAGTCCTCGCCCCGCCAAGAACCCTCCCGAGGGAAGTTGGGTTGATAATGACAGACTGTGAGGCAAAGGGGAAGCTACAAGACTTACTTACTTCGTGGTTTGTCTTGCCAACAAATCCTGAGCTTGAGGTGATTAGTGAGAATGTGTGGTCTAAATCTCAACAAACTAACGACAACGAGAAGGATGGTTCAAACGACTCTACCAACAGAGGAACTAAACTCGTTGACACGTCAGAGGTTAAGACCCACAGACATGTGGTGCTTGGTGGAACCTTTGATGGCATTCATGTTGGACACAAGATTTTATTGAGTGAATCGGCCATCAGAGCAGAAGATAAAATAACAATAGGGGTGACTGATGGACCAATGTTACAACGTAAGAAAAAGTAAAATAAAATTTGGGTTTGAACAAAGAAAGTTGACTTTATAGAATGGAACTTGAACCAATGACCTCCCGATTAATGTGCCAATGCTCTGCCAACTGAGCTAATGTATCTAGCTGTCTCCCTATTTCGTTGACTTTGTATCGGGGTGCCAGTTATTATACAATTCTAGTTGTTGAACCCAAACTATTCAAAGTCAATCAAATTCAAAGTTGAGTCAATACTTAAGTTATTGTATTGTATATTTTATAATGTTCTCTCAAATGATTATCACATGATTATCACATGATTATCACATGATTGTCACATGACAGGTAAGAAACTACCAGAGTTAATCCACGCCCTTGATTCTCGTCTTTCATCGGTGCGTGATTTCCTCAAAGATGTCAAGCCACACATCCTCCACAGTGACTCTGTCGTCCCAATCACAGACCCCTTCGGACCAAGCATCGTTGACCCAGAGATGAGCTGCATTGTTGTCAGTGAGGAGACAAGAGGAGGCGGGAACTCGGTCAACAAAAGGAGGAAAGAAAAGGTTCTTATATTTCTAACATTAATCAATTTTGATCAGGGGTTGAACAACAACAAAATATACTAGAGTGGGGTTTGAATCACTGACCTCGGTATTAACATGCCAGCGCTCTATCAACTGAGCTATCTAGCCCTAGGTTGGTGGTTAATTGGTGGTCTCCCTATTCAAGTACTTTCAAGTAGTTTCCAATATTTCAAAACCCAAATTAAAAAAAAATTAAAAATCAGCTGACAATATCAAAACTTGATTGCTGTTGAAACCTTCAAATGTTAAGTAGAAGGTGGTATTTGAATTGCCGGATTTGGCTATGGCTATTGCTTTTGGTCGCCTACACTTCTGATGAGGCAATCCAGCCAAAGCCGTAGCCACCAAACTGGACACAGTCTTGATGTACTTGACTTTTATGTTCATTGATACAGGGCCTGTGTATACTAGATGTACATGAGATCCCACTCATTGAAGACATAAACCACGCAGCAAATGAAGAAACTAAAATCAGCTCATCCTCTCAGCGGATAAGACGCCTTGGAACTCTCTTGAAGACTCCAGAGGTAAGACAATACTGCTGCCTCCAGTTCCAGATTTACGACTTGTTTTTTTGTATTTTTCAAACCGATAGTAGACGAAACACCAATTACTAATAAAAACACCCCAGCCTCCTTTCACATTAAATTCAGACAGTTTCTTCCTGATCGTACCAATTATGCAGATCTTAGAGTATCCTTCTTTTTGTCAGTTTGCTGGACCTCATTTATCAAACAATCTCCCTCTTCACAAGGTACCACTGTCACACATTTCCGACATCTCTATGTCTTGACGCCCCTATTTTCCGACACCCCTAGTGTATTTCCCTAACCCTAACCCTAACCATAACCCTAACCCTAACCCTAACCCTAACCATAACCCTAACCCTAGCCATAACCCTAACCCTTAACCTTACCATAACTCTAACTCTAACCTGTCGGTTTTCGGAACATAGGGGCATCGGGAATATAGAGCAGGCACCTCAGACTTTTCTTGAACAATTCTGTTCAATTCATCATACTCGTAGTTTTGTTTTTGTTCTTAGAGCACTATTTTTTGCATTTACAACCCCGGTACTTCTGGTTGTTAAGTTGTTTTCAACTGCTAATTCTATTTTCTCTGTTATTATTATTTTCTGACAGACAAAGGACCAACCTGTTACTCCTTATGTTATCGGACTAACAGGAGGCATAGCAAGTGGTAAATCTTCAGTGTGTAGGAGATTAGAAGGACTAGGTGCTGCTGTGATTGACTGTGATAAACTGGGTCACAAGGCTTACCTTCCTGGTACTCAAGGATTCCGTAGGGTGGTGACCGAGTTTGGACAAGGTGGGTGTTTCCACTCTATACTTTCCTCCCACTCTACCAGGAAACTCAGTGTGTCGATTTGTATTCAAATAGATTGTATCGCATGGATTTGGTGTAGTTTTTAATGTATGTATTTGACATAATTTTTGAGGGAGTTTGGATTGCTATTTCCACCTTTGAGGAAATACTAGAAATTTTATAAATTATTATTATTATGGACTTGAGGTTCCCCAAAATATTAAACAAATTGGGAGACTTCCACCTATGTATGTATTCTGATGTAATTATTTTGGTTTTACCTCAGTATATTTATTTTGTACCTACAGGCCTAGAACTTCCTTTTTAAAGGGGCACAGCAATTTCATTATGGTAGGGGGCTCCTGTTTGAGGAAGATGTAAAGTTGTATTGGAACTTTGCACAGGGCACCACAGCAAAAGCACAGGCAATGGGAGACTTTCAGGACGCTTGGTGGAAGCAGACTTACCAGGTAAAATCCATTGTTCTCGATAATGTGCGCACGCTCAGAACTACGTGAACAATGAAAATTTACCTGGTAAGTCTGCTGCCACCTAGCGCCTCAAAGTCTCCCATTGCTGTGGGTGCCCTGTGTTAATCTAAGCCTCCTATTAAATCTTTTGTGGGTTGATTTCATCCTGTACAGATGTGGTTGGATCAGATGGCAGCATCAACAGACGAGCATTAGGAGCTAAAGTCTTCCAAGATCGCTCTCGTCTTGATCGTCTTAATCAGATTGTGTGGCCAGAGATCGCTAGTATGGCCAAGGAAGAGATAAGGATCCTTGGCAATGGTGGATGCTTAGTTTGTGTCTTGGATGCAGCGGTATTACTTGAAGCTAGATGGGAGGAATTCTGTCATGAAGTTTGGTCATGCATTATTCATAAGGATGAAGTAAGTCACGCCTCATTTAAGCTTTAATATTCAGAAGTAATGATTATTCATTAGACCGAAGCTCCGCCTCCTCTCATCACAAGTATTTCCTACTGCATGACCTTACAAGATTTATGAGGTACATGTACTAGGGTTTGGACAGCGGAAGTGAGATGGGTTGCTGTTGTGATTAAAGGAGCACGTTGCCTTGGATCGGTCGAGTTGGTCTTTGAACAGCGTTTGTAACCGTTTTTTATAAGATGCATATGGGTAGAAAGATGTTGTAAAAGTAGAATACAATGATCCACACAAACATGCCTCGAAATTGCACGGTTTTCCTTTTACCTCGTCGACTAACACAGTCAGCCATTTATGGGAGTCAAATTTTTGACTCCCATAAATGGCCGACCGTGTTAGTTCGCACAGTAAAAGGAAAACCACACAATTTCGAGGCAAACTTGTGTGGATTATTGTATTCTACTTTTACAATATCTTTCCAATCATATGCATTTTATAAAAAAGGGTTACAAACGCTTTTTATAGACCAACTCGTCCGATCCAAGGCAACGTGTTCCTTTAAAGGGGTTGTGCAGAATTATGAAATCTGACCCTGTTACTGCATACAAGGGTCAACCCACCATATCAAATCTATGGAGAGCACTTTTGCAGTAACTGAGTGTACAGCCCAGGCAGCAGCTTTGTAAGCAGAAAATATTGCTATACAAATTTCTGCCTAGTAGGTAGGAGCAGGATACCAGTCACAGATTGTACTAGTTTGGCTGGTAATCATATTCTTGTAAGCATTTTATTATACTTGGCTTCCTTTTGTGCTTAAGCAGCTCTATGAAATTGGACCCTGCTTTGATCATGATGACACAGCCCCTTTAATGTTGATACTTCCAAAATGATGTTTTAGTTTAATAATCCATTTTATCCATTGATTTCATCAGGCATTGAAGCGGATCCTTCAGCGAGATCGTTTACCTGAAGAGAAAGCCAAGCAGAGAATAGAATCTCAGTTGAGTAATCAGGAGAGAGTGGACAACTCAAATCTTATCTTCTGTACTCTGTGGGAACCAGAAATCACTCAGAAACAGGTAGGCAGTTTGGATTATTTCTTTGCTTCTCCATTTTCGTCCCTTTCTTGGTAAACCAGCCTTACTCAAAAAAATGAAATGAGAAAAGCTGGTGTGCCATAAAAAAAAGAGGACAGGATAGGACATACTAATTTTGGTTTTACCTTAACACCGATTTGTGTTAGCAGTACTTTTCCCGAGTCCTGTGAAAAAAAATCACAGGGATTCGAACCCACAACCGCTGCTTAAGTGTAGAAATCAAACTGTCTCTAGCTACTGGCAATCTCGGTGGTCTAGTTGGTAAGACACTGCTCTAGAATTGCAAGGGTCAAGGGTGAGAATCACATCCGAGTAAAATGCCTGTGCTTTTTTTCACAGGACTCGGGAAAAGAACTAAGTATACAGTGCTAACACACATCAGTGTTAATATTCTTTATCCCTGATGCAAATTTTAAAAATTTATCACATGCATACAAGTTGCCTTTTAAACTTTGAAATGTAAAAAATCCACTTGTTGTGTTTTTGTTTGATTATTTTAGGTAGAGAAGGCTTGGACGAGTCTAATGGAGAGATTACCAGAACAGCAGCAGCCAAAACCTGAGCAGCCTAAACTATGATGATGGGTGTCAAAGAAATAATTGACCCCACGATAGAGTTGACTCAAATATCTATTGGGAGACTTTGGAACGCTAGTGGCAGCAGACTTACTAGGTAAACTTCCATTGTTTCTGTTGTTCTTGGAGCATACACATATGCACATAACCAAGAACAATGTATTTACCTTTTAAGTCTACTGCCACCTTGTGTTCAAAAAGTCACCCATTGCTTCAGTGTCACAATTTGGATTAATGGAACAAAAAATCAGCTCAGATTTATCAGAAATTTTAGGAATCAAGAGCTGAAATTTTGTATTTTATGACTGTTGCTTTTTTAATGTGCAAATTAAAAACAAACTTCTCAAATTTTCAAAAACGCTTATGTACAAATATTATTAACATGTGCAACTGATTATTTAAACAATAATGTTATTTTGAGTTTGTGGGACTTTGTTATATTTTATATTTACAAATTTGAAGAAAATGGTAACAAGATTAAAGTATTGATGAACTATGATGGTGAACAGGGTTGGTTGGTTTCCTTATTACAGCTTATATTTTCAAAAAGGTAAATTTCTTCAATCTTGTATCAATGACACAAGTATTCTGTAAATGCTGGAAAAAGATGACAAATAAAGTGCCAGAAATGGCAAGACAGAAAACAAAAATGACTGAGTTCGTCACACTGTGTCACATTTTCAAAACTTTTATTTGTTTATTCTTGTCTATCTACTCAAGTTCATAAATAAGTGAAATATTACATTTGTAACAAGATTTTAATACTGTTGTAAATGTTGACATGTACATGTACAGGCTTGATGCTTCATTCTTGTATAGGACAAGACATTTTTCTTCGGAAAATTTCACCTCTGTGAGGAAAGTTAAAGTTTGACTGAAACAGCTCAAGGAGCAATTGCTCTTGTCGCCTCTGTAAAGTAAACATCAAGGTGGAAGTATGAACTTAAAGGGAAGGCAAACCTTTGATAATTGCTCTAATATTCCATCAAAAGTTCAAAAATCTTTGCACTTGAGATGTGGTGATATTATAAAACATTGTTAGAAACCATCCCTTTAAATGTGATCTTGTTTAAGAGAATGAGGTACATGTATTTTTTCCTTTCTTAGGCATCTGAAAGCGCACAGCTCTACGCAACAATGGTAATTTTCTTTCATTATTTACTTGCAACTTTGATGACCAATTGAACAAAACTGTTCATGCAGGTTTTTTATGTTGAGAGACACCAAGTGAGGATACTGGCCTTTGACAATTATCAAAAGTATACCTTGCCGTTGATGCAATTCATCTACTAATTTGAAATGATTAATCACCAAACTAAATGTACATGTATATCCATGAATACTCCAGCACCAATGTTAAGTAGTGTCTGAATTAACGGCTACAGCTATGGTGTTGCTAAGGGTGTTGCCAAGGGCAGCATATGCATGATGACATGATGGCCAAGCCACAGCCTTAGTCGCTACTTCAGAAACGGCCTTATAAAGTTTGTGGCAAGACTTAGTTAGACTAACATCTGAAGACAAAATTTAACTTTGAAAAACAAATCAATTGATTGGGCCTATTTCAATTTTGTTTACTTTTCACTTGTTTAAACATTTTTAACTATTGCACTTTATGACTTCCAAACAGTCATTTTGTTAATCAAAGGACAACATCACAAAATGAGTTTCTTTAAATTACTTGCAATTTCTTTTCCTTTTTCAGTTTCTGTGCAAAATGGAAAGTAGGAATTTTTTGGTGGGAGAAATTCTCTTTTACTTTTATATCCTTCAGAAATTCAACTAGTTTTCTGAGCCATATTCTGGCAAATTTGTTCCCCGTGTCCGATAGAAACCTTTCATGACTCTTTCAATCCTGACATGTTGACGACAAGGCTCCTCAAGTGCCAAACGATGACCGTAAGCAGATGAGGATAAAACTGGAACCGCTTTTTTAGACTCCTGAATAGAGAATGTAAAAATGATTAACAGTAATTCTTGCTTCCACTGGAAGGAAATTTGTAAAAGCTTGTTGAATAGAATTGTACAAAAAAACACATGTGCCCAATTGTATGGCTCTGCTTACCGTTAGCAAATAATCAGCACTTACTTCTGAAAGCATATGTCAAGGGTTAGCATTTTTGCTACAAGCGTCTGCGTACTCCATGTTACTAGGCATTTTTGGCTGCGCGGAATTAAGCGGTTAGCAGAGTCATGAAATGGAGCCCTGACATCTTGACTTAATGACTAAGCTGATGGGGTATGTGAATAATGGTACATCTAATTTTAGATTAACCCTCGAACTAAACTGAAGTGGCTTCAAGAACTAGGGCCAATTTTGCTTAGAAAATTGTTCTTGCTTAGAAACAACTTGTTATCAGTGATCAATTCCCTTTATATTACATGTAACAGGAAAATTCTACACAAAATGTATCAATTGCTGCTCATCACTTACTTCTTTCCATTCAGTGCGTACAAAACATGTTAAGTCTAAAATATTTCGCTATACAAAAAAATTAATTGCTGGATGAATCATTCCCTATACATCATGATGATAATAATTTGGAAGGCTAATCATCCTTACAGCCGAGAAGCTGAATTGTAAAGGATGCGGATACAGCGTGTTCAAGTCGCAACTATGCCCTTGGCAACCAGATATCCCAAAAGGTATAAATTAACAGCCAATAGACCATACTGAGTATGGGTCACCATTCAAATTTCTGCCCTACAAGATGGCGTCTGCGAGCGTGTGCGTGTGTGTGTGCATGCTTGTGCCGTAGAAATCAAACCGGGAACATTGTGTGCTGCGTGTTTCTTTGATGTAAGCAATTAGACGTGCATACGGTTTGACCTACAAGATGGCAACTTTCATAGCAGCAAAGGGGTTACTCAATACGGTCTTTAATCCAAGACCAAAAGCATTTAAATTTTTCAGAAGGAGGACAATCGAAGGGCCTGGAGAAAAACACTTATTTTTTAGTGGCATACAATAGGAGACATCCAATGCACAACTCCATTCATTGCCCTAGTCGGGTAATTGAACCTGGGTCACATTTATGAAAGGCGAATGCTTAAAACGCACTAGCCAACCATACAAGATGATACAAGTTTTGGCTTGAACCCTGGTTGTGCTTGGTTTACCAGCTTGAGAAATTTGGGCTAGGCTTGTCTTGAAAGACCCCTTGCATAACGGGAAACGCTACACTGACGCGCACGTTTTCACAAACAAATAAAAGCTACCGTCCAATCATTTGCCTCCTTTGACTCCAGTGAAGGCGTTTTTTCCCCCCAGTGAGGGTGCATGCAAGGGGTCTATTAGCAGTGTTCATTTTGTTAAAGTACACGTTGATCGGTATAGCAGAAGGAATTGCTGTCCGCAATACAAAACAGCAGATGTTGTGACTAATACAAAAAACAGACTTGGGCTACCACTAGACTGGTTTGTAACACGATTTAAAATGTACAATTGTAAACTAATTTAAAACAGCTACCAAGGACGGGTCGTAACTGACAAAAGTATAAACCACAAGGAAAACTGACTGCTGAACAAAGACAAATTTACTACAGTGGGACATGAACCATCAACATCCGGATTAACATGCCAGCGCTCTACCAACTGAGCTATCTAACCCTACGATGGTGCTGGCTGTCTCCTAAAATGTCAATATCTGTGTTCGGGGGTGCCAGTCAGAAGCCAGTCTAAGCACAGGCACATAAATCGGAGGTTGCTGGTCTGTCCTACTCGAGTAATTTTTCTTTGTTCAACCCCAAAATTGATAAATACAAAATATCACTAACATTACAGAGTAGGACTGTGGTACCATAGCTACACTAGCTAAGTGTACGGCTGTGTTCAAAATGGCTACCACGGCTACAGCTACGGCTAGATCATGAGTGTCCGCCTATTCTTCAACACTGGCAGACGCGCTGATCTAGCCGTAGCTGTAGCCGAAGTCACTGATTAGGACACCGCTTGAGATCCAACAATCACAAGCTTCACTGATGATGTTCGTTAATCTTTTGTCTGAGGAGAATAAGTTCCAGTTTGACTTTCTCTCTCTGCATCTTAAGAAGCTCCTTCTCCAGACATATCTTATTTCTCTCCTCCCTAAGAACTTCTCTCTGTAGTTCTATCACTTGATCATCGCAGATGTGTCCCATCAAACCTTTAGGGCAGATACGTTGATGTGGCATCTGAGATGACTCACCGACTGAGTTTTGGTAAGAGGCCGACGGTTCTTCTGATTGAGTGGTTATCGTAGATGGACAAGAAGTATGCGATACATGAAATGTATTGTTTTCAAGTGATCTATCATTCTGGATATCACTTAAAGATGCAAAGGAATTGTTGAGTTGGTGGCTATCAGTAACTTGTGTATTGTCTTCAATATGGAGTTGTTGATCGAGTCCAGTGTTATTGCAATTAATCCTACGATTTGAGTGATTTCCTAAATCATTGTTAAACGACCTCTGCCTGTTCATTGACTTCACAGGTCTCGCTGTCCTCTGGTTATACATTCTAAAGTTGTTATGGGAAGCCATGATTTTAGATGGTTTATTTTGTATGACTTGACGAGATGAAAATGTTGATGAACCGTGATCAGCTTGACTGACAGAACTACCAGCCTTCTCTAGCGATACTGGAACTGCTAGCATTGAGCTGGTACTTGCGACGGAAGTAACTATTGGTACATGAATCATTTCTTGATCAGTTTGATTGTACCCAGGAGCTAGCGAGACGGCATTTTGAATCTGAATGGAAAATGGCGACTCCGCTTGATCATTGGTGTCTTCCTCTTTGATTATTTCTCCGCCCAGTTCTACGTTTGATGCATCTTGCTCCACTGGAACGTAAACTTGTTGATTTGATCCATGACTACTATTATTAAGATTCCCCTGAGCTGCAATGAAACAAAATCCCAACTTCCCTGGATCTTGTCCTCTTGCTTCCATTACTTTATAAACAAGCTTCGGGATTTCTACCAGTCCGTCCGGCGTGCGTCTTGTCGATGCATTGGCTCTTGCTCTAGCTACCTGCTGCTTAGCCATGAATTGTAGCTTCTTCCATTTGTCCTTTAAATCTCGCACTGATCTGGTGACAGCTGGTCGTCTACTATGAAGACCAATACTCATCTTATACCACATGTCTGCTTTATTCGTCTTCCGAGATCCACACCCGTCCGGTTTTCGACTCCTTATAATCGTGATATTTTTCTGGATTTCTTGAAGCAGGAATTCACATTCAATCTCGGACCAGTTTGGCTTTCGAGGGGTCCGTGTATCATCAAATCCATATGTTGCTTTACGTAGAGCAGAACGAACATTGAATAAGTGTGAATTAGCCATCTTGGTTGCTTTCTTCAGTTTCACAGACTGCGTCAGTTGTTAATGTTATTGTTAGTTTACAGCAACCATTCAGATCAAGCCCTTTGTCGTCCAACTGAACTATGATGCATTTTATAATTTATAACCCTTCTTATTAACATATAGAGAACTGTGGGTCCTTTCTCTATATAAGCTGAAAAGTACAATCACTGAATTGAATCATAGAGGTAGTCTTTAATATATTTTATTAAAATTCGTGTAGTAATTTAGTATGCAGGCAGCAGTGGTAGTGCTGCTACCAAGGCCAAAATACACGTCCACCCACATCAAGTTCCAGCATCAGTTCCTTCAAATGCTTTTGTACATTCAGTCCACTGCTTTGTCTGGGGTTTATGTTTCAAACTCAAGCCCACTGCAGTCTCGGGTCGGCAAGCAAACTAAGTATTGTTGAGAAGGGCAAGACTGCTGCTTCATGCTCCATCATCAATTTTATATCATCCATCATTGGCATTTTTAACATCAGCATCAAGAAGTAATTCTTCCATTATCCCCGTAAAGTGAAGGTACAACTATAGAATGCAGGTACACTTCGAAGCTCAAACTGCAACCGATTCACATTCAGTTTATTGTCATACATTTATTTATCAAAACTGTGATTGCAAATCCAGAGCCAAACCGACGTTTTCCACCCGTCTTTTAATCTCCTTTCTTCTCATTGTGCGTTCGTTGTGTACCCTTTTACAAGCACACTTTACATTCGTGCGGTCAAGGGTCACCGCATTTGCGCACAATTTGACCAGCGCGCGCAGTAAATCTCAAGAAAGATAAAAAGACATCTCGTCCAACTGTGAAAACTTTTGTATGGTAGTCGATTTGGTAGCTTTCCGCGTGATTTAACTCTCTATTCAAGAAAGAAAACATGTGTGAATCGTATGAATATTGGACGCAAATATGGAGGCATGACTAGGGGATTCCCGGCAGGCTTAGATAGAGAGCCTCTTCTTCAGTGGCATGAACAACGGGGCATTCGGCAGCATGCAGGGCGACCGATCCAAGAAGCAGGCCGCCGCCGGGTCGGACTAGACGGAAGAAAATATCCACGCCTATTGAAGATCTTTCAAATGCAACTGTTAAACGTGAGGTAGGCCTACTAACTGTATAATTAATAGTTTGTTTTATAGTTATAACCATTGCCCGTCTTAGTGTTGCTATTAGAAATTTAACATCTTCAATTTATTTATAACACCCTTCATGCACACCCGCACATTTGCACATTCTCGTGGCGCGCCTATCATATCGACCTGCCCATCATCTTTGGGAGTAGGTAATTGATCTCTAATTATATTGTGATTTTCAGTTTATTTTTGATTTTACCGCTCTGTAAAAATATGCCACAATAAGGGATCGCTCAATGGTTATCCAAGACGATTGGACTATGCATATGCTTCGTCATAAGAAGCCGGTGGCGGTCAGATTCTGTCTTTTCCACCCACCAGAATGGTTGTAGATGTTTCAAACTTGTTTTACCTCTTGGTGGACATTAAGACCTATCGTGTGCTCTCTGTCATCTCGGTGTAATTTACTCTCGAATCCTACCCTCACATGGAACAGTCTGTCATAGGTTGAGTTGGGTCCGTGCTGCAAAAACACAACAGGAATTCAAACATTTGTAAGTAAATTCGATTACTCAGGCCCTATAGCCATTTTAAACGCCGATTAATTAAAAGAAAAAGCACGATTTACAGGCTATGTACTAGCTTACATTAGCTATAGAATAGAAATAATATATAAGTAAAGTTTGCGGTAACACCATAATGATAATCTCTAATGAGTTGGTTATAAAACGAACCGTTGGCTTCAACGGTTTCAAAGATGGCGCCGTCATCTTTTATAGAGAAGGGTGTTTTGCTGAGTCCGAAGTGAGTTTTAAATTCCAATCTCCTCAAGTTTGCTTATATAATGTTTTATGTCATCCAAGTTTTATCTTTTTATCTGGATGTTCTGTTTACAACAACCTTCTAAGTAATAGCCTTACTCTATGGTAATAGTGACAGTGAAATTGAGATTATTTTACTTTTTCGACAGAGAAATTTTTCTACATCTTATGTTTGTGCATAAATTCATTATATCGGCCCTATACTTCATCACGGTGCAGCCATCTTGAAGTTCTCCCATTCATATCAATGTTACCAAACCGAGGCTGGAAGAACAAAAATTAGTCTGGTGTCTATTTTTTGAGGGCGCTACTCGAGTGGGATGCCATGTTTTTAATTTCACTCTCAAGTTACATCTGCTCTGAGACAAAAACTCCTTGCTAGCCAAGTTCAGTTCAGTATAATATTATTTATAACTTCTGCGCTCTCTCGACCATCCAAACTACACATATTATCTTTGTGTTATGGTCATATTGAAAATTGAATATATATATACAAACCTCTTTATTATTGTTGAAATAAGTATGCTCTTTTGCCATTTGCTCCTCCGTAGGTATCTGACCTTTGATCCCTGGCCACTGCTCACCAGACCCCGCCCCCTTTGTTGCCAAGTGATTGGCACGAATACTTCTCTCTTTCTTTAAGACACAATTTATTTTCCTCAATGAAATTCACAAATCAACAAAACAAGTAAAATCATACAAGTATTTTATTAAATTGAATCTAAAACCTACTACGCATATTAATTTTTATTAATTTGAAAAACTATTTTACAATGAGGTTCTTTCAACCCATCAAAATAAAAATGTATAAAAATTATAATAATTTTGTAGGCACAATATTTATTTAAAAAGGCACAGCAACCCGGGATGCCTGCAGCTATTTCTAATACATTGTTTTTATTATTTCTGTTTAAACCCAACGCTTACCCCAACAATCTCTTCCCAAAGCAGTTTTAATTCCTCAGGTGTAGGTTCCTTCATGCCATAGTTCGACATGTTATTCCCTTCCCCTGGATAACCCATGATGATTGATAACTCCTTACACAAAAATGTAAAAATCTTTGGTAAGTTTTAGCTTCAAGTTTCTGCGTATACGTTTGGTTTTTCTTTGAAGGCACTAACATTAACAAACATTTGAACAGACAGAATGTTTTTTTTATAGTAACACTAAACAGTGTAGTCACGAGATACATTGCTGCATGTACCGCCAGCAATTATTGCGTCACAATAAAAAATGTCCAGGCGCACATAATCGCATGCGCGAGCGTACTAATTAAATTGGAAGCGCGTATATCAGACGCATAGATATAGAATAGAATAACTAGATCGGCCGCGCGTAAATACGCAGGTTCTGGCATGGGGGCTGCCATTGCCTATCTCCCGTGTACATTTTCTGTGCGTTGCCGTCAGCACGTGACTTTTTGCCGTCAGCACGTGACATTTAGCGCGTCAAAGGCCTATCTCCCGTGTTCATTTTTGCGCGTCGCCTTTCGAACGTGAAATTTTTACCGCGTCCATGGCGAACAATTTTATTTTCTACACAGGTAATGGCGCGTATGTACGCGCGGCCGATCTAGTTATTTAATTCTATATCTATGATCAGACGTTATAACTGTGTGTAAACCACTCGGTAATCGTTGTCCACGTATACATTTTGTTTAAGCCGTTCGATTGTTTCAATCATTATATACAATAGTAGTTTCATAATATATAAAAAAACTTCCTGTTAGTATTTCATTTTAAAACGCTATAATATATAATATGCCTATGAGATAATGGCGGAAATCCTGAGCGGTTATATCCACGTAGAGCTAGGACGAATAATCCGCAATTGGAAATCTGAAAAGTGTTTCTGGCCATAAATGCTTCTTCTCATATTCACTTTTTGTTATAAAAACCGGTATAATTTTTTATACTTTCGAATTCTTCTGTACTTCGCGAACTAAGTAAGAAGTAAGTTGTTGTATTGCCATTAATTTAAGAGTGATTACCAATTGTATACCGTCAAAAAAACAAAAAACTAACGGTACTTCTAAAACGTCAGTATGTGGCAGCAATAATCCAAGTCACCCTTATACCATGGTCATTTTTCCTATCTGCACTTGTTGAACACCACAATTAATAGCTGGTGATGTTGGCACTTCGGGGCTGATTCCGATATACTGGGCGGGACTATTAACAAAACAATCTTAAGGGTGGTTTTAAAATATTCAGCCGATGGGTCACCTTATTAGAGTGATGACCACCATTTTTCTTGATTAAACTAACAGTTTAAGCAGCTTGAGCATATGGCTTTAAAGAAAGAGATGTTTCCCTAACTGAGGTCGATTATTGTCACACTGGTTGATTTTTCGAAAAGACACAATGTTACCGCAGGATATTGGTTAGGATAATGTACCACATGACATAGTTCACTTTGACGGCAGTGGCATCGATTTCGGATGACATTATATTCATAATATCTCATTATACATTATTTCAGACTGATTGTTAAGAATACAATAGGCACCAACGATGGTTGTTTATATACAAAAATGAGGCCTCACTGTCCAGTGTCACCAGCATACAGACGTGATATGCACTGAGGTATAGGCCTACTTGATGAAACACAGTTTTGAGGATCGTAACATTATAAGTGAAGTATCAACAAATGTGTAAGGGGTCCCAACTTTGATCCAGTGTGAGTGACCCCATATAGGCCTATATAGCTCTATGGTTTTTAACTTACTTTGAATTATTATTCGACAGACCTATTATCTTGTTTTCCAAGTCACTATCGGTCTTTGCTGCCGGCTTGAACGAAGTGAAAAACCAGACGACTCTCTCATCTTCGTAAAGGTCAAAGAAAGTTGTGCAAGTCTTGCGCAATTTCGATTTTGGGGGTCATTTTGGTCCCACGCACATTGCTTTTAATAACGCATGAAGGAAACAAACTTGCGCACTTTTAAACGGGTCCCACAGTGTTTGAATACGCGCGAGACTTCAGTCATTGATCCATGAGAGTCAACATACCTCTATGGTTATAAACCAACTATAAAATATAGTTTTCTATAGTTTCTCTAAATACTAATAGCGTTTGGTATCTGCCGAGGGTCCAGATACGGGTAATGGATGTCTCTCTTTGCATCACGTGATCGAATGGTATCTCCAACCGAAGACAATTTGTCTTGAAATCTGTCGAGAGAAATAAAAATGGGTTAATCTTTTTACATCAACGATTATGAAAGCTTTCAATAAAGAAAGAAACACTTGATTCCCTTTTTCCTAAAATGCACAATAAAATCTTACAAATGAAATTGTACAATTTCCCAAAATTATTGTTTGTACCAACTAGTGTCATTTTCTAATGATGGGACATAAGGTAGATAGATAGATATATTTTTTGTTATAAAATAGATGTTAGCTGATAAAAGGCTTATTCACAATGTAGTCATCACAGCATAAAACAAAACTGAATTGTAACTTATGACTAATCATAAAAAGTTGAAAGAACATAATTGTTTTCCCCTTTTCCCTGGAACAAAAGGGGGTTTAATACCTTCTCACTGCTTCTCCTCCAATAGGATCCGTCTGGTACAGCTTCTCGAAGTTGCCAAGACGTTGAGTTGCCCTCTCGCTGAGAAGTGCTGTGAAGGTCATTATTCCTAAGGTTCGCTCCTTGTTCGGTAGACTGTCAAGAACGTCTTGCTCTGTCAATGGAGTCTTGGGGAAAAGTTCAAAAAATAGCAATTTTATAAAACACAATTTTTTGTAAACTATTTCAACCCAAATAAATGTTATACTAAAAGAAAACTTAATATCAAATTAGTCAGGTAACTTTTTGTTAGGGTAATTTAATACACAAATGTTGGGAAACGCTGGTTTGTTTGTTTGCACTATAATATGCATAATGTGCACAGCTAGCAACGATCATGTGTAGGCTACATATTTTTTTCGTGTCCATTTTATGAACAACAGTTTGAAAACCACTGAACACTGAGCAGTTATCTCAATTCAACTATGAATAAAGAGTGATTTAAATTTGTCAACAGATATGCAAAGAATTACTCAATATTTATCTTTTGTTCATTGTGTTCTCCTTGTAACAAAATGAGTGATTAGTTAAGTAACCCATCCATGAAAGGCTGTGCATACCTTTAAATGCGCCTATGTTATTCCTGCTTTAATTACTGACCAAGTCGGCCGTGCAGGCTCTTGGTCGACGGAGCTCTGCCGGCCCGGGGCCCCACGAGCCCCATGAGCCATTTCCTCCGAATTCGTTACACTTACCTTATTTGTTGGCGGTTGTCCACTCATCCACAAAGGAGCATTTGGCGGGAAACCATATTCATCATATTGGTTGAAATTCACCGCTGCGTGGCTGATACTGGCAGCGAAAATGATTGAGACCAACACATCGATCAGCTCGGCGTTTGTGCTAAATTGTCCATTCCCGGTGACTCCCTTGGAAGAAAAACAATTCGATCGTCAAAATATTTTCACAAACATTTACATTTACATCTCATCACCTCCCTTCACAGTATAAGCAGCTTTGATGAAATGGTGCCAGGTTGCTTTGTCCCTCATGAGTTGTTGGGTCGAATTCGGGTCATCTCGTACCCAAGTCAACTCGTACCCGAGTCAACTCTTACTCGGTACGAGTTGACTTGGGTACGAGTTGACCTGGGTACGAGTTGACTTGGGTACGAGTTGACTTGGGTACGAGTTGACTTGGGTATAATAATTTGGGTACGAGTTGACTTGGGTACGAGTTGACTTGGGTACGAGTTGACCTGTTTCGGTTGGGTCTCGTTTAGATTGATATTCGTGTCTTTGGTGATGATGTCTGCATTGCACATTTTCCTCCTACTGAAGAAAATATACCACGAGGTAATTTTACATTTTTAAACACTTAGAAATTGATGTTTTTTTATTGTCAGGGAAGGTAAATACTCTTATGAAATTTGATTTTATCGTAAGAAGCTAAAAGTTATTTCTTTCCCTGCCTTTCACCCCGGTTCAAGACCCGCCTCAGCACGGTTTTAGTCCCAATCTGACTGCGTGGGTTTTCCCAATTGTGGTTTTCCTCTCACATCTAAAACTGAGCATTCTCGTTTCCTATTCATTCTACAATTCGCGCTAATTGTGCTGTTGGATGTGTAATAATTAAATAAGTAAATAAATAAGGATGAAAAACAATACAACTTTTCCCTCGAATGAACTTGACCTACCTGTATACCACATCCTCCATCATCCGTCGATCTCACTAGAGTTTCTGCAAACTCCTGGATCTCATTGTCACCAGCTAAGAGTTCAGCTGAATCTGTTTTAAAAAAATTGAATTTGCTGTAAAAGATGCTGAAATATTTCTGATTTAATTAAGCTTTGCATTGTGTGAATAATAAGAACTCCAATATACGTAATCTTGCAGATAGAACCATGTATTGAATCGCTTTTGCGTGAGTGTTCCGCTCTGGAAAGAGCCGATGTGGTCTCGACGTTTCGAACAATATTCTGTACTCGTCTTCAGGAGAAGACAGAGCCGACACTCCCACAATATTTATACCCCGCAAAGTTACTTTTTATTTATATTTATTTTGTTGAAATTGCTATTTTGTTATAGATTTATTCACAATTTGTGTGACTCACGATATCGCTTGTTGACCACATACTCCACGTATTCCATGATGGCTTCATACAACAAAATGGCGTCGTCTCTGTAGTAATAATTTGGCAATACATCCGGGTCCTCCACACCGCGATTGCGCAGATCAGCAGGAAGGGATCCCTCTACGTTGAGACGCCATGTTGGAAACACTCTCTCAGTGATTGATATGAAACCCACTTGACCGATGTTCATGTTCTCATCCACCGAACCACCGGGATTGATGAGGGAAACCAGGGCCAGACTGAATATATTGAACAAAGAACAAAACATCAGAGTTGGTAGAAAGTCCAAGCAAGTCACAAGTCATTATTTTGCAAGTTCAAGTCAAGTCACTGGTCATTATTTTGCAAGTTCAAGTCAAGTCACAGGTCATTACTTTGCAAGTCCCAAGTCTAGTCACAGGTCATTCTTTTGCAAGTCCAAGTTAAGTCACAAGTCATTATTTTGCAAGTTCAAATCAAGTCACAAATAATTATTTTCCAAGTTAAAATCAAGTCACAAGTCATTATTTTGTAAGTTCAAGTCAAGTCACAGGTCAGTATTTTGTAAGTTCAAGTCAAGTCACAGTTCGTTATTTTGCAAGTTCAAGTCAAGTCACAGGTCATTACTTTGCAAGTCCCAAGTCCAGTCACAGGTCATTTTTTTGCAAGTCCAAAGTCCAGTCACAGGGCATTATTTTGCAAGTTCAAGTCCAGTCATAGGTCAGTATTTTGCAAGTCCAAGTCAAGTCACAGGCCAAGTCGCAAGTTAGTTGTACTGAAAGTTACAAGTCAAGTCACAAGTCAATGAAATAACGACTCGAGTCCGACTCTAGCTCAAGTCACATGTCTCGAGTCAATAACTCTGCAAATCATGACTGAAAGTGCCATCTTGTTGTATATGAACTGTAATTTATGGAAACCGTATATCTTTAATTGATTCTGGTAATGCAGCCAAGGACTCTCCGTAAAGCGAACATAATCACTTGCCAAGAACCCAAAGAAGACGGTTGGTTTGGCAGAAAAACCTAACATAATTATTCCAGTGAAAGCTCACGCAGTATTAAGATAATCCAATCCACATAATTCCCCAGGTGGGATTCAAACCGGGGTACCAGAGTTTGGAAGGCGAGGAAAGACACTCCAACCAGACCATGACATTCTGAACAATTTTCAACACCAAAAGTTACCGTTATTCCACTCACCTATCAATGGCCATCAGGTATAGATAGTGTGGAGCCAGAAGCTTGAAGATTGGGTGCGAAGGTGAAAGACATCGATTTGCAGCCACTCCAGTGGACTCTACCAAGAGATGAGTAAAACCAAGATGGGTGGCTGCCTCGTGGTATGCCCCATCCGCATTGTTGAACCACATCTTGGCCAGAATCCATGTGTACTCAGGATCCGTAGGTAGAAATACCTTGGAGGTAAAATCTTATAGTTTACTACTTTTTAAATCAATTTTTAAACTTGTTTCGGCATCTTTTAAGCTAGCGGTGTGTTGCCAGCTCTCTTCATCAGGATGGTTCGAATGTCATGTCACTCGCCATTCAACAAAACAAGATTGTGAATTGGTAGTGCGTTCTGCTCCTTGTGGACCCATTCTCATCCTTACGGACGGAGGGGAGCCCTGTTTCAGCCCAAGGAGGATATATGGCAATGTGCCTATGGTAACAGTTGATTTGGGTCGAACCCCAAATCGGTTAAGTGTAGGCCTCTCACGTTGAACTTGTGGCGTTAAGATATATCTCTCTTTTGTTTTTTAAAGAAATAGCCATGAAAGAGTTGTGAAAATTTACTTAAACTTACAGGATTATCATTGCTTGGGTCTTGAAAAAGCTGAATTGCAACTGGCATTAAGGTGTTTGTGTTGTCAACGAAGAAGAGTGCCATTGGTGCACAGACCTGATGTAAATCAAAATGACAGACAATTAATGAAAGCAGTCAAGATTCCCGAGTGAAGATTGTGGTTGTATTTTCCTTAGCTGCCTCATCATCTTATACGACCACATTGGCAATCTCGCCTTTGATATGCTTTCAAAGGGTTATAGGAGTGCTGTTATGGGCGCCAAAAAAAACCTAAGTTAAAATTAACCCGGATCCCGCGTCCCATTCTTGAGCCTAACCCGTTTCTGGGTGAGGCTGACCCGGTTTGAAAATTCAGCTCGGATTCTCTGGGTCAGTTTCACCCACCGGGACCATTCTGACACAGATTCCGGGTCACAATGACCCGTATGGGTCAAGCTCCCCTTGACACCTGACCGGGGGTGCTCAGAGTGCAGGGCCTTGGTTTTTAGTTGAGTGAAGGGGTATCTTTGAATACTATATATACCAACTGTGTTTAAACATTCTTAACGTCCGTCTTGTAATTTTTTAACATGACAATAATAAACCTGATTGAAATATGGATTTAATTGAATTACCAGTCTGTTATCTGTAGTAGCGAGGTCTTTCAGAATCTCGTAGTTGACAATGAAGAGTTTCTTCTTTTCAATTGCTTGCTTTAAGGTCATTCCTTCCATGATTGGTTTCACCATGTCATCGGTCACGGCAAAGCTGCAAAAGAGAACAATCTTAAAAAATTGTCAAGATGGTCTGAGGGTCGTCCATGAGTGTCAAAATTATTCTGTTTCCTAAAACACGTGTTTATGTAAAAGTAATGTATTCTTATCTTCTACATTTTTTGAGAATTTGTTGGAACAAATAAATAAAAAATAATACGTCATTGCGAAACGGAATAAAGGGAAGTACGTCATACGAGTAGAACTTTCTAAACGTTGGTGATTAGTATTTTGCTCTTTATTAACCAGATCTCTATTTTGGGTGATCAACTGAAACTTATGCTGAGGAGTAGTAACAGGTCATGACTTTTATGTGAAGTGGCATTTGAAGGAAATACGTTAGTAGCAAAATGCGTGTCAATTCAACATTTGGTGACTTATGTAACCTTGAATCTTATTATTTATACCCCATTTTTGAACACTTTAACAGATGATTTTGTGAATAATGCTATACAAATTGTTAGGGAGAGCTTTTAAATTGTGGCTCGTGTGTCGTCTTTAAAAATTGCATTTACTTTGACGGTATCTCCGTGCAGAGCCATATTTGAGCTGGATTACATCCCATTAGTCTCTGTGCTGCAAACCTCTTGTCACATCTCCAGTTTTTGACACCCTGAGATAAAAAGAAAATGGCATAATTATGGATATATACTACAGAACTTTCGTCAAGGTAGATGAAGCTCTTCCTTCAGCTTTTGTTTATGTACATTTGTATCAGCTGAGTTTTAAATCCAGCAGTTTTGAGCAATATTTTCGACTCAAAAACAGTCATTTAGGGTCGAGAGTGCTCTTGACTACTAATGCCATAGTGTCTGTGAGGTTAGTCAAAGGCAGCGTGGGCATTCTGTAGCTTTTATGACCGTTACAAAAATTGAGTCTTTAGCCTTTGAAAAACTCTTGGTATTTTCTACATTCTTAAGTAATGTTTATTTTTAATTTTGATTCTGGGGGTTTAACAAAGAATGGACAAGAGTGTAATTCGAACCAACGACCTCCGGATTAATTTGCCAACTTAGGGCTAGATATGGCTCAGTTGGTAGAGCGGCACCGGACGTTAATCCGGAGGTTATTGGTTAGAATCCCTAGCACTCTAGTCCATTCTTTGTTATACCGCCAAAATCATCTAAAATTTACCCAGTCAGTTTCCCTTGTGGTTTATATTGTTTCTTTATTTTATAGCAGTGAACATTTTATTGCTCATACAAGAGTCCATAGAATATTCCATGTATTTGTTTAATTTGCCTGTTCGTTCTAAATTTCTTTATTATGGGGATTGCTCTTTAAGATAGTGATTTAATTCGTTCTTTTGTTTTTTCAAGTCTGGATATGAAAATATGATGAGGGTTTTATTTGTTCAACTTACGTAAGGCACTGGTAGTGTTTCATTGTAGACATTGATGATGTCATCAAGGGATGTCCAACGGTCGGTTGTCAAGTGGATAGCAATTGTATCAAGTTTATAGATGACCGTTCGCTTTGCCAACACGTCAAACTTTTGTGAATGTTAAGAGTAAATACATTTTAGTATTATTAAAGGAAAGTTAGTATTGGTAAGAAACGAAAATCTTGAAGATCATAGATTTACATAAAACTTACACGGTCTAATGATGATGATAGTAGAAAACATCCCTTAAAATATTTCTAATATCTCTATAAATAATCTTATTTCGCGTTTGGATTTGGAGTTTTTCCGCTCAGTTGGCGTTTTATTCATTTTTTGTTTTGGCATCGATGCAACGCAAAATTTGTAATCGGTTTTTCACTATTCTCTCGTGACCCAGATGGCCGATCGATCTCGAACTTCTACAGGTTTGTCAGTTTATGTATACAGTGGATTACATAAAGTGCTTACACTGCCAGCAACTTTTTTTGCTAGCAGAAACCAATTCCGTAATGTTTCTTTAAGACAACCACCAATTGGTGTTTTATGTATTGAAATGAATATTAAGTCTTGTAAATGCATTTCAGAGCTTTTTTTTAAAATAATAATTATAAGAATAATAATGAAAATTTATAAGGCGCCGGTATCCGCCATGACTGACGCTCATGGCGCACTAACAAAAAGAAAAGAACAACAAATTAATCACAAAAACGTGAGGAAAACAGGTGGGTTTTTAAGCAGGATTTAAATACAGTCAATGAAGAAGACTGGGGGGATTAGTTTCTGTTTAAAGTAATTAACAATTAAAACAATCATTATCATTTCAGATGGACAAGACAAGTAATCCCCATTTAGTGGGCATGCGTGCCTGTTCAGGTTTCCGTTCTGCACCACAAGCGTGTTGATATTTTGCGCAAACAAATAAAGCAACAACAACAACTGAACAAAAATAAATAACACCTAGCTCGGATGAAAATTTGACCCCCAGTGTACCAAAATAGTATTGGTGACCTCGTGGCTTAATCGATGCAAAAACTATAGCTTTGTCGACAGCTTGTATAGAATTGTCACACTGTATACTATTCTGTGAAAATTCACTGATGTAGGCCTAATAGTATTTTGTTTTACAAATCCAAATTGACTTACGAAATATTTATTCGAAAACTCCTGCTCGACCGGCAACTCCTTGACCTGTGTTAAAAAAAAGAATAAAACATTCTTCAAAAGCCAGACTATCAGCAAAGACAAACTTCATCCGCAACATAGCTTTAAAAAGATCACCTTTCTCTTCTTTCTTAATTTTGTTTACCTGTGGTATTGCCAGCTGCCCATCAAACTTCTTCTCTAGTTGGTAGATATCCTTCTTCCTAGCCAGTTCGTCCAGTCTTTGTTTCTTGTGAGGATCTTCTTGCGGCAAGGTGGAGTCATTCTTAACTACCATTAGTTCCTCTCCCTCTTTGATCCATCTATGTATTGGGAAGATGCTGCTCCTGTCTTCTGGCAAGTCTTGGTATTTGATTCTGATTGTCTCAACGAACCTATAAGAAAATATGCCATAATGACTTGTCACGTGATCTCTGTTACTTGTTGTACTCTCTTAATGTAAAAGAGTGAAAATTTCACTCTCTTGTCCGAGTGGTGTCAGTTTCACTCTTAAAGTCAATCAGTGTCACTCTTTTTGAGGTAAATTGGAACGAACTACTTCACTCTCAATCGAAAAACGTATTTCACAGAATTTCACAAACTTATTCTGTTGCGTTTGTATTCTTACCTTTTGTTTTTTGGTTTTACTGTGCCTATGTGCGCATTATACCACTACAAGTGTTATTATTAGTCTTCTTATTGAGTATTTGCTAAATTGCTAGACTTACCAGTCCTGTTTCAGAGAACCCTCACCAAGTCTTATCTCGATCTTGTCAACTTCTTCTGTTATCTCAGGATTTTCAATGTCAAAATGGTCTACGCTTCCCTTTTCAAAATCGTCCTTCCAGCGACAACCAACTTTAACCTGTTTAGAACGTTTGCCGTTGGATTTTATGAGGATCATGAAAACGTCAGCATCTGACCCAGATCCCTGGAAAAACAACAATAATTTGTTTTAATTAATCTTGTAGCCCTTCTTCGTCGGCATGCCTGCGTGAATTTGACCTTATCTATAAAGGTGTGTATATAATAAGGTAATGAATAATTAATTTGACATAAAAACTTACTTTGTAAGCAGCTTTGGATAGTATTAAGCATTTTGAGAAACTTTTCACTTTTCAAGTACTGCCATTATGGAAAACATATTATTTTTTATCCCCCCAAATTTTAATCTGAGAAGCGTTCTGGCAGCAACGTTTTTCAGATTGTAAATTCCAACATTGGGTTATTCTTCTTGAATAAATATAACCGCTCCAGATTTTCGGCATTATCTCAAACGCTACCACCTTTTGAAATGATATTTTCAAAGGTTATATATTTAGTTTTACGGGATTAAGCAAACAGTGGGCTTCAATGGCCAAACGTAAGTTTCAAGGCAGGTTATCAGTTTCAATTAAGATGAAATAATACAATACAGTTTCGTCTTCGTTTTAAGAAGCCTGTTAAGTGAACATCTGAAATATTTAGTTTTTTAGACATGTTCAAAGAAAATAATGGCAAGTAATGGTCAACACAATGATTGATTTACCTTATGGTCACCAGTCTTGACCGTTATCCTGTAACCATTAGGTCTGACCACAGTTCCTCCTACACATCCATTCCCCATCCTTCAGCCAATTTGGTATCTCCAAGTCCTACAAGATGGTCCAAAACATGTAAACGATGACCACAGATCAGAATAGTGTTTATTTCACGAACTGCAACTGAGGTTTCTTCGGCCGATTTGGTATCTCTAAGTCCTACAAGATTAATATAGTCCAAAACATATAAACGATTACCACAGATCAGAGTAGCAATATGCATTGGTGTATATTTCACGAACTGCAACTGAGGTTTCTTCAGCCGATTTGGTAATTTCAAGTCCTACAAGATTAATATAGTCCAAAACATTTAAACGATGACCACAGAGCAGAGTAATAATATGCAATTGGGTTTACTTCGCGTACTGCAACTGGGGTTTCTTGAGCCGATTTGACAATTTCAAATCCTACAAGATTAATATGGTCCAAAACGTACAAACGATGACCACAGATCAGAATAATAATTCGCAATTGGGTTTATTTCGCGTACGTCAACTGAGGTAGTTAACCCATTCTTCAGCCGATTTAGTAATTTCAAGTCAGACAAGACTAATTTGGTCCAAAACATAAAACGGAGTCCACCACATCAGAATAGAACAGTAAATGTAATGGTGTTTATTTTGCGTACTGCTAAGCTGTACGTAACTAATCAAACACACAGAGCTCATTGATATCCACTTCTAATCGACGCAAAGAGGCCATTGCTATGGAAACAGTCAATACTAATATGGACATAAGCTTGTTGCTAGGGTCGGTTTGAGGTCATCTTGCACGACAAACCATTTTAATTAAATGTCGGACACAGGCAAAACTAATTTTAAGAAATCAATTTTATACCGAACCAATGTTTTATTCAAATAGTTTCTTGGATAAATATAATATTTATTTAAACCCGCATACAAACAAAAGTAGGAATGTAAATAAGTATAAGAGCAGTTATGTTGAGGACAATTTGTGATTAAAGTCATCAAATTCCATCCATTTTCAGAAATGACAGTTTTTATTAAATTAAACCGTTTTGTGCGAACACAAATCGCACTACAAAGCTACATTAAAAATAAATGCAGCAGCAAAATTTGGGTTTTATGTACAATAACATTATATAACAAGTTTTTAGTAAATTTGAAACAAATTTTACGACCCACAAATCAAACTAACCCGCATTAAAACAAAAATAAGTGCAGGAAAATGCTTATTTTATGTACACCGTTATACTAAAAGTTCTAATTAAATTTAACCATTAAATATTTCACGAAACACACAAACCACACTGAGCTGCATTAAAAAATAAATGCGGCAAATTGCGGTAGACGTTTTCCCAGTTTTAGAAATTGTGTTTTATTAAATAACGAAGTCGCTCAGCATCGTATAGGTTATATATTTCTCTTTCAAAACAACACATTTTTTTATTTAATATAAACATAAAGGTTTCTTTCTCATGATATAAACCACACAAGGGAAACTGACTGGGTAATTTTTAAATGATTTGGGGGGTTGAACAAAGAAATATTGGCTAGAGTGGGATTCGAACCAACGACCTCCGGATTAACGTGCCGGTGATTTAGTGCCACAGTAAGAAGTCGTGTAGCCAGGGATCACATGCACCTAAATAACGATACAACCTGGGAAGCGGCAATCAGGGGATAATGTTGTACAAGTCGGAGCATTGTACAAACATTATAATAACGTTTTAGTTAATTTAACCGTTTTGTACGAACACAAATCACACTAAGCTACAATTAAAATAAAGGCAACCAAAATTATGGTTTTATGTAAAATAACATTATATAAATAAATTCTAGTAAATTAAAAACAAATTTTACGAACACATATCAAATTAAGCCACGTTAAAAAATAAATGCAGCAAAATGCAGGTTTTATGTACAGTTCAAGAAAATCTTTGTACTTAATTATTTGTGTAATAACTAGTAATTAGCAAATTTACCTGTTTACTCACCCACAAGAACCTATAACATCTGTATAAATCCAAATGGCACTCGGTCTGTCAAGTACATTACTAAAAAATATGTATTAGTGACACCATGGTTATGTATTATTTCCTCCATGGTGACACAGAGAGTGTTTACTTCGTGTTGCCATGAGTTGAGATCAAGGTTAAGCTTTTTTATGAATAATTACAAATCTTTTGTAAAGTATTTTTCTATGAATAGCAGTTTCTTTTATACGCTAACGAGGTCAGATAGTACTATGACACAATGCTTCAAGGTTGTTATTGTGCCATGGAACGTACATGAATGATAGAGGGCACACTCACTGCCGTATATTGCCCTTTCGAAACCACGGCTTCGGATTCGGCTCAGGCTATAGCTTGGTCCCGTGGTTGTTTTGAAAATAGTACGCGCGCTTTGCGTACGCGTTCAGGGCTAAAATACTGCTTGACAAAATTGTTTACTAAGCAAACATTTAGTGGGGCACAAGCACAAGTCACAACAATGTAAACTTAAAGTAACTTTGCCCTTTAACCTGTTTCTTGGAAAGACATCGGAAGCAGTGAATACAAAAAGCAAAAACATATTGTACGAATTTACACAAGTATTACAAAAAAAATCTTGAATTTGTTGAAAACAATGCAACCAATCATGGGATATTTGTTGTTTATTGAAAGTTGGCAGAAATGTTGAATTTTGTCACATCATCTGTTAACACATTATTTAAATGTTTTTCTAACATTCAAACCAGCCAGGCCAACCAGCGCAGTTTATCAACGATGGCAAGGTCTATTGGGAACAGTAAATACAGAGCACAAACAGATAAAAAAAATATTAAAACAATTGTCTTGAAGTTGTCAAAGATTAACAACAGCTGCAGTGCTTCTTACCATAAGATTTTAAGGTCTATAATTTTTGGAGTAGATCTAATGGTATACTCTCACTTTAAAGGCACTGGACACATTTATTAATTGTCAAAAACCCTCACTTATGTATACGTAATGTATATATTATTATAATAAATTTAATCTGTGAAAATTTTGACTCAATTGGTCATCGAAGTTGTAGGAAAGAAATTACCTCTTTAAAAAAAACTTCGTTACTTCACAGGGGCAATTCCTCACAATGTGTTGTACTACCAACAGCTCTTCATTGCTAGTTACCAAGTAAGTTTTTATGCTAACATTCTGAGTAATTACCAATACTATTAGTGTCCAGTGTCTTTACATCTTTGAACTTCAGCAAGTTGCGGGGCTTAAGGCTTTTACTAATAGTGTCCAGTGTCTTTACATCTTTGACCTTCAGCAAATTGCGGGGCTTAAGGCTTTTACTAATAGTGTCCAGTGTCTTTACATCTTTGACCTTCAGCAAATTGCGGGGCTTAAGGCTTTTACTAATAGTGTCCAGTGTCTTTACATCTTTGACCTTCAGCAAATTGCGGGGCTTAAGGCTTTTACTAATAGTGTCCAGTGTCTTTACATCTTTGACCTTCAGCAAATTGCGGGGCTTAAGGCTTTTACTAATAGTGTCCAGTGTCTTTACATCTTTGACCTTCAGCAAATTGCGGGGCTTAAGGCTTTTACTAATAGTGTCCAGTGTCTTTACATCTTTGACCTTCAGCAAATTGCGGGGCTTAAGGCTTTTACTAATAGTGTCCAGTGTCTTTACATCTTTGACCTTCAGCAAATTGCGGGGCTTAAGGCTTTTACTAATAGTGTCCAGTGTCTTTACATCTTTGACCTTCAGCAAGTTGCGGGGCTTATACATTTTTTTCAGAAGGCTCCTCGGGCCGCGCATAACATGCTTAACGTTAACTATTTACAAGTACTCAAAAACATATTAAAAGTTTTAACCTCTCCAAATTTATCAAATCAATTTTGTCCATCAGTTTTTATAAGCTACGTTAGTCCAAAATCCTCTGAACAAGTAGTTAAGTAAACTGGCAAGACCCCATCTTGAAAAGCGGGACATAAACCGTTGTTTAGTGGATCTAAAATGCTCCTGATTTAAAGTCAACAACCCAAGGGTACAATTTTGAACCATTTTTTTTTTCTTCAAAAATTCACAAAATCCACGACCTTCAAGCCTTTGCTTTACATAAACAGTTGTGAGTTCACGCATTCATGAGGCACAGTTTTTAGTGGTTAACAATTAAAGATGTAGAGTATCTGAATTTGCCAGTCTGCTTCAATCTATTCAAATGGCATAATAATGTCATCAATTAAGAATCGTCATAGATAATAGATAGTTTATATACAAAACAGGTCATTTAATTTGTCATTTCCTGACACTAGACAGTTATTCCCAGTGTTTTAAAACACTAATTTCAGACAGAAACTGAAGCTATTTATAACTGACGCCAATTTGAGAAAATGGGTTTGGCACCAGTATTGGCACACAATGGCTGCACACGGTGAAGGTTCCGAGAATGGACCTTATACATTGCCGTCATTCAGTCGCCATCTTGGAGGTAAACCGAAACAATGGTAAAGTATTGATCTCTCAGAGATCAATTTGGCAAACGCACAAATTTGTACGCGCGGCGCACTGGACTGGCCAATGAACAACGTCCTTTTAGCCTCTAGGTGAGGGCGCCCTTCTCAAATTACGTCATATGCATAATGGCCTAGTGCTCTAGATGCTAATAGCGTTGGGAACCTCTCGGGGATCCAGACACGGATAGTGGATGTCTCTCTTTTCGTCACGTGATCGGATGGTATCTCCGGTAGCATACAATTTATCTCGGAATCTGTGCAGAGAAATAAAGAAGGATTACAAAAAAAACATTCTTTGAAGGGTCTGTATACATTTGGTATTGGCTCGGAAGATTAAAGGCAAAAACAACTTAATTGGTAAGACGTAGAGCAGCTCATACGATACTATGAATGGATTTTGAGAAATATTTCACCTCAAAGCAGTATTCGGTTATGGTAAAAAGATCTTGCATTTTATTTACCACAATTTTTATCTGAGATAACGATGCTCAGATTTTGTTTTCCAATTGCAAAATATACTTCTTTCTGCGTGGACAAAACCGCTCCAGATTTTTGGCAGTATCTCAAAAACGCTTCTATGAATTGAACTGTTCAAAGGTTAGTTTTAGGTAGATATTTAATGGTTTGGTTTTATTAAGTGTATTAAGTTCATAGTGATACCTTTCTACTGCTTCCTTTCCCACAGGATCCGTCTGGTACAACTTCTCAAAGTTCCCAAGACGCTGAGTTGCTCTGTCACTAAGGAGCAGAGTGAAGGACATGATGTCTAAGGTGCGCTTCTTGTTCGGTAAACTTTCTAGAATGTCTTGCTCTGTCAATGGAGTCTGGGATAACATAAGACATAAATGTTCACCAAATTATTTATTGTCTCGATTGGTGAACCTGTTGGATTGGTGTCAAAGTATTGTTCGATGGTGTTGATAATAGGAAGAAACTTAAAAAAATAAACTATAAACTTGCCGGTAAAACCATGTGTAAATCTCTTTTGTGGAAGCGTTGGCTCTGAACAGAGCCAGTGTGGTCTCGACATTTCGAACACTATACTATGCTCGTCTTCAGGAGGATGTTGGTGTCTGTCGACTCTACAAACGATATCAGGATTTTTAAACTCTTCAAGTTAGTGTTCCTACCTTGTCGCTTGGTGGCGCTCCATTTAGCCACAGTGGAGCATTTGGTGGGAAGCCATACTCGTCGTACTGGTTGAAGTTAACCGCTGCGTGCGTTACACTTGACGTGAAAATGATCGAAGTCAACACATCGATGAGTTCCTCGTTTGTTTTAAACTGGCCATCTCCAGTCACACCCTTTAAAAGTCAAAAATTAAACCAAATCATTCACTCTTTAAATGGCGCAAAGTAATGACAGTATTAAGTTTGTTTGGCCATGGTTTGATATTGGATATAATATAACATTCCACAATAGGTTTGTACAGCGAGTGTCTACCTTGTACATCGGTATTGGATATTAGATATTCCCATATGTTTAAATAGTGAACGGTACACAATAATATATGATAGTCTTCAACTTTACACCTTCATTTTGGAGCCCAGACCAGTTCATATTATTCAAGAACTCTGTTCTGATATTCAATGAAC
The DNA here is from genome assembly GCF_032118995.1 of Asterias amurensis. Taxonomy (NCBI): domain Eukaryota; kingdom Metazoa; phylum Echinodermata; class Asteroidea; order Forcipulatida; family Asteriidae; genus Asterias; species Asterias amurensis. The sequence goes on from NC_092663.1 coordinate 16,977,048, forward strand.
TTTTCAAGACTCGCTTGTTTGAATCTATATTTTTGTAAAAAACAGTCTTGATAAAGTTGGACTTTTTCAAACTGTGATCTTCACATTCCGTGCTATCTTTGGTTAACTCGCAAAGTTCCCGCTACTTGACCTACCTGTATACCACATCCTCCATCATCCGTCGATCTCACTAGAGTTTCTGCAAACTCCTGGATCTCATTGTCACCAGCTAACAGCTCAGCTGAATCTGTTAAAACAAAAAATAAAGATCTTGACCTTAATCTTAATCTTGGTCTCGAAGAGTTCGTGTCTTCAGGTTTTTCTTTTGCAATATTTCACGTTATGTGAAATGTAATAGATGTTAATTAAACTTGCACTGGGGATAAAGAATTATGTTAATTTGGTTTTACCTATATTATACACCTATGTGTGTAAGCACTCTTATCAGTACCCGGGTTCTGTGAAGATAACCAAAGGCATATTACTCTGGAGGGATTCGAACCCACGACCTTTGCAATTCTAGAGCATATGTCTTACCAAAGGTGAATTTGTAAAATTGCTCTTTTAAAACAAATTATAAGATTATTATTTTGTTTGTAGAGAATAGTATTTCATGACTCACAATATCGCTTGCTGACCACATACTCCACGTATTCCTTGATGGCTTCATACAGCAAAATGGCGTCGTCTCTGTAGTAATAATTTGGCAATACATCCGGGTCATTCACACCGCGATTGCGCAGATCAGCAGGAAGGGACCCCTCTACGTTGAGACGCCATGTTGGAAACACTTTCCCGATTAGATCCAAAAATCCTTTATAACCGATGTTTATAATCTCGTCCACTACTCCACCAGGGTTGATCAGAGTTACAAGAGCCAGACTAAAAAGAATGTGACGTCACAACTATGATTACGCTTTCTCTAAGCTTGAATGTATTCAACATGAATATGTTCATAAAAAATGTGAATTAAAATTACCGTACAACACAAAAACCTGGATCACATGCATCTTGTTTGTCTTTATGCACCAAAGTACTGTGTTGTACTAGTCAAAATTATGCCATAAGATTTATGTTTGTGTTATCTATTCAACTGTGTTATGTTGTGTTGTTAGCTTGTTGGGTCAGCATCTGCCATTATGGTCGAATCGTCAGGTCATTTACTATTTAATGCATTTATACCGCAGGTCCTTTTGGTTGGCAGTTTACAATATATAATATTATTTTCTTATTTATAATCAGAAGACTTGAATAAGTTAATACCACTTCTTGATATTAGCAAAGCTCTATAACTCCATTTTGTTTGTTCTATTATAAGGGATGCCTTTAACTTGCTTGATGGTTTGTCAAGAAAGAATATGTTTGCGGTGACACCATGAAATAGTGTTTAATATTGGGCGGGCTCTTTTTGGGACCACACAAAATAAAATAAGAAAGAGGTTCCCGTTGTGTCACTGCACTTCAATTCCTTTAGAAGGAGGGAACCCCATTGGTAATAGTTACCTATTTATAGCCATTACGTAAAGGAAATGTGGAGCCAGGAGTTTGAAGATTGGATGTGAAGGTGAAATACATCGATTGGCAGCAACTGCAATGGATTCTACCAAGAGATGAGTAAACCCAAGATGAGAAACGGTTTCATGGTATGCCCCATCCGCATTGTTAAACCACATCTTGGCCAGAATCCATGTGTATTCAGGATCCGTAGGTAGAAATACCTGGGAAGTAAAACACGTGTATAATTTGAGGGATTATGCATTCAACAAGTAATTTTCAAATGTGTTTCGCATCTTTTGTTTTGTGTTGTCAGTACTTTAGCAGGATAGTTCGAATGTCATGACACTCGAACAGCACCTAGCAGGACATTGTAAACCATTACATGGTTCTTTGTAAAGGAATTGGTATCATACTTTAACAACACGTAGCTCCCAATCATAACTCAGTAGAAAAATAGTGACAGCGTATGTAGGGACCTTGCGGTGATAATCTTTATACGCAGTATAAGAATGGTTTAATTTGTTTGTGTAAATGATTTCACAAATGTCCAATTGTCTTTTTGACGTTTTTTTATTCTCAAGAAATATGCAGATTTTTTATTTTTTAACTTACAGGATTATTATTGGCTGGGTCCTGATGAAGTTGAATTGCAACTGGCATGAGTGTTTTTGTTTTGTCAACGAAGAAGAGTGCCATCGGTGCACAGACCTGTAAATCAATGAAACATGTTATGGTGGTGCTGGTGGGCCTTAGTTACTGTGTAAACAGACCGTGTAACCTTAATGTTGTGTCCAAATTCAACCTTTCCGTAAACTGTAACTACAACTACATTCCATAACTAGTTGGTTGCTTCAAACAAACTCAACACTATTTTTGAGCGTTATGTAAACATTTGGTTACAAACTATGGCAATCTGCTTTGCATTATGGCAATCTGGTGTCGTGGCTGAGCGGATAAGAGCACCGAACTCAAGCTCTGGTGTGTCTGTTCAACAGAGTGTGGGTTCAAATCCCGTTCGTGACACTTGTGTCCCTGAGCAAGATACTTAACTATGGGTGCGTTCGTTTAGCTTCCCTGGGTCGACCCCGGTGTGTGGTCGACCCAGGGAAGCTAAACGAACGCACCCGATAGTTGATTACCTGTGAGTGCAGAGATGGTTCTTGTGATTGATTTAGCCGAGTAGCGCATATTATTGTTGCACAGGCTGCATACTCCCCACCAGGGAGCTGAGATGGTTTAAGGAATGAATTAAGGCCCATGTGACCAGGGGTAATAATGTTGGAAGCGCTTTGAGACGCCCTCTGGGTGTGAAAAGCGCTATATAAAAACTGGTTATTATTATTACTATTATTATTATTATTATTATTATTATGACTTCTCATAGTTTTCCAACTTTGGTTGGCAAAAACTCTTTGGGCTGTAACCTTATGAGATATATGAGATATTTTAAGCGGTGATGGTGTTATTGATGTCACACACTGAGAAACAAAACCTGATTGTCATACCAGTCTATTGTCTGTTGTTTGGCGATCTTGAAGAATACTGTAGTTAACAATGAACAGTCTCTTTTGTTCTATTGCTTGCTCTATTGTCAGATCTTCGATGATCCCTTTCACCATTTTGTCTGTCACAGAAAAGCTGCAAAATAATTGGAAGTATCCAACGATTCGTTAAAATATTATACTATATTATACTAAGTGAGATGGATGATGATTCCAAACAAAGATAAAAACGGATACAAAATAATTAAGTGGCAAGACACAAACTTAAAGGCAGTGGACACTATTGGTAATTACTCAAAATAATTATTGGCATAAAACCTTTCTTGGTGACGAGTAATGGGGAGAGGTTGATGGTATAAAACATTGTGAGAAACGGCTCCCTCTGAAGTGCCATAGTTTTTGAGAAAGAAGTAATTTGCCACGAGTTTGATTTCGAGACCTCAGATTTAGAACTTGAGGTCTCGAAATCAACCATCTAAACGCACACAACTTCCTGTGAGATGGGTGTTTTTTTCTTTCATTATTATCTCGCAACTTCGATGACCGATTGAGCTCAAATTTTCACAGGTTTGTCATTTTATGCATATGTGGAGATACACCAACTGTGAAGGCTAGTCTTTGACAATTACCAGTAGTGTCCACTGCCTTTAAAATGACAGCTGGTGACAAAGAGCGCCCTAGATTTGGGTTGGAGTACTTTCAATCAGCAATGAAACCACTTTGTGACTTACTTGAATGGTATCTCCGTGCAGAGACGTATATTTATTGAGCAGTCCAAAGGGCACCACAGCAAAAGCGCAGGGCACTATACGGCAATTGCTGTTTCTTTAAACACTTTAAGTTTAATTAGTTAATGGCTGTTAAAATTATACCATATTAAAGCCATGAAATATTTGGAAGTGCACTTACTTTGACGGTATCTCCGTGCAGAGACGTATTTGGACTGGATTACATCCCATTAGTCTCTGAGCTGCAAATCTTTGGTCACTTCTCCAATTTTGAACACCCTGAAATAAAAACATAATTAGCATCAATGGTAAGTTATTTGTAACTTGAAAGACGTGAATACTTTAATATTGTGATTGTAGACATTGACACTGTTGGTAACTTACGTATGGTATTGGCAGTGTGTCATTGTAGACATTGATGATGTCGTCAAGGGATGTCCAATGGCCTGTTGTCAAGTGGATAGCAATAGATTCCAGTGCGTAGATGGCACCTCGCTTTATGATCACGTCAAACTGAAGGGGGTGACAAGAGTTAAAGACATTGGACACTATTGGTAATTGTCAAAGACCAGTCTTCTCACTTGGTATATCACTATGTGCACAAAATAACAAACCTGTGGAAATTTTAACTCATTTGGTCGTCGAAAAAACACTATTGCCACACGAAGTTGTGTGCTTTTAGTTGCTTGGTTTCGGGACCTCGAGATCTTATTCTGGAGTCTCGAAATCAAGTTCAAATATTTTAATAATTACCAATAGTGTCGAAGTCAAGTCGTTGTAAAAACAAAACAAAAATAACTATACAAGAGGCTGGCACCACCTCTTTTTTAATCGTGGCTTGTGCCTTGTGGGTTTTTATAGAAATTTTACAACTCATTTAAAATGTCATAATTCGACCTGAATGTAATGGCCACTTGTGATCATTTTATTTTTAAAAACTATCTTTTCAAAATACAAATGAGTCAACCATATTAATTTGTAAGAGATGTTAAATTTGCATCGGGGATAAAGAATATTAATTTTGGTTTTTACCCATAACCAATGTGTGTTAGCACTGTATACTCAGTACTTTCCCGAGTCCTGTGAAAAAATATCACAGGCATGTTTCTCGGATGGGATTCGAACCCACGACCCTTGCAATTCTAGAGCAGTGTCTTACCAACTAGACCACCGAGATTGCCCGGTAGCTAGAGGCAGTTCGAATCCTATGTTTTCGCAGCGGGTACCGCAACAATAAGAGATGTTAAACTTGCATCGGTGAAAAAGAATATTATTTTATTTTATTAGTTTAATTTAATCAATACTTGACTCACCTTGTAGCTGTTAGAAAATTCCTCCTCAGCTGGCAGCTTTTTAATCTGTTGTAAAGAGAGTGACAAGTGAGGTCTTGGGGACTTTGAAGTATCGCCATGTGCCCTACATTTGTATTACTTAAACTGGATTGATGTCTTCCTACTCGCCATCTTTTACTTGCCTCTGTCATGTATTCTGTTTGTCTAGTCTCTGTCGTGTGTATACGTTTTATTTCTGTATAGTATTTTCTGGTTGTTTGTCTGACAATAAGTTAAGGCACAAAAACCTCTGCTTCACCTTAACCTAATTGTTGTCCAACTTTATATGAGGGAGAACATATTGATCGATGTAATCAGAAAATATTACTTGACAATTGTCTGCTTAACAGAAACAAGCAAGATACCGGTCACAAGTTTTACATGCAAAATGGTTATCAAATTATTTTGCCTTGCTCTTTGTAAAATCTGAGTGCTGATAAAATTGTTTGTACCTGTGGTATTGCCAGCTGCCCATCAAACTTCTTCTCTAGTTGGTAGATATCCTTCTTCCTAGCCAGTTCGTCCAGTCTTTGTTTCTTGTGAGGATCTTCTTGCGGCAAGGTGGAGTCATTCTTAACTACCATTAATTTCTCTCCATCTTTGATCCATCTATGTATTGGGAAGATGCTGCTCCTATCTTCTGGCAAGTCTTGGTATTTGATTTTGATTGTCTCAACGAACCTGTGGGCATAAAAAGGCAGTCAATATACTCTGAAAGCTTCGGAGTCAGAATTAACCCGGAACAAGGTCTGGGAGCCTGACCCGAGTCATTAGCTTTTCGTCAAGGCCTTTTTGTCTTTGATGGCTTCATAGATCCGCTACCCCGCGGCTCTATGAAGCTAAAGCCTCATGAACCCGGAATCTGGGTTGAAATGAACCAAAAGTTGATTCAACTGACGCATAATCCTAGTTGAAACGCCATTGCTGATCGCCTTTCGGGTCAGCCTGACCTTGGAAGTGGTCAGCCATACCGAATTTGGGTCACTGTGACCCGGGAGTGTAATAAACGTCCAGTTGGCATTTCACCTTTTTTTTTTTCGCTTTTTGGCTATCTGCAGGCTCTCTATTTGTGCTGCTTGAAAATAAATAAAATTAAAAAATAAATAGATATGTAGCCGGGGATCGTTGTTTATATTTCATACTTACCATCGCTGTACAAGAGGGCCTTCATCAAGTCGGATCATAACAAGACTGATTTCCTCTTTAATTCCTGGATTCTGTATATTATAATGATCTTCACTTCCTTTTTCAAAATCATCGTTCCATCGACAACCAACTTGAACCTCTTTAGATCGATCGCCGTTGAATTTGCCGAGGGTCATGTAAACGTCTGCATCTGTCCCAGATCCCTGAACCAAAAAACAGTCATTGTTTAAAATTGATCTTGTATTCATCTACTGTGCAGTCTGGTGCCCAGTTTGTGTTTATAAGTATAACACAGTTGGTAAAAAAATGTCAAAAGCCATGTAAATGTCTGCATCCACATCCCTTGATAACAAAAAAAGTATGTTATTATTAATACTACAAACAAATCTTGTACCCAAATAAAAATGTGTTTTTGTTTCATTTTAGGGTTTTTTTCTTTGTGGGTGGGGGGTTTGGCTCATTAGTTGATTTTCATATCATGAATGGGTCTTGATGCAATTGGTGTCTTGAACAAGTTAAATTCATTTTACTGTGGCAATATTTCTTTCAAGCAAAACCCTGTTCTGCTATGAGTTTTTGAGTTATGGAATTACATTTGAGTCGGTGATATGTCGCAATGATCACAGCAATATCACTGCCGCCGATTTCACCAAACTATTCCTAACTTAAGATAAATCTTGGGACTTGGGAAGACTCCCAACCTTGCCCTGTAACATGTCGACGTTAAGATTAACCCCAAAGTTAGGACTAAGTTACTCGTCCTAACTCGAAATATGAATTATTCTAGCGTTTCGTGAAATCGGCTGCAGGAGTCCTCTTGCGGTGTATCTGTGTACAGCACAAGAGGAAGAGTGTCACATAAAGGAATTAGATTTGAGCCGGTTTCAGATGCAATTGTGTCCGCCATGCAATACTGTCCGCTCCGGACACTTTTGCACGTGCAATCGTGTCCAGGGCTATGCAAAAACCTTCCGGCGGACATGACTGTTTATTTTTGTTCGCGCGTAAGCGAGAGTGCATGCACTGAACCTACGTATTTATTAGCAACATGAATATTCATGTATTTTATGATAGCAGCGAATACCCAAACGGCCGAACATTTCCCATGTTATTCATGACTTGCCCTTGTAAAAAAAAAAGGCGAACGTGTTCCGTCGACCAAGGGCGTTTAATTTACTACAAGGACGGTTTTGCATATGCAATAATTGTCCGCCGGATAGTATTGCATAGAGGACATACTTGCATGCGACACCGGCATGTGGCTTTATAGATGGATACCACATGACGTCATTGGTCGCCATCTTCGGTGGCAAACGGTTAGTGTACGCGTGTACGCGCTGCGCACGAAGCTCAGCCAATGATAGCCTTTCACACGTGCACGTTTCTCACCAACGATAGTGGCAAAATGAAAGGTGTCTAATAATAAGGGAACTCCATTGATCTCTGTATTAGTCTAACAAAGGGGAACCCCCCCCCCCCCCCAGGTTTGGGGTTGAGAGTTCATTTTATTGCATGATACGATCACGGCGACACAGCTCCTATAACATTGGTATACCTGATGATCACCAGTCTTGACTGATATCGTGTAGCCATCGGGAAGGGCCATAGATTTCCCACAACCACTGCCCATCGTTGTAGCTGGTTCAGCAACTTACAAAAAGAACCGCAAATTAAATTTGAAAAATTCTTTGCGTTTCATTCGCCAGCAGACGTTTAAACATGCACAATCAGAAGATCTACAAAGAACACAAATCAAACAAACACGTTTTAATATTAAGAAAGCAAAAAATGCACAAATTAAGCAACTTGATTTGGCAGGCAGGTACATGCAGTATTAATTTTCGAAACAATTCGTTGAAAAACACACAGCAATGGCAGAGAAAGCCATTATATGACAAAAATCACTTTCAAAGTGTGTGCCGATTGTGGTTCTTACATATTAATAAGAACCACATTTTGTTTTAAGTAACACTGGGCATTTCAAACACTGGGTCTCAACACAAGGGTCATCATTAAGGCTTATACAGGTATTATTTTAAAAAGTGCAAACAACTGATTCGAAAATAAATTTTACTGTAAAAACACTAAGATTATAATTTTACCCTACAGTGACTCACCTATTTACCTAACTCCGATAATGTGTACCACTGGTACTAGACTACATAACCTGCCGGAACTTTTATATGACAACAAATTCTAGTTACCATGGCTCTGGTACTACAATGGCTGAGTAACATTGACTTATGACAGCAATGTGTTCAATTGAAATATGAGCTTAACTGTGAACTTATTTTTCTATGAGCAATTATTATCACATATTGACAATGCCGTCACGACTGATTGGGTTTGTGTCTGGGCTACAAGCACCCCTGCACAGCCCCTTTGAAAAGGTGCCTTGTTATAAAATGAGTGCGGTTGAAAGATTGTTAAAACTAGAAATTATTCACACATCATCATCATCATCTCTCAAAACGGTGAGGTTTTCCCTGTACTTCGTTCAAGTCCAGTCCTCGTGCGAGAGGTCCCTAAGCATACCCGCCGCCGTCTGTAGCTACCGTGGTCCCGGTGGCGCGTCCCGGTGTCGCATGCAATTATGTCATCTATGCAATACTATCCGGAGGACATTATTGCATATGCAATATTGTCCGCCGGACGGTGTTGCATATGCAATCGTGTCCACCCGGACGCTGCTGTATAATGCAATTGTGTCCGCCCGGACACATTTGCATATGCAGTTGTGTCCGCCCCGTGCAAAACTGTCTTTGCAGTAAATCAAACGCCCTATTGTGGTCGACGGAACACGTTCGCCATGTTTTTTACAAGCTCAGTGAAAGTCATGAATCACATGGGAAATGTTCGGCCGTTTGGGTATTCGCTGCAATCATAATACGTGAATATTCATCCTGCATACGTATAGTGCATGCACGCTCGCATGTGCGCGCACATACATGTACATGTACAGTCATGTACATGTCCACCGGACGGTTTTTGCATAGCCCCGGACACGATTGCATATGCAAAAGTGTCCGGAGCGGACCGTATTGCATGGCGGACAAAATTGCATCTGACACCAGTAGCAGATCACAATAAAGCAATAGTTTTCTGCGCTGGCATGGGATTGGGACTTGAGTCACGTCTAGCTCGGACCCGGTGCGAAGTAGGCCTCAAACCGGGAAATCTTCACTTTTCGAGGGATAGGGCCTATATTTGCATGATAGGTCCCTAGGCCTTAAAATGTATTTGTAGCCAACTACTTTAACAACTCGTCCCAACTAGCATTGTTAATTTCAAAACTTTCTTTTTTAAAAAGTTCCCAGATCCGAAGGCAATTGTTTCTCTTTATGTTTTAAGTGCCTTAAAATAATGTATTGTAATCAATTAGTGCTTGTAGAGATGTTTAAAATTAGTCAACTAGTGCTCATTATTCCGTAACATTATGCAGTTTTGTAGGTGTTGTCAAAGTTTAACTTTATGAAAAATCCCCATGTTTATTTTCGTTTATTCGATTGATTTAGTGTGTGTGTGGGTGTGGGTGTTGTTGTTGTTGTTGTTGTTGTTGTTGTTGTTGTTGTTGTTGTTGTTGTTGTTGTTGTTTTGTGTTTGGGGTGGGTTTGTTTATAATTGTTTGCAACTCTGAAGAAATATGCAGATGCGGTAACAAAGTTGTTTAGTCAGATACCAAGCCGTGAAAATTAAATACGTACTAATATTCGTGTGCGAAGTCTAGCTGTGAACATTCGTATCAGTTTAGTTGGTAATCTACACCACGTATGTTTATTCACTGCCAACGTGCCAAGACGGGTGCCAAAGATATTGCGGGTACCAGCGGTTATTTTCCTTAGCAACCTCTAATCAAAATGGCGACTGAAATGATTTGGGAACTAAGTTTTCGGTGCGAGTTTTGGTCTGCATTTCATTAAATGACATTAATATCACCGACAAACAGTAATGACATGATGTAATATTATCGGTGGTACTTCATTTATAAAATAGTTGATTTATTTTATTTGCTTGTCGTAATCGTTACCGAAAGTTTTGAACTTCGTGTGTGTGAGAGACTCCGACCGAGAGTCTGAGAGAGTGCGAGTTTGCAATGGCGACTGGTGCCGTACAGAGACCGCCTGTCCCGGTTGTAAAACATGTCATTCGAGATGATGACATTGCTACCAAAAAGGTACGTGTTCCTCAATTATTGTAAACAGTTCTTAAATTTACAAGAAATTGAAATTTTGGAAAAGCTGTGATACGATTTCCTTCATAAAAATTTAAACATAAAGTAAAAAAAATTCCTTCCATCCAATCCAACGTCAACGAACAAGCAACACTGACCAACAGACATTTAGTTTTCACTTTTTAGACAACAATCACTTCAGCACAGTCGATCCAATTTGCAATTCCGTTCCCATGTGCAGGACCAAGTTTCTTCTTAAGAGTTTGATATTTGTTCATTAACATTTTCTTTTTTTTTCTTCTTTATTTTAAACAAACAAAAGTAAAATTGTAATGAATAAAATGAATGATGAAAATTTTTCCTCTCCCTTCTTGCCTTGGAGTTTTTTTGAACTGGACTGTAACTGTTTACATAAGTCATTCTCACAATCAATTCATTGAATAATGTCATTGTCAATCATGTCAACTGCAATGTAGACCTATCTCACTTATTTTTATAATTATAGTCATTCTGATCATACTGCCACGCAATTGTAGGGGCCTATTTTTGGTTAAAATTTAGTCATGATTTGTATTTATTTATTATTGTTCATAAAAAAATATGATGTTTTTTGACTAAATTTGTTGCGCTCATTGTGATTATTGAATAGGGTGTTAAGATTCAAGCAGTCAACTACAGCAAAGTGATCAAACTTCTGACAGATCCTCACTCGGTAAGTTACTGTTGGGAACCCAGAATCCAATTCATCAAGGTTTGGTAAAATGTTAGTTACTGTAAACAAAAATTAAAAGCAAAATGATGGTCCAGGAAATGTAGGCGTCGATGAATAAGATTTTGCCAACATTTTCAGACTGGTTTTATAATTTGTTTTTCCCCTTATACTGTTGTGTATTAAGCACTATTTAAACTCTGGGTGCTTTCCCAAGTTCTTTGAAAACAAAATTCTACAGGCAAATCACTCGAGTGGGATTCAAACCCACAACCTTTGCATTCCTAGATCAAATGTCTTACAACTAGACCACCGAGCTAGCCCGGTGGCTAAAGGCAGTTCAGATAATGTGTGAGGACCAGATACCGCAAAGATTTATTAGATAATAGTTTTGCATTGGAGTTAAAAACTGATTTTATAATCAAAAAGCGAGCCAGGTTCAATCATACTGCGAAAGCAAAGCAACTTTCTCAGCGTCACAGTGCCTACTATTTGTTTCACATTCCATTTGTTGTGAAGTATGAACCAGACTTAGGCCCATTTCTTAAATTTGACCAACTGCAATAACATAACAATAATTGTTTCCTGACTTTTACTGGGTTTTATTTTGCAGGCAACATTATTTGAGAGACATCTGAATTCATTGCAGAAGCTGATTCGACACTACCAAGCTGGATTTGTATCCTTACCTTGATCATGTTTTGCATTCATAACTTGAAACCAATATTTAATGTTTTATTTTTGTTGTATTGTCCCAGAGGAAAACATTTTATTTTTGAAGTTTTACAATCATGTATTAGACATTATTATACCTAGATGGGAAAACACAAACAACCGTTACAAGAATAAAAATATAAGAATAAAATATAATATTGTTGAAAGAGTTACGATCTTTGACTGCACTTCCAATAGCTGATGAAAGATCTGGTACAAGTGTTCAAGATTCTTAACGTCTGCGCTGATCGAGTCAATGAGCATCCAATCTACACAAAGCCGATGCTGGCCATTCTTAAGATAGCAAGGTTTGTTGTTTGTTTTTGTTGAGGCTTTTTACTCTTGTCTTTTATAATTTGAGATATTTTTTAAGTGTTAATAGCTGTGGAGAGTAAATATAATTGATGTTTTGTGCAATTTGATTTACTATACCTTCTTCTACCAATGTTATGTTTTATAACTCAGTCATAGATTTCACCCGTTTTCCTACCGTCAAAGACATGTTGATGACAGGCATGCAACTTTTCCTTGGATCTGCTGATTTCTCAGTTTTACCATTCAAAATTGGAAAATACTATACAAAATCATTGAATTTCTTTAATTTTCTCTTTTTGGGTGAAGTTACAGTCGCATGTCTGTATTGATTGTTATTAAAATGTTTGTTTACTTCCAATTTTAATTTGATTTTATAGCCTTCCCTTCCTGAAAGAGAAAACGTCTGATGGCACCGCTTACACCCAGATTGTCGTGGAATCCATTTCGCAATTGGGTAAGGACTTTTCTGTGTATATATTCAGCTTACTCCACTACCTACTTATGGAATATCAAGTAGTTAATCAAGCTTAGCAATTTTACTTATGTGTGAATTCGTACTCAGGAAAGATGAAGATCATCACAAAGTTGTTTATAAAGTCCTTGTTTTCTTTATCTGAGGAAGGTCAGCTTACACCCCTTACTTAGCTGTTAGGGCAAGGTATTCCTTGGCCGCCTTGGATAACCATCTCCAAGTCTATTTGTTGCTAGTTGCTTTGCCTAAGGAAATGGAATTTGGGCATCTTCTTTGACTTAGCTCGGTGCTTACCTAAGAATGCGATACAAATGTAGAAAGTAACATCCCTGTTTTTTTGCTGAGTTTAGCACATTTCAACTGATGCGAATTGTTCATTGCAAATTTGTGGCCTCAAAATTTGTATCGCATTCGCAGGAAGTATGAACCGGGCTTTAAAGTATTCTTTTTTCTTCTTGTGATTTATGTAGAACAAACTATCGCTAGGAGTTCTAGTACTTTATAGCTAGTATTTGATAGTTATTATTTGAACTGTACTTTAGGTTATCTTATGCGAGTTCCAAGCAAGGAGATACGTCTTCAATTAGCTTCGTCTCTTCTTAGCATCTTCTGTAATGAGTTGCCGAAGCAAGATGTTCAAGATCATCAAGCTGCCTCCAGGGCCTACAACATGGCAATGGTGGAGAAGAGTGATGTAGCTGAGACGCTCGTTAAGGTAAGATTTATTTAAGTTGGTTTAAGGGCAACCAACAAGAATTTAAGAAATGGTCTGATGTTTCGACCCTAGCAGAGTCTTTCTCAATTTTTTTTAACCTTTTAGAAAGAGTCTGCTAGGATTGAAATGTTGGGTCATTAGATGTTTTTGTTGTGCATTTATACCATAGGTCCTTTTTAGTATGCTCTTGTATACTTACTGGGTTTTTCCATAGCAAGACGCTAGCAGAGTTTTTGGCTAATGGGAAGTTCCCCTAGTTAGGCAGATATGGGTTAAGATCAATCGTGGCACTTTGTGAAAGTGACCGCAGCTTTTGAGCTGGAGCCAAAATCTCGTGTATGCAGCAGATTTGTTTCATAATGATTAACAACAAGCTAAGAAAGAAGTGTACGCTAAAAGAAAATTTATTCAAGTTTTTATCAGTATTTTTCACTCTTATTTCTCTTGATCTTTTCCTCCTCAGTCTCTAGCCCTATTGGAACAAGACATTGATGTTAAGCTACATATCTTAGATCTACTGCAGAATCTATCAGCATTCTCGGGTCCTAACTGTGACAAGATGCTCGCTGCCGAAGCTGCTAGTCGTATCTGCAGTCGGATGAATGACCCTGAACCTAGTGGCAGGTTAGTTTAAAGGGAACGTTTGGTTTTTTAAATCGTTGCTTGTTTTAATCCTAAAGGTGTAGACAAACTAACTTGTGAACATTTTATTTCAAAAGATGATATTGAGATACAGCTGAAAATCCGGAGTGGTTTATAAACCATAAACCATAAACCATAAACCATAGGAAAAATAGTTCGTAATTGGAATACACAATCTGAGAAAAATTTCCGACATTATCGTTTCTCAAATGGGGAACAAAAACTGATATGTCTTTTTCCATAACCACATTACTTCAAAGTGAAATGATTCTTAAAATGCTTTATACTATCAAAAACTGCTGTACTTCTAACTAACCAAGTAAGGTTATATTGCCATTTAATTTAAGAGTGATATACCTTCCCTTTTAATTGAGAAGAGGCAAAAGTGATTACTTGCACTCAAGCTATACAGATCATTGCATATTTACAAAAACTCTGTTTGAACAAAAAGTTACATCTTGTTCACTCGTGTAATAGAAGCATTCAGGTAGAAATAGTCAACATACATTAAATGTGTTTGAATAATTTTCACTGGAATTGACTTCTTTAATGATATCTTTCTAAAAAACTTTCTAATGTCTTAATGTTTGTTTATCCTCAGGTTATTATTCCGTTCCATTGAGATCTTATGGAATCTTCTCGAGAATGGAGATAAGGAGGAGGTTGCCAGGCAACTCAGTTCATTCGTCTGCATCAAGTAAGGATGTATCTTATATATGTTGAATTTGCATCGGGGGATAAAGAATATTAAAGGAACATTACAGAATTGGTTTTGCTAGCAAAAAAGTTGCTGGCTGTGTAAGCTCTCTATGTAATTCACCATATACATAAACTGACAAACCTGTAGAATTTTGAGATCCATCGGCCATCTGGGTCACGAGAGAATAGTGAAAAACCGATTACATATTTTGCATTGCATCGATGCCAAAACAAAAATGAATAAAACTGAGCGATAAACTCAAAACGCAAAATTAGATTATTTATTTCTCATCAAATATGAAATTTCAGACAGAAATATTTCAAGGGATGTTTTCTACTATCATCATCATGAGACCGTGTAAGTTTTATGTAAATCTGTGATCTTCACAATTTTTGTTTCTTACCAATTCTGTAACGTTCCTTCAAGTTTGGTTTTACCCTTACACCGATGTGTGTTAGCACCTTGTGCTCGGTATAAAGATGCCTGTGCTTTTTTTCTTGATGTAAAGGTTAAACCAAAATTAACAAGGATATCTCCACGGACCTAGATTAAGATGCAATCATTATCGATAACACTCTACTCCGACGTAGTAGAGAAGTCTTCTGAACTCCGAAAAATGTACTTGACTGTAATAGAGTGTATAGTAAGACAAGTTCTCCATAGAACATGATCTACCCAGCAAGTACAGATGCACATGGTGTTACTGAAAAGCAAATTTAAAACACTCCAACAAGTTCCTTTGATGGCAGTGTTATTTGTTTGAGAAAAATTCACCTGATGTTTATTACAAAGTATGGTTCTTTTGACCTTGTTTAATATGTGGAGCTTTTTTCAAGATCAAGGTTTTTCATTTTAATTTTTTTTATTTATTTATTTATTTATAGAGCACTTCAAGAGGCATTCTCACAGCAAATGACGTCTGGTTTCAGTCACTTTGATCGGCAATTAAGGTAAGATTGTAGATTGATTTATTCTGGAAGGACCTAGATAGACACTTGGGTTCCTATTTTAAATGTGATTAAAACTTTAAGGTATAATTTTGCCCATACACCAATGTGTGTAAGTTGTATACTCAGTACTTTCTCCGAGTCCTGATAAAAAATTCACAGGCAAATTACTCGGATGGGTTTCGAATCCACGACTTACATGTATACATGTATCTAGTATATTATTTGGTTTGCCTTACAACAATGTTTTTAAGCACAGTATACTGGTCCCTTTTCTCGAGTCCCGAGTAAAAGAAATCCACAGGCATATCACCCAAGTGGGGTTTGGAACCCAAGACCTATCTGGAATATAATTTGGTTTTGCACTTACATCAATGTTTTTAAGCACTGTAAACTCGTCACTTTTGCCCGATCCCCAGTCCTGAGAAAATAAATCCAAGGGCAGATCTTTCCTGTAATTGATCACCTGTTTTTACTTCTTCTACTCATACAGGAATGACTTGTTAGTCATTACTACTTTAGTTGCTACTGTCTGTGATCAAGCGCCATTCATTGTAAGTAATCATTTAAAGATACTGGACACTGTTGGTAATTGTCAAAGACCAGTCCTTTCACTTGGTGTATCTCAACATACACATATAATAACAAATCTGTGAAAATTTCAGCTCAATTGGTTGTCGAAGTTGCAAGAGAATAATTGAAGAAAAAATGCCATTGTTGCACAAGTTGTGTGCTTTCAGATGGTTAATTTCGAGACCTCAAAATCTGATATTGAGGTCTCAAAATCAAATTCAATTATTTTATTGAGAATTTGCTTCTTTCTCGAAAACTCCTTTACTGCAGAGGGAGCTGTTTCTCACAATGTTGTATTTGATGCTAAAAAATTATTTGGAGTAACTACCAATAGTGTCCACTGCTTTTAAACAAAAATGTCTAATTAAAACCAATAACACATTCCCCTGTGTACAAGTCAGATGTTACTATTCAATATCTCCCAAAGATACTAACAAACTTATCTTGAGAACGGTAGTTAGGATTGACTCTCACTCCGATGCTTCACATCTTTGCTTTAATACGCTTTGTTTCAATGACACAAGCCTCAAAGTAACCCACGGCACCCACAACAATTTGCCATGGTGCCCTATGCTTTTGCTGTGGTGCCTTTTGCAAAGTTCCATTACAAATGTGTGTTTTTCCGCACAAAAGTGCCCCTTGTCAGAGGAAAATTGCTTGCCCTTCAGTAGCGAAGTTCAATGCCTGATGACTAAGAGCTCAAATCCAACTGGAGCATTTTAACTCAAGTTTCTAAACTCTTTAAGAGTAAAACTTTCTTGTCTTTATTGTTTCACAGGAGACAGGTTTTGCCAAGCAGCTTATTCTCTTTGCAACATTTCAAGAAGTACGAAGCCATAATGCCCTGGTTAGACATCTGAAACTTGGCACAGTAAGTAGCTTCAAACCCTCCTCAATCTACTTTTGTGTCTTGAGTTGTGATAAATGGATGTAAGAAGCCATTTGTCTTTCCTTAATCGCTAGCTAAGTACAGATTCTGTGATTTAACTTTTTTCTTTCGCTTTCATTTCCACAGAGTATTGAAGATTTCGAGTTGAAGAAACTACTGATCAACATCATCGTAGTCTTGTCAAAAGATATCTCAATGATTCCTGTAAGTTGAATATCTTGAGACAATAATAAGAAAAAAGAACACTACAAGTAAAGCTTATAATGCAGGAGCCTATATGTGCAAAACAGAGGACGCTTTATTAAGATCTTACAAATATTTAATGGAACAAGGGTACTTCTTCCACAATCTTAAAATGTGCACACAGACCCGTAGGCATTAAATGAGCTCTAGGTTAAGAGGAAATTGTAAACATGAGTCAATATGTAATTTTTTTCTTTGGTGTGTGGCATGAGGGTGTATTTTTCCTGTAATGTTCCTGAATGTGCACACAAAACTTACTGCAATGCCTAGTTATCAAATTTTGCTTTTGAATACTGGCCCATTATTTTCTACCGGTAGTTAACAACTCAACATTTTGATGTATACAACATATATGGGTAAAAACAAAATTAAGATTCATTGTCCCCAATGCAAATTTTATCTATTAAACACAACATCTTGATATAATTTCTTCTTTCCTTTCCAGCTCCTTTCTGAAGGTCATATCCTCCTTGCCCTCTTCTCTTACGTCCGAGGCAACGAGAATGTCTCACAGCCTCAGGAATGGAGTCCTAGTCAGCTTGAGGAGATTCAGCTTCATGCTATGAGTGCGCTGTGTACCATTGCACCCCTGTGTGTGCAAGACTACATGACATGTCAAGGAAATACTAGACTGCTATTACTCTTGGAATGGTGTGTCGGAAAAGGTGAGGGGCTGACAAGGGGACATCTTAGATATGTTATGGAGACCAAGGACAAAATATAAAAATCTCCACGTGGAAATTTTAAAGACTGGGGTGCTCCACCTCAAGGATATTTGTTTACAAGTCTATGGGAAACTGTTAAGTGCAGGGACAAAGGAGAGAATAAAAGAAAGCTCCACAGGGATGCATTTTTGTGATTGTGTGAACAAAATGCTACAAAATTCCTCATCAATTTTAACCAATTCAATATTTGCCTTTGTCAAACTTCAGCATAATTTAAAAACATCTGCATCCCCAAGTGGTGTATGACATTTGTGGAGTCTCATTATCAAAAGAATTCCATTTGTAGTTTTGTTTTGAGGGAATGTTGATTATTTGTGGCTATTTCTTGATTTATTTTCTCAGAGGATTTTGCTGGTCATGGTAATGCTTTCCATGGTTACGGAGGCCGAGGTAACAAACGAGCCCAGATGAGATTCTGTCTTCATCTGATGAGGAGTATTGTTAGCCTGGGGGAGTCTTCCGTTTTACAAGACTTTGTAGATCAAGGAGCTATTAATCAATGTCTTGGTAAGATACTTTATTTTATCTTATTTGATTTCATTCAACATTCAAAAGCACAAGCGGCATTTAAAGGATGGATAAAAGATTAATTACGTATTAACAATATGGGTGGAGTATTTAGTCTTCATCTCATGTATGTGTTCCTGGTTTGATTAGTTGCATATTGTGCCACAGCTATAGAGTTATATATGAGATTTAGAGGGCACACTGGTGATGCTGCGTGAACAAACGCGACGGGACCGCATGGAGACACACGCGCCATTTTGTAAGATGAACTTTGTTTGCCCCTTAAATGTGAAATACACGTTGGTGTGTGTGTTATGATAGCGTTATGCAATGCTGTTATGTCAACTTAACCGCGCTGCGTATCGAGGCCAGTGCGCCCTCTAGTTCTTATATATAACTCTATGGCCACAGCACCTTGTAAACCATTGCACGGTGCTATTAACGTAGCTCCATAATACTGTACAGGGAAATACTGAATGTTAAAGCGCTCTGAGCGTCACTGGGTGGCGAATATGAGCGCTGTACAAGAAGCCATTATTTTTTATAATTATTTAACTACATCAGTGACTGCAGTAAAATAAGTAAACTCTGAATTGTTGTTGTGTTTTGTAGATATCTTATTAAGTGCCAGTCATTCTGTAACTGAAGATGATGTGATCGATGTAGAGATGCAGTCTGATATGCTGTCAATCATCTCAGCAGTTTCTGAAGGAGATGTTCATCGGAAGGTAAGAAACCTTTTAGACTTCTTCTCTGGTTAACCCCTTAAAGACCATAGCGGCCAATAATGCCCATAGCGGCTGCAAATGGCCACAAGATTTTACATACTTTCAGTCAACCAAAAAGGTCAAAGTAAAGATGATAATCTGAATTTGAATCCGAAGGAGATGTTCATCGGAAGGTAAGAAACATCTGGGCCCCATTTCATGGCTCTGCTTACCGTAAGCACAGAATCGGCGCTTACGGAAGCAGGATATTCTGTGCTTACGGCAAGCGTATTTTACGGGCTAGCGCTGAAATTTGGCGCTGGCACGTAAGCGGGCAATCATGATCGTAAGCGCAGAATTTGGCGGTAAGCAGAGCCATGAAGTTGGGCCCTGGATGTCTTCTCTGGTTAACCCCTTAGAGACCACAGTGGCAAAAATGCTTATAGCGGCCGCAAATGACCAACAGGCACCATAAAAGTCGATGTTAAAACCTTTGAGGGGAGAGATTATTTAACTGTTTAAAAAAATATATCAAGTACTAAACCACAAGAGAAAGTGGAGGAAATAAAATGATTTTGTTTTATAACAGGAGCTGTTTGGAGAGACAGGAGTCAAGGTAGTTCTGAAGTATTTGATGACTGATCCTAAGAAGCTTTGTCGAGGTCTTGGTTATCATCGCATGATGCTTTCTACTGTAGATGCCATCTGGTGCTGCGTTGTTGGAGCTTATCTTAATGAGGATATGTTTCTTGAAGGTCAAGGTGTCTTCTACTTGTTGGATTTACTGGAGGTAAGACATAAATGATTGAGATAATTTGTCGCAATCTATACTTTTATTTGACAAACATGATCTTGTTTGTGTATGGCCTGCAATGCATGACTTTAATAGTGTATCAGATTAGTGATTCTGAAGTGTATATAAGAACATAGATTTGTAAAATAACAATGTTGAAGTCGATCACTGTGTTTGGGTTATTACTCTGCGCCCATACTACATACAACATAGTTCAATTGCTTGAGAAACTTTTATTGTACAACATACAACTTCAAATACTTGTGCTCATTCCATAAACAGTTATTCGGTTATCACTAAATGTATACACATGAAGAAATTGTTGCTGGGGTGTGTTTCGCAGTTGTGACCAATAATTGTTTCAGTTGAATTGCCCATGGGTTAATCACTGACAAATGACTGAAACAGTTATTGGTTACAAACGCGAAAACATACCCCTGTTTTTGTTAACAAGGAATGTTAACTTTTTTATTTTAGATTATCAGCTGCTGAAATGTTTCCTCAGATGAGCTGGTCTGAGTACAACTTTCACAGTGGCCTATTGAAAAAAAAAAATCAATTTATTTCATTAGCAACAAAATAAAAATATTAATAAATCTTCTACTTAATTTCTCATACAGTCTTGCTCTGCTAATATGCACAACTTGATCCTTGGTTGTCTCTTGGATCTGTGTGAGAATGCTAAGACAGTGGCTCATATGCTGGCCTGGCGTAGCAATAAAGACACCACAGTGGCAACGTTACTTATTAAGATCTGGAAGCAAGAGGAACAAACACTCGGTGTTCCAAGAGAACAGAATGGAACCATCGCAGGTAAGGATTCAATCTTATCGATATCATCAATGACATCAATGTTATTGAGTGACAATGAATGTGCGTCACTGAGTGATGGGTACGTGTGCTATATATGAAGCCACCATTATTATCAATGGAATATTATATAGGCTATGGAAATGTAGAGCTGCAAACTCTCACTGATTCTGCAGAGAATTCCATAAAAATAAAGCAATCTTTACATTCTACACAGGCATTTTAATAGCGCCCCAGTAAGACCGGAGCGCGCGCTTTACGAAAGCCAACATATACATGTGTAAATACCGATACAAACAAACAATGCATTGATACAGGAGATACAAAAGCTAAACAAGCAAAATCTTTCAATGTTCTGAACAAAGTTGAAAATCTCCCTGATTATGTTGCAGCTGAAATACTGTTCATTATCAAAAAGCGAACAGATTTTCAGATTTCCACAAATTTTGATCATACTTTAAGGCAGTGTTTGAAGCAACTTTCAAGAAAATGAGCTCACAGCCCAAGAATCTTAAGATGATTGTTTCTTATTTCTGTTCTTGTTGTAGATACTAAGAAACCATTGATGGGAGCAGTCCAAGATGAAGCTGGTATCGTTCCACTTCCAGCAAACTCACGCAGTCAAGCCATTGTAGATGTCTGTGAGAATATGAGGGCCAAAGTCTATGCCCTCTTCTGTAAAATTGGTAAGAAATTGATGGTTGTTTAAAATTACTCTTATTAAGGGAACATTAAAGGGAAGGTATACATTTGGTAGTCACTCTATGGCAATGAACAACTTTGGTTAGAAGTCTACAGCAGCGTAATCTGTGAAGCCTTAATATCGTCTAATGCTTCTCAGATTAGGAATTAGGAATTATTCTTCCTGTCTGGAGTTTCAGCTTTATCTCAAAATTGCGACCACCTCTTGAAATTAATTTTTATGGTTTACATCTTCATTTAAATAGGATTAAAACAATTGAACGATTTAAAAAGCCATAGTTATATATTGCCTTTAAACCTCTCTTACTGTATTTTAGGAACATAAAGTAACGCAATTTCCTCATTCATTTATGAACATGTGCAATTATTACCAGCTTATTTTCATCTATTTTGATAATCTTGTAGGTTTTGAAGATCACCCTACCTTGTCTACACCAGACCAAGTAACCTTGTGTATCATAGAGAAGTATCTTGACTTCAAACAAGGAGAGGTCTGGAAGGAGATTACATCCGAGCTGGAGCAAGAAGGGGTACGCCCTGTCACCCCAGATCAGGTACGCTATTTGGTGATTAGTTTTGTTGGACTCAATCCTGGCAGTAGAGGAAACCAACTATAAACCTATGTATCAGTGTTGTAGGTCTCAACCTGGTCTCAGTCTTGAGACCGTCTCGAGACCTTGGTGTCTCGGTTCTCGTCTCGGTCTCAGACTGCAAAAGTCTCGATCTCGGAAGGTCTGGTCTCTGTCTCAGACAAGCTGGTCTCGGTCTTGGTTTTGGTCCGTCTTGTCACCCCAGATCAGGTACGGTGGTTGGTGATTAGTTTTGTTGGATGCAGTCCTGGCAGTAGAGGAAACCAACTACAAACCTATGTATTTAACTCTAGTAAGGTAACTTATACACCCTCAGGCCTGATACATCAACTGTTATATTTTTTGCCTCCAGGAAGCTTTGTCAATCATCAATAAAGCCACAGAGGAGCTGGCAATCAACGTGGCGGACACACAGGTTGACTTCCTTGAATCACAGCAACAGCAAGATTTACTGGAAGAACAAGAGATGTATGCTGAGGTACGTACTGCTATTAGGTTGACCATATGAAATCCTGTACATCAAAGGAAAAGAATGTCATTCCTTTATTTATGCATTTATTTAATACACATCCAACAGTGCAAGCGCCATTAACAGGATGGTGAATAGGAAATGAGAAGAAATTTTCACATAAGCGTCACCGCAAACCTTGCTTATTTTAGAAATGTTCAGTGTTAGATGTGGGAGCTAGGGAAACCTTAAATGGAGAGAACTCCTCCACCCGATAGGGTAGTGTCTGAAAACCCAAATGCAAGGCTCGGTCTGTGGTGGGATTCAAACCAGGGTCCACACAGGTAAAAAGCAGAAACAGATACCACTGAGCCAGCCTGATGCTGTTAAAGTAAATCTGTCTAATGCAAACTTTGGTTTCTACGATTATGAATACACAAAATGATATTTGAAAAAAAAAAAAACGCGCATGAGGATGTTAAAGGTCCCAATTCGGCCATGGGTTATACTTGAATTTAACTCCACCAAGTTTTATTCTGCTAAGACACATTGATATAAATGTTAAAATTATTTGACTTTACAGATTCGGGAGAACCATCGCCAGAAAGAGAAGTCTATAAAGAGGTGGAATACCTACATTGCTCGCACGTCAAACTACTCTATGCTTAAGGTAGAGCTCCACTAACTTTCCTTACCCCCCCCCCCCCAAACACAACAAAATTCAGTTCCTCCACCTCAAGGTTGCGTGAGAAATGTTTTCTGGATGATTTTTAGGTCAGGACTCAAACGACATTGGTGCAGTTTGTATCAATTTGATTAAATTGCTTTTGTATAATTTGGTGCTTCTGGTAAATGGAGTTGGTTTGACCTGAAGTAAATGTTTGCCTTCAAAAAATAGTAATTTTCTAAGTGAGAATTTTATTTGTAATTAAAGATTTGGATTTTTCAAATTTGTACACACTTTTTCATTAAGAGGTCCTTTAATGATTATAAATATAAAAATTACAATTAATACTGAGTCAACGATATCTTTATTTAAACCGTTATTCTACTTTTGTGTTTACAGGCTGCAAAGACGAGTCAAGACCTGAGCATCACAGCGTCCAGGATACAGACAGAATTTCTGGAATCGTAAGTAGTTTCCTCTTTTTTTAGTTGTTGGGTCTTCACTGAGCCTAAAATAATGTCTTGTTCTATCACAACACAGATCAAAAACATTATTGTGACTTTAAGTGATGGTGTGGAATAGT
Organism: Asterias amurensis; assembly: GCF_032118995.1. Classification (NCBI taxonomy): domain Eukaryota; kingdom Metazoa; phylum Echinodermata; class Asteroidea; order Forcipulatida; family Asteriidae; genus Asterias; species Asterias amurensis. Next base: position 17,000,853 of record NC_092663.1, read on the forward strand.
GAGAAGTAACCATGGCTAGTAAACTGTTCGGTTCAACCATTTTAAAAATCTTTTTTAGAAGATGAGTTTCAGAGCCATAATTCCTCCAAAGATGGTTGTACCCACAAGTTTCCTAATGATGACTTTGGTTGCATTGAGACAAACTTTAAATTGAGTTTGGAACTTTATTTTATCATTAAATGATTTTTCTATTTGTTTACAGGGATACTTTCCACAAGACGGATTTAGCCGAACTTCAAACAACGGTAAGTGTGAAATAATAATCCTTGATGACAATATTCTTAAGCCTTTAAGATTGTCTAATCAAGGTAAAAGTCCTGGGCCCAATTTCTTAGAGCTGCTTTTAGTAGAAAATAGTGCTTAACAATGGTCTGCTAAGTATTGTTTGAAGCTTTGCATGGTGTGGAGAAATAAGAAGGAACTATAAATAAATAGTAAACTTGCAAGGTCAACCTTGTGTACATCTCTTATGATTGAGTGATGGCTCTGAAAAGAGCCAGTTTGGTCTCAACGTTTCAATCAGTATACTTTGCTCGTCTTCAGCAAAAATGAGCTGGATACCAGCTACTATTTGTACATATCACATGGTGGTTTAGCTGGAAACTTTGCTCTGGTATGCCTAATTTTGTTGTACTTAGCTACTCTGTATGCAAGCAAAAATCATTTAAAATTTTACCCATTTAGCTTTACTTGTGGTTTATTATTTGATTTTTTAACAATGTTGTGTATTTTTTTACTTTGCAGACATTTCAGAGTCGTCATATCAATATTGACAGCACTCCGTTGGAGCTGACCGGTGGACCAACCCTCCTTGGTCAACAGAACGATAGAGAGATGACCAACAGGGTTACGATGAAGGACCACACACCAATATTTGTGTCTTAGCTCGCCATTCCGTGGCATAACAGTCTTACTAAAACATTTTTTTTTTTTTCAGTTTCAAAGGCATGCACTGTAGGGATGATGTCCTATTACAGCCTCTTTTTAAACTTGAAGGCATGTCACACGAGGTAATTTACAGGCAACCAGTTCCAGGCAATCTCAAAGAAGAGAATCCATTCACATTTGAATGTTCATATATTTTTCTTGGGGATCTTAACACATTGTTCGAAAAGTGACCCATGCGCTACCAAAGTAGTCCTGTAGCAAGCACCGTAGTTGGTTGCTTGTAAAAGTTGCCTTGTGTGACAAGGCCCTTAGTCCCATTTTTTTATGGCAAATAAGCTTATCTCTGTACGTTTTTGTTCATGGAAGGGCTTGTAGTTCATATTATCCACTAAACTACTATCTAGATTCATAATGTTTGCTCTGTTGACATGCACTGAACTAGTTTGAAGATTGGAAGACAATTTTTAAGGGGTCTGTGAACTTTTTGAGTGCCAAGGTTGTACAAGTACGATCTTTTTATAGACTCAAAAAGTGTCATCAATCGTACATGCTTCCCATATTGTCTTTATCATGCGAGGGCAATATTACTCAGGAAATACTTTTGGCTTTTGGTTTTACAGAGGCAACACAAATCAGCAAAAATACATTTTGTTTGGTGAGAAAGATTTATTTATTATTTCTTATAAAGAATTTTGAAAAAGCTGGGCCTTTTGGGTTCAAAATGCAACAAGAAAATCAGCACTGAAAGAGTTGAACAAACCATCTCTATCTGGTCCCAATTTCATGGCTCTGCTTACCGCCGAACTTTGCGCTTACGATTGCGATTCCCCGCTTACGTGCAAGCGCCAAATTTCTGCGCTAGCCTTTTAAGCGTAGAATGCCTAGTTATGTGAAGTACGCTCGCGCAGAAGCCAAAATTTGCCGCTAACCCGTGAAATACGCTTGCCACAAGCTTGCCGTAAGCACAGAATTCCCTGCTTTCGTAAGCGCCGATTCTGTGCCTATGGTAAGCAGAGCCATGATGGCTGTCAAAGTGGTTTGGTGTATTTTGTCAGCCTTCATTGTTCTGTTCATAGTTTATGATTGAAGTTTGGGAAACAGACACAAATTTTGAAAGGTCCATGTTGTATATTTTGTAAATAAAATGTTTCCAAACTGTTTCCTAAAGTTTTTGAATTATCACTATGTATATAAAGAACAGTTTATAAAAAAAAACAATCAATATTTACAAAGTGGTTTGGGTAAGATTCTTGTCTGGAAAATAATTCATGAAGACGTGTAAATAGGTGTAAAAAGTCATATTTGACAAAGTTAGAAATAAGAAAATAAATAATCCTTAAAAACACTTTTTTGCAGAATGGAGAATCGAAGTATACTGACTGAATCATAATTTCACGATCACATTATTTTTATATTACAGGGATTGCTGTTCACAATTGTACGTTTATGGAAAGACAGTTTAAAACTAAATGTAAATAATAATCCGTCCATAGAATGTGTGATTTATCCGAAGACTTATCTTTATTATTTCTAATTTAAACAAATATGTTTTTGTTGGGAAGTAATTGACACAAAAGTTTTTAAGTTTTTGTTTTTTTAATGATTTCCTGCGCCGTCCAAACACAATAAAATGTATATTAATTGAAGTACAGATGTTTGTTGTTTTGTCCAATCATTTTGAAGTGTCCTGATTATTATTGACAAAAAAAACTAATTTACCTATTCTATTTGAGATTATAGCTTATGTGGGATTAAAAATAACTTGAGAAAATAGCATTCTATCGCCAACTCCTTACCAGCCAAAAGAACCCACGGTACAATGCAAATTAATAGTTAAGGGCCTGACGTTTCGACCCAAGCAGAGTCTTTCTGAATGGCTTAAAAAATGCCCTACAAATAAGTTGTCAACAAAGATGCCCCGCCCCCTGTATTTATTTTTATCATCGTAAAAAAAAAATAGCGCCCTCATTTGGTTGATATTAGTAAGCCCGCCTAAATTGGAAAAACTTTACTGGTGATCTCCGTGGAATTCCTGTAAAAATGACGCAAGGGAAGCCTGAAAATGACACAGTTTTCTCTGCACGGGAAGTAATGGACAGTGAGTATTCTTTGAATGATGATTGAGACATAATGAGTGGTGAGAAATCAACCATTTTGTGTGACGGAAACAACTCGACCTATGTTTTTCTGCCTGTTGACCAACTCGACCGAAAATACAACCTAGCTGGAATGTGCATTGGATGGATGGGTGCATTGGATTTACGTCCAACTCGACCGATAACCAAAAATTGAAATGTAGCATTTTTTAAATTGTGTTTTACAAATTATTTAAAACATTGATTTGTTTATTTATTCCTGTTTTGTTATTCCTTTTTTGAAGTTAAGGAAAATTTGTTTGAATTTGATGGCTAAAAATCCGTTTAATTATAATTATAATTTTTATAATAATAATAATATATCCTGGTGTCATGTGTTTTCAGTAGGATAACAGGAAAATTGTTCACAATCAAAAACTAATTTTTTTTTTTTTGGTTTTACGTTGCGAGAGACAGTCCGCCATTAACAGTGCTTGTGCATGCACGACATTGGAGCAATGTCACATGTTTTCACACCTTTCATTGGTTGGTATTTTATTGAATATTCAGAAGCTACAAGCTAGTATGGCGTGCAAAATAAATCAAAAATATTATTCAATGACTACTTAACAAATTTAATTACATTTTTGTCCAAAGGCATTTTGGCTACTATATTAGAATCCAGAGATATCATAAGGCATGAAAGTAAAACACCCCACCCCCCCTTGAAACACACACACTTCATAACAATCCGTTTTCCACCATTTCAGACCAGTAATGTTTGGTTTGAGGAGATAAGAAACCAATCTATGATATTTTCTCTTTAATGTAGACTTAATATTTATTACGCTTATCGGAATTTATTACAGTATTCAGTAAATCCAAAATTTTCACTTAAAATATTTTAATATTTTCCCCATATTGGCATACCATAGAATCCCAAATAGTAACCACCTCACGTGATCCATCTAGTGACTAAAGCAGAATGAAACTCAATCTAGCAGATAGGAATTTTGTTTTGAACATTTGAGGTTGGATGATGTTTCTTTGACTCATTTGAATGTTGGCATAATAATGTACTAGTGATTAGTACCAAAAATCAATCATTTTATAAATGTTTGAGCATAACCAACGACAGGAAACTTTATTCTCAGCATGATTAAGCCTGATGAAAATACAGACTGTGAGTAAACTGCATAGCTTCTGTCACCGGTGCAGCTTGCACAATCTCGCGGCAAACGGGAATCAAAGTTTGGGACCGAAAACATATGAGGGTCGATAACGTATGACGCTACGATAAATAATCATGCAATTATGTTTATAATAATAATTGTAATAATAATAATAAGAAATTATATTAAAATATTAATATTTTAATATAATTTCTTTTGTTTCTTCTTATATTCTTAACTAATCTTAATTAAAAAAGATAAATAAAAACTAATTTGAATATACATTAACGCGAACAGATAGATGGATTGCATGGCGTCATTCATTGACCACTACTCCTGATTCGTAGAACTATTAAAAAAATGAGGTTTAGCGGAACGAACCTCAAAGTTCTATGAGTAATTGACCACCATCTTTGGTGGAACCTGCACACAAGTTGTAATTACTTTTAATTAAAAATGGGGGGGGGAAACTTTATTATTTATTTTATATGTTATTTTATTTGTTTGTTCTGTTTGCAGCTGTCAGTGAAATGTCACAACTTTTGGAGACGGGTTTAGACTCGGAGACTCTTGCCATTACGACTAAGCTATGTGAGCTTGGAGTAAACCCAGAGGCCTTAGCATCTGTAATACAAGAACTCCGTAGAGAAATGGCCGCATATAACGTAAGATGGTGTTACGTCTTCAAATGTTTGGTGGTGCAGGGGTGGGGGGAGGGGGGGGGGTTTCAGGGGCAAAAATATAAAACTACATGTATAAGGAATAAATTCCTCCTGCAGGGTTCTTCCAAGGATTTGTTATAACGCGTTGGAATTCTTGACCCAAATTCTAAAACAACTAGGGCCTCAGAATGTTTTTTACTTGGTGTTGTCTTAGGTTTTGGTTGAAGTTGAAAGCCTTGAAGTTTAGTTTGGGGGCATTTGAAATGGTTTTATCTTGGATTCGAATCCACAACCTTTTCAGTGCTAGAGCAGATGTTTTGCCATTGAGCTAGCCCGGTGGCTATATGCAGTTTGAATCCTATAAGTGTTAGCCACAGGGATTTAATAGATTAGTGGCTTACAATGTGTTATATTGCATGATTCTTGCTGCATTATTGAGTTATTAAACGCTTCATTTCAAACAGTGTTTCCTATGATGGTGCATGGTGGTGTATGAAATGAAAATTGACTACGGTTTGATGTTTTTGTTTTAACCAGGCTGGAGGAGGAGACCAAGCATCGTGAGATTTGAAAGGACTTACTGACTACAGACTGAGAGTGTAAATAGTTTCCGTTCTTCAATGGATTCGTGACCGACAAAGCAAGATACTTTTGTATAGACTAAACACCTAATGACATCACAAGCCCAAACATCGCCCTCACTGAGGTCAATGAAAGACCTATGATTTGCTGAGAGTTGTGCGCCACAGGTACACACATCTTTTGTAGTGTCAGCCGTTTCCAGGTGTCTATTGAAGGAAAGTCAACTGCAATGAGACTTTACACGGTGCGGTAAACGTTTGTTTAAGACTATGGCCACTGGCTGCAGCAACCCTGTTGAAGACTAGGAATTGTTGCCGTCCTGAAACTCTGTTCAGAATTGTAAAAAAATGGGCAAATAGAGCAACCAGTGACATATCAGGGCCCAATTTCATAAAGCCTGTTAGCACAAATACTTGCTAAGCAATGGTAAATATTGCTTAGCAGATCAGGCTACCAGCCAACATTCTTTAAAGTTTGCATTGATGCCACTGGTGTGGCACTCATTTTTGATTAGCAAAGAAATTTGCTCAGCAGCATCTTCTGCTTTGTGAAATTGGGCCTCAGTAGTCATGTAACCTTTCTGTGAGAGCTGCAGTACATATAGCTTCTGCCGACACCAGTAACTGCTCTGAGAAAATTGTTCTAATCTCTTTCTTCAATTTTCGAGCCATTGGACACTTTCGGTAAACAGTATTGTCCAAAGGCCCACACTTCATGTATCACAACTTTTATATAAAATAACAAACCTGCGAAAATTTAGGCTCAATCGGTCATCGGAGTTGGGAGAAAATAACAGGAAAACCCACCCTTGTTTCGCCGTGTCATGACATCTGTTTACTATAATCCGCATTTCATGGAATAATATTTCAAGAGAAGTCTTTTACCATTACCTTCTGTAAACCCTGTAAGTTATTTGTCAATCTGTGAACTTTTATTTGTTTTCCTGTTCCGAAAGTGTATAATGGCTTTAACTATGTGGTTAAGAAAAACACTTAAGGAAATATCGACCACTCGATCATCTCACTTCTTCAAATGGTCTCAAATCTCTATTTCACTGAGATGGAATGTATATCAGAATGGAATTACCATGGCGATGATGAAAACCTGGAAGTTTAGATAAGTTTGATGATATTGGGCACTGAATGGATTTATCTTCAAGTATGTACAAACACTTTTGATACTGCTGTGAAATTGTAAATAAAGAAAAGAGCCTGTTAAACTTACTTTTGTTTCTTTTGCTCTAATGTGGCAGGTTGTGTTTTATAGATCTAGAAGGGCTAGGGACAGCTTTGAAAACATGACAGGATAAAACCACCAGCCCAAAACTATGTTACATTATAGTTCGTGCCCGGTGTCATGATAACTTTGGCAAAGCAGAAAATTGTTATGCAATATTTTCTGTTGAGGCAGCTCTATGGAATTGCACTAAGATTGGTGTTAAATAAGTGTTTTAATACGAATGATTACATAGACGACAGCTTGTGAAAATTAACTAAACAGTTTAATTAATACCATGTTAATTAAGCTGACAAAATCTATTGTCTATGGGAGTCAATATAACAAAGAAACCAAAAGTAATTAATTGACACTATAGTAAACAAAGTAACTACAGCTGTTGAGAACAATTGTACCTGCTTGCACTGGGTCTTTACCCAGATGGTACCCTATTGTCTTTACAAAACTTACTTCCTGTGGTTTTGTTTTCTAAATTGAGTAAGAGATACGTAGGTCTGTAATATTTACACAAAATAAGAAATTAGCTGACTGAGCGAATACAGATTGTATAAAACCAGCCGCATCTAACCACATTCGAACTTCACAAGAATTGTAGTTGTCTGGAGCATTAGTTAGAAGGATATTTTCTTTAGCTCGTCGGAATCAGAAAAGAATAAGAACATTGTGTGAGGGGAACAGACGGATTATTTTGCAAGGAGGGTGCTGGCCGTCTTAAGGTGGTATGGAAAGACTTCCTCAGGATGGCATCTTCATCTTGACCCTCGTCTTTGCAGTTTCTGTGAGATTTCAAGAAACAAATGCAATTGAGTGAGTAAACTAAGTTGTACTTTGGAGACAGAGTGTCATTCCGTTGTTTTGTTTGGTAGTTGTTTCTATGACCATTCCTTTATCAATTCAATTAAAATTCAGTCTTTTTCTTTTATTATATAGCGCACGTATCCATCCAAAAAGGTACTCAAGGCGCTGATACAAACTTTCAGAAAGATAGGTTATTGCAGTGATGAATTTAGAGACCCAATACCATTATTTAGCACCGTCTAAGGGTTTGGTGCTACGGCGCATACAGCAGCCACACAGCCAGGAACACCGGGGTGAACCCCTTCTCCTTTTGAAAAGTGCACTTGGTTCTTTTGCATGCATTACACAACACCTGGGACCCACGGCTTTACGTCCCATCCGAAGCACGAAGCAATGGTCAAGTGTCACGGCTTGGCATTCGAACCCACACTCTTCCTGATCAGAAACACCAGAGTTTGAATTCGGTCATCTTAAGCTGTATGTGTTGCTGTCCAGCGGAGGGTTTCTTGCGGCGGCCGCGATTTACACAAATTAATGTCACCGTTAAAAATTGGAAGTTTCCCTTTTTATTCAAAGTGACTATTTTTTATTGTCAACATCTTTTTTTTAAACTTTATTAGATCACACTATTGTCCGGGAACGGAAACCCATTTCGTGGACGTGTTGCAGCGGCGTGAGATACCGTGTGCCGAAGCGAAAGACCCGCTACTCATCCTGCAAGGTTGGCGTCTCGAGCTAGGAGTATCATCTTTGGACAACATCGGGACGAAAAAATGCTTTGTTACAAGGTATGCTGAAGAAGAACAAAATCTTACTGTTGTGTTTATCTGAATCTGAAATAATGTAGTGGGCAAAGCATCCCAATGGAAACATCACACCAAGTTTCTTGTCAGAGAAGACAATGAATAAATTCCATCGTATAGTTACATCATCGACTATCTCTCGCAATCTCCATTTTTGTCTTTACGTTTAGGGTTGTCCGCGAAGAGCAGAAGAAAGCTATACTCGTGTGTTGCCATGGTTACGAAGGAGTGTTTTGTGAGACACGTGAGTACAACATGTTATCACTATCAGAGGAATTTATATGACAGTGGTCAGTCACTAATTAAGTTGGAAGTAATTTCATTTTCAATACAATACACCTGATGACGTGTGTTTGTTTTATCCAATCAATTAGCGATTTGTGGTGACATGTGTTTGAATGGCGGCAGGTGTGTAGCACCCGATACCTGTAGATGTCCAGCTGGTTACCAAGGCAACAGATGTCAATTACACATAGGTATTGTAAATTATGATAAGCCTTTTTATATTATTAATAAATTCAAACTAGAAGCTTTAGATTTAGATATAGTATGTTCAGTTTCCTATGCTCCAAAAAAAAACGATACATCGCGATGGTACTATTGCATGTTGTAAACACAAAATAAGTTTTAGAACGACTGGGGTCTAATTTTCTGGGTTTTTGTTTTTCTATTTATAGAGCCTCGGCAAGACATATTATTTCCCGGTAAGTCATTTCATTTTGCATTAACAAGATTTTTGGTTTTACTTGTTTATATTATTTTTCCCGCCAGACTCTCTTTATTGTTATCATATCTGTCATAGAATCAGTGCCGACTGAACAACCAATAAATAAACGTTGTCACCGTGTTTATATAGTTGCGAATTTATTTAGTTTTTGTCTTTACAATTTTTGTTCCAATATTTTTTTTGAAAACTGATGCGGCATGATGATAACAATAATAAGCAACACAAGAATTTCATTTTTTTGCCATTAAAATTTTGGAATTTGACTTTTTAATGAAATTTTAATGAATTTATGTGTGTGACCTTTTGCCCAGGAATTGAGAATGAACTTAGTTTCTTCAAACCATTGGTGGAAAAAAGATCCGCCGGTAAGTCTTTCTTCCTCTAGTGTAGGCCTATTTTTTAATAAATTTTTAGACCAGGGTTTTTCTTTTTTTCACCACCAAACTTTTATTAAAACCTTGGTAAAACTTTAACGATGAGGGCGGTAATGCAAAACATTGCAAACTACACCGCGAATTTCGACTAGCGAGTGTGTGTGCACTTCTCTGGTAAGAACAGTTCTGTCATTTCAAGTCCGTCTACTTCTACTTCTAGCTTTATTGTAAAGTGTTCATTGTTTAAATCATGTAATGTGTTTAAGAGACAAATAAAGATCAAATACTTCCTGCTAGAGTCCTTGCAATTTCTCACACCACATGAATTTCAAGTATCCATGCTGCAGGGAGGTCTGATTCTGAAGCTAAATCACGCGAAGCTGCACGATGGATGCATGGATGAGCGTTTAAACACGGGGGCGGGTCGGGTGGGGGTGCAAGTTCATAAGGTTTATCGCGATTCAGAACCGCAATGCTTTTTGGGAAGGCATATGGGGCAGTTTGCTATGCGATGTATGTTGTCACGCGCACACATCGCCTATGGTTTAACAGCGCCCTCTTTTGATATTTTGCTATCAGTATTGGCGATAAATCTTATTGTTATTGGCCATTTTTCTTTAAAAAGGTAGTTTTCAGTCGTTTTCAGTCAAACTCAAAATCTGTTCGAGAGCATGTGAATTTTTAATTTTAGAGCCTCAATGGGCCCGTGCATTCATTCCTGAACAAGAAAATGTGAAAAGGTGCACCCTTGCTGTGCGGGCTGTCCGTGCTGTCTTAATTTTGTTAATGTTACATAAATAACATACTTTTAATAGTAACACTCTACAGTTATTGTTCCAGGGCATTCCTTGTTCAGCTCCCTTTAGGATCATATCATTCATACGCAATTCACCTCATGAAGAATTTTTCAAATCCATGTTTGTTATCTAGATTCCAATAACTATGGCAACCGTTCAATGACGACAGCTTCACCTGCATTGGAGGCATTGGATCTTTCATCTCGTTCCTATGCAACGTGCCTCTCATGGAGCAGAGATCACTTCAGGACGTTTGATGGAATGGATTTTAGTTTTGAAGGAGCCTGTACCTACACCCTCGCTGCTGGGACTGATGGAACATGGGATGCCACGTTGAAACGAGATAACTGTGATACGTTGGACACCTGCTACAAAGTAAATATGAAAATAAAAATAACTAAGCTGGCATTTAAAGAGCCCCTTTTCTAGAGGTTGCACAGTGCTAGGATGATTGTGTTCAACACAGATAACAAATCTGAAACAAAGATAGCACTAGCAGTAGTTTCTTGAATGATGAGTTTGCTTTTCTGCAGCTTCATTTACCAGGAAGTGCATTGGAGAAGGCTCGGTCTCCTGCTTTAATGTTTGTCCGATGCTCGAAGAGAAGCTTGCATGTAGAAGAATGTACAATAATCACTCAGTTGGGTTGTCCATCTTTCAGCTCTCACCCCTGCCCCCTCCCCCTTCACCCCGCCCCTTACTCCCCTCCCCGATCTATAAAAAAAAAATAGTCTAAAATTTAGAATCCTTTTTCTATTTTTCTTTTGCCCGTAATTTTGATGAAATTTATTTCTTGAGACAATTTGTAACAGTTAAGATTTTTTCGTCTGTCCTCAGAAACTGGAGTTGATTCTAGGGATGGATGTTGTGACGGCCGATGGGACCAACGTCTTCATCAATGATAAGAAACTCAACAGCTTTCCCTTCTTGGATAATGGTAACCAGATATTTTATATTGAACGTGGCGTTTTTGGTTCTTGGTTGGTGGAACCTCCTTAATACTCCAATTGGAGTTTTAACTGGAGGTGTGGGAAAGTGATGCTAGCCTTAAGGGGGTGATTGATTAAGTGGTTCTGGAACTTGCGTTAACTTGCATCAGTCCAAAATTGAAAATTTGCACTTTGATTTTCATTTAAAAAAAATTGTAACAAGACACTTGTGTCATTGCGCAAGGCACTTAAACATGAATTGCTTTGTAAAAACTGGGAAGGTATTGCATTCTGCTCTACCAGCTCTTGGCTCCTGTTGGATGATACCCATGTCTACATGTACTTACTAATTTACTGTGAAGGGGGTAACCCTGTCTCAGCCCCAGGAGCAGACGTGGCAATGTGCCCCCTTGGTAGCACTTAATTTGGGTCGACGTCCCAAATCACTTAAGTGCAGCCCTCACCTTGAATTGGTCTTTCTCTGAAGAAATTTTATTTAAAAAAATAATTTTGTTTTGTTTTGTTCCTGTAGGTATTTCCATTAAGCGTGTTGGTGACTTCACATATCTAGAGAGTGGACTTGGTGTTTTAGCCAAGTGGGATGGGTCAATGATGATTGGGTTGACCGCTCTTGCTAACTTAACAATTTTGTTTGTTTGTTCTTGTAGGTATTTCCATAAAGCGTGTTGGTGACTTCACATATCTAGAGAGTGGGCTTGGTGTTTTAGCCAAGTGGGATGGGTCAATGATGATTGAGTTGACCGTTCTTGCTGAGCTACGACACTCTACTTTAGGACTCTGTGGCACCTTTGATGATGACCCTTCAAGTAAGTTGACATTTTTATTTCCTTAATACGAGCCTTGAGCTTTGCTCCTGAAGGGGCACAGCAATTTCCCTTCGGTAAGAGGCACCTCTATGAGTAAAATGTAAATTTGCTCTGAAAAACGGGTACTTCGAGCAAAAGTGATTTCCTTTGTGTGGAGTGCTATCCTTTTTTTGGTAGTTAAATCTGCCTGTATTATGAAGTAGGATCTGAACTTTGCAGTGTAGGAAAAGAAACCTCAGATCAAAAGTTATAAGATGCTTTGAGAAAGACTCTGCTAGGGTCGAAACATCAAACCACTTAGTACTTTTTATCGCAAGGTGTATATATAGTAATTATTTCTCTACTGTGCTGGTTTGAAAAGAACAATTGATTGGTTATTGATTCTTTGTTTTATTGCAGATGATATGACAACAAGGAGCGGAGAAGTGGCTGGAAATCAGATTCAGTTTGCTGCATCCTGGGAAGCCCCAGGACCTGGAGAGGTAAGTTACCATGGAAACCATAATGTGCAAATCCACAATTGTGGGTACACTTTTTGTTACAAAGACACCAAATGAACAACAGATAAATATTAAGGAACTCTTTGCAGGTCTTGTATTCAACGAACTCCATTCACTTTTTTTCATCATTGAATAGTTGACACAGCGATTGTTATAACTGCTACATAAGTGGTTTCTAAACCGTTGGTCATAAAATGGAAACGAACAAAAAGTAGACCCATGATTGTGTCTGTGCACATATAGTTTGCTTTTTTGATAATCATCCAATAAATTATTTGATTGTTTTATTTTTAATTTTTTTTCATGTGAATAATTATTGTTGATTTCTTGTAGGTGTGTCCACCCCTTTCTGAGGTCCATCCATGCATTGTGAATGGCAATCTAATGGAGACGGCTCAATCTCTCTGTAGTGTCCTTGAGCTTGCTGAGGATTTCCAGGCATGTCATTCAGTGGTAAGTATTCATTTAATGATAATAGTGGCTTCTTATATCCGTCACTCAGTGAGTCTCAAGTCGTAACGATCAGTATTTTAATGCAAGGTAATATGTGGGTCTACGTTTGAATTATGAGACCTACTCCTTTTACATTGCACCATGTAGTGCTCTTAACCGCTCGGCCACGACATTCGACTTAACTTGATTACCTTTAATATTTATGCAAAAAACAGTTAATTGTCTGAGGTTTCAACCCTAGCAGAGTCTTTCTCATTTAGCCTTTGAGAAAGACTCTGCTGGGTCGATATGTCGGGTCGGGCCCGGCATTTTCTTTTTGCACTAATACCATTATGTCAGGTCCAAACTGCTAACCAGGCAAGTTAGCAGTTTGCAACTGCTAATTCTTTTTTCTCATTTAATTTGTGCTATATTTTTCTGCATTTTATCAGCTGAATGCATTGGATTACATAACCCAGTGCCAATATGACATCTGTGAATTCGGAGACTCGGCAGACTCCATCATGACAGCCTTGTGTGTAACCTTAGAGGCTTATGGTAGGGTGTGCGCTAGTAGGGGTGTGGCATTGTCATGGAGGACTCAGGATCTTTGCTGTAAGTTTCTTGTCTCTTCAATAATTCATTAAAGGGATTATACACGTTGAGTAATGGGAACCAAATGTTTGTTTTTAAGCTACTGAACTAAAGGTATTACTTCGTAAATTTCTTTGCTAAGCTAAACATTAGCAGGCACTAACTGTAACTAATGATAGTTTTATTGGTCACCTTACTTCTGCTAAGCAAGAGTTATTTATGCTTACTAGCTTTTTGGAGTTGTGCCTTGGGGTGGTTACACAGTGATGAAGCTCTTCAAACCTAAAAACCTTTCCTATCAACAGACAAAGAGTGTCCAGACACCCAGATCTACACCGAGTGCGGAACACTCTGCCCCCAGACCTGCTCCTCCGTTAATGCAGACCTAGAGAAACACTGTCCGTCTGATTGTGTAAGCGGTTGCCAGTGTCCGCCGGGTACCGTCTTAGAGGAGGGTCATTGTATCGAGATTGAGGATTGTCCTTGCATCCACAATCGGGAGAAATACCCACCTGGGGCAAGTGTGTCTGTCAAGTGTAACACTTGGTGAGTTTTCTGATAATGAGGACAGGATGAGCACCCAATTTCATAGACCTTTTCTAAAAAAACACATTGCGCAACTGTTGAATGAGATGCATGCTGGTCTAGCTATAGCAATCAAACTTGATCGCTAGCTAAACCAGCATGCACCTCATTCCACGCCTAACTCGCGCGTACCGAGTATTTGTGACTAGGTCTATAGAGCTGCTTAAGCAGTAAATATTGCTTAACAATTTGTTGCTAAGCAAAAATGAGCAGGATACCAGTCACAAGTTGTACACATGACGTGGCAACCTTATTCTGGTTAGCAAAATGTATTGTGCTTAGCTACTTTTTGTGCTTTTAAAGCAGATCTATGAAATTGGGCCCAGGTTGGTGTGATGACTCAAATTGTGTAAGATATTGTAGAGGGAGCCCTTTACGCAGTCGCTTGTAGGGATGGGGCCATTGGTGTCAAAATCAGGAGAAGGGGTATTGGCTGGTAACCCATTTCTGTTCAGCAATACTTTTCTGTGCTTAGCAAGTTTTGTGCTTACTGGCTTAAAATTGAGCCATTCTTGGGACAGTTGATAAGTACATTCTTCCAGACCAATCAATTATGTGTTTTCTCTCACACAGCACCTGTAATTCTGGAATGTGGGAGTGCACCAAGGATGTTTGTCAGTCAACCTGTCATGTCGTCGGTGATCCTCACTATTTGACCTTTGACAAGAAGAAATACACCTTCATGGGACATTGTCGCTACATGTTGGTGGAGGTAATTTTTCTTTTCTTAACACTGAGATTTCATCTAAGCATACACTATCAAACATCGCCACCACTGAGGAGGAAAAGGAGGCAGATCATTAAATAGCTATTCTAGGCCTTTAACTTCACTCTTGAAGGGGCACAGCAATGTTCCTCTGGTAAGGGTCACTTCTATGAGGAAAATGTTTGTACAGCAACCTTGCCTAGAGTACCACAGCAAAGGCACAGTGCACCACAGCCAGTGCTGTTTTCCCACGCTTGGTGTCCTGTTCTATCCTGTGGTGTAGCAAGAACAGAGGGAACTAGACTGGACCACAGCACTTGACTCTATGTTTGTACAGCAGCCTTGCCTAGAGTACCAAAGCAAAGGCACAGTGCACCACAGCGAGTGCTGTTGGTGCCTTGGGTTGTTTCACAGCCTGCTATTCTTGGTGCGGAAATTGTGCATTATTCAATGGGTCTTTTGATAATTATTAATCAAGGTTGCTTTGCGAGGATTTAGCCAATTGATTTTGAAGCGGAGCTTTAGCTTTTGTGTAAAGGAAAATTATATTCATAAATACCTCAGACAGTTCCTATTGGTGGAGAGCGCGTCGCGTGGGTGTGTATAAACCTTTGTTTATGACCAGTAAAAAGTGTTCAAACATGGGCGTGACACGCGAGCTTGCACCTGTTCTTATAAGACAGTTTCTTCATTCCTATTGGTCGAGAGCATCAGCAGAAACAGTTGTGCCACATCACACGATACGCGCGACGCGCACAGCATTCCCTTATAAGGAGTTGTTTACCTGAGGGCGGCGGAGGGCTTTACCATTTCATAGCTGGAGGGGTGTTGTGTTGAAAGAAATCATTGAACAATTATAATTTTTGCATTTATTTTAGTTTTTGACCAAAAAGTGTTGATGTTTTTGACCGAAAAGGTGTTTATGAATGGGAATCAAAGTGTGTTGAATCGGTTTTCAACTAGTGGTTTAAACCCCCCGAGGCCTGGTTCTTGATAATTTACCTCGACTTCGTCTCAGTAAAATTATCAAGAACCAGGCTTCGTTGGGTTTAAACCACTAGTTGAAAACCTCTTCACCACACATTGATTCCCTTATTTAAGAATACAATCAATTTTTATTTTTCAGGATTACATCGATGGAACAGTGTCAGTCATTGGTGAGAACCAAGATTGTGGAAGTGGTCACTCTGTTACCTGCACTAAAGCTGTGTTAGTTAAAGTTAACGACACTGAAGTCTACCTCAAGCAGGGGAAACTCGTTGAAGTGAATGGCATTGAGATTACTCCACCCTTTGTCAATCAGCATGTGTCTGTGCGGAGAGCGTCATCAAAGTTTCTTATCCTTGAAGCGTTTGGGATGAGCTTGAAGTGGGATGGTATTGACAGGTTGTACATCACCTTGGCTCCGAGTTACATGAACAAAGTAAGATTTTTTACAACTTTCTTTCTTGGTTATTTTACTTCACTGCAGGAGGAAAGCCTCATCAAAAAATTTTCATTTCAGTCTGTCTTAAAGGGATGATTTATGTTTGGTAACCACTACTGAAATTTACCAGCATGCACCTCAACCTAATAGATCAGAATGATTCTCAGTCTTTTCTTTTGTTAATCTAGGTACGTGGATTGTGTGGCACTTTTGATGCCAATCAAAACAACGACTTCATCACTCCAGCCGGTGACATCGAAACCAACAAAATCGCCTTCACAAACAAATTTGTCGTTGATCCTGGCTGCTACGAACCAGAAACTACAGTTTCCCTTCCTCCGTGCAGTCTAAACTCTCACATGGCAAACTTTGCTGAAGCAAAATGCGCAATTTTAAACGCAGATATCTTTCGTGCTTGTCACGGAAGTGTGAGCCCAGATTTATATTATGATATCTGTATGTACGATGTATGTGGATGCGATACGGCATATACAGCGACATGTTTGTGTGAGTCGATAGCGGGATATGCTATGGAGTGCGCTAATGAAGGGATATTTGTGGACTGGAGGGAACATGAATTAGTCTCTAAGTATTGTGGTGAGTTTGGATTTGTTTCACCCTAACCTCAGATTTGACAAGGATTTAAAAGAAAATAATTCCCCAGAAAACTATACAATCTGATCATTTCGTTGGTGTCAACATTCAGAGTTAAGCCTGGTTCATATTTCGTGCAAATAAGAAAGAGAAGCAAACATAAAACAGTGCATACTGACTGTTTACTTTATGTAAATGTTGCTTTTAAACAAAGAAAAATTGACTGGAGCGGAAGTTGAACCAACGACCTCCTAATTGTTGCATCAGTGCTCTACCAACTGAGCTCTCAAGCCCTATGTTGGAGTACTGAGTATACAGTACTAACATACATTGGTGTAAGAGTAAAACCAAATAGCTATTCTATATCCCAGATGCTAATTCAACATCTATTAAAACAGCCCTATGTTGGCGACCTCCCTATCAGTCAATATCTGTGCATTTGCTTTTGGTGAAGTATAAACCACCTTTAAGATCAAGGATTTGTCTAGAACTAGAAGTTTATTTGAATATTGTAATTGTTTTTTATTTAAAATATATTTTCAAAACTAAAGCCCTACTTTTGATTATTCTATAGATGTGTCTTGCCCGGGAAGCCAAGTGTACAGTAATTGTGGCCCGACCTGTGGCCAATCCTGTCGTGACCTCAGCCTCCCATGTATTGAGACTGACTATTGTGTAGAGGGATGTAACTGCCCGGAGGGATCAGTGCTTGATGATGATGGCAACTGTATTTCCCCATCATTTTGCCCCTGCTACTATGATGATTATGTGTACTCCCCTGGTGATGAAATAGAACAGTCCTGCCGAACATGGTGAGAATGTGTAGGGTTGGGTTGTTGTTTTAGCACTGGCTTTGGCTTGTCAGTTGTTATGAATCCATTGTAACAATTGGTAATGGTTGCACAAGCCAGAGACAATCAGCAAATTCACTCTTCATCACTGTCTTTATGTAAGGATACACTTACTTTTTACCCAAACAATTTTACAAGCTTATCAGAAAAGCTAATGAATGTTTTTTGCAAATTGTTACTCAAGATTTTACTTTTATTTTCACTTGTGTCGGAGTGAACTGGCCTCTGATGCACACCTTCAAGTGTAGATAGATTTTTTTTTTTTTCCAGGCATGATGTTTTTCCTTAAGTCTGATTTCCAATTTGTTATCATTGGATAAATCAGAAAAATTGTGATTAAAATAACCCCAAAAGCCAACACCATGAGTACATGTAGGTCAGCCTTTGTACTTGATAAATATTCATACTTGTTTCCATTTCCAAATATCATGCCTGTATATTAACAACTTTCTCCATGGATTTTTACAAGCGTTGATTTCCTGTAATTATTTTGACAGTACTTGCATCAATGGAACCTTTGACTGCATTGGTGAGGAATGCAACGAGACATTGATATGTCCTAATAACCTTGTATTTGATGTCCATGCTACGCCTTGCCCTATCACATGTGATAATTTAGATCATTACCGATCATGTGTAGCATCTACTAGGCCAGGATGTATCTGCCCAACTGGATATGTGCTCAATGTAAGTGTAACTTGGGATTGATTTTGGATTGGTGGTAGGGCGGGGGAGGGGCGAGGGGTCTCTGGTAGGTGAGGCTTGTTAATAATTGAAGGCAGCTATGTCTTTGCCATGTCTAGCCCTATCAGTCACGTGTGATAATTTAGATTGTTATTGATCATGTGTAGCATCAACAAGGCCAGGATGTATCTGCCCTTCAGGATTTTCTTAATGATGTAAGTGTGTTTGGGAATTTATTTGGGATTGGTGGGGGCGGGGGGGGGGGGGGGAGGGGTGGGAGTTCTCCGGCAGGTGGGGTTTAACGATGGAAGGCAGGTGATGCCACACCTTGCCCTATTACCTGTGACAATTTAGGTCATTAATTGTGTGTACAATGTATCTGCCTAACGGGTATGTTCTCATTGTAGCGAACTTGAGTTAGCGAACTAATAGAAACCAAAGGTTTGTGTTTCTTTGTTGAACTCATACAAGTGTTAGACCAGTTGATATTTCAGTAGGATTTGAAAACTTTAGTGAGGAATAATTTTATCAATATGCTCTGAATTTTTCGACCTGAAATTAAGTTCAATTGCTTGAAGAATGACTTTTGAAGAGGAAACCGTTATAGTCCAACAAATTGTGACTGATCTGGTTTGTGTGTTTAGGAAGATGAGTGTGTTCTGCCATCAGAGTGTCCTTGTTATCACAGTGGGCATAGCTATCAACATGGTCAGTCTATGCAGATTGATGCATGCAATCAATGGTAAGAACATTTCACTTCTCTCTTCTTCCTCGGCTCATTTCCAGCTTTCCCCGGGACCCCGCACCATGACACGATATGGTGATTGTGCGTTTTCAGTCATAGCTCCAACACTTTGGAACAAGCTACCCACCCACATTCAAGCAGCTCCTTCATTGGATACTTTTATACCATTACCTAAAACCTATCTGTTTTGTCAATCTGATTAGTCTGGTTAAAGCACTTAAAAACTTATGAAATAAGAGCTCTACAAACGTTTTCATTATTAATACTATTAACATATATCTTAAAGGCACTGGACACCTTTGGAAATTGTCAAAGACCAGTCTTCTCACTTGGTGTATCTCAACATATGCACAAATAAACAAACCTGTGACAATTTGAACTCAATTGGTAGTTGAAGTTGAGAGATAATAATTGAAGAAAAACACCCTTGTCACACGAAGTTGTGTCACACAAAGTTGTGTGCTTTCAGATGCTTGATTTGGGGACCTTAAAATCTAATTCTGAGGTCTTGAAATTAAATTCACATATTTTAGTGGCAATTTACTTCTTTCTGGAAAACAACGTTACTTCAGATGGAGCCGTTTCTCACAATGTTTTATACTATCAATAGCTCTCCATTGCTTGTTACCAAGTAAGTTTTTATGCTAAAAATTATTTTGAGTAATTACCAGTGTCCAGTGCCTTTAAAAGATGTTAAAGTTTTATCAGGGGTAATAAATACAGGCCTCACTCTTTAAGTTTTTTATAAAGTAGCCCACTGTGCTAGTAAATTTGGTTTTATTTGCCCCAGGATGTTCAATACCCCAGTTTTTTAACACGTGTCTTTCTCATGTACTTATGTTCACCAAAATATATTAACCTGTGTTTCTTAGAAAAGAAACACCGTTGTTGGTGATTGTTGTATCTTGTAGCTCAGATATTGAAATTGTTTTAAAAGATATTTTATCCTGTTGTGACTGCAGTGTGTGCAAAGGAACCATGTGGGACTGCACTCATAAAATATGTCCAGGTAAGTTATTATATTAGACATTTAACTTTCATGGATAGTTTAATTAAGACACTTGGAAATCTAGAGACTGAAAATTTGTAATGGTATTTTACCTTTTTTTGTACTTTCACAAACTAGTGCTTGAGAGGAACCCTGGGGTGGATTTCACAAAGAGTTAGGACTAGTCTTATCTCGAGTTAGGACCAGTTACTTGTCCTAACTTAGGACTATCCATGCAATTTGTATATCTCCTAGGACTAGTCTTAAGTTAGGACTAGTCCTAACTCTTTGTGAAATCGATCCCAGGTTTGTTTTTATCCAAGCACTGTTGAGTTTCTTGGCCAAGCAGTTAAGAGCACTGGATTCATGCTCCAGTGTTGCTTAACAGCAACACTTGGGTTTGGGTCACAGCTTTGTCCTTCGAGTGGGACATTATAGGTCCCATGAACTAGCATTGGTAGTGCATGTAAAGAGCCAAGAACACTTATCTTGGAAGAGTAGAGGGTTAACCCCAATAATTGTGGGTCACAGGTTCCTCAGGCTTGGGAGCTACATTGATTAAGTTCACTTATAAGGCATCCTTGGTTTCATTATCAGATAATTAACAAAATAATAATGTTTGTTGGTTGATAATACTTGTATTTCAGTGGTTTATAAGGATTTTTCTGTTTAAACAAACATTTGTTTATGTTTATTTTCTTTCAGCCGTCTGCTCTGCAGTAGGAGAGGGCCATTATACAACATTCGACGGTCGGATGTATTCCTTCGTTGGTGACTGTCGCTACACAATGGTCCAGTCAACCAACGACACGTTCTCCGTTGAAGTAGAAAACGTCGTCTGCGGGTCAAGTGGAATCACATGCACCCGGGCCATCGAGATTAACATCGGTGATTATGTCACGATCTTCCTGGTGCGTGGTGGAGAGGTCACTGTTAATGATGTCAAAGTTCAACTGCCTAAGCATTATTACTCGCTACAGATTGAGAAATCGGGATTCTTTTATACCATCACATCTAATATTGGACTCAGAGTATTATGGGATGGAGGTAGGTTTAAGATTAACATCCAATTTCAAAATTATTCAGGTTTGCTCTTATTTGAACGCTGTCAAAGTGTCAAACTCCATTTTTTTGAGAAACAAACTTTATATGATTTGATTTTAATGCTCTCATAGATTCAGCTTTCAACATATTTGTTTTCAATTTCCAAAGTGTTTCGTTTTTAATATCCTGAGTTTTTCAAAGTTTGGAAAATTCGCTACCCTGTTAACATCTTTTGAAAATATCAATATTTGTCGTTTCTTTAAAATGTTTGATTGGGCCGTTTTAGTCGAGTAATTGCAGAATGGAAAATAAGTTGCATATTTTAAATATTATTCCTGCACTCAGTTGTCCCTCTATAAACTATTCACAATCTTTTTCTTTCTAATAAGGCACTCGTGTGTACGTTGAGGTGCAGCCTCACTTTGGTGGTCAGCTATCAGGGTTATGTGGAAACTTTGATGGGAATCAAGAGAATGATTTTACTGCTTGGAGCGGCGCTGTTGAGCAGAGTGCGGATAACTTTGCTAATACATGGAAGGTCAGCGCTGGATGTCCGGAGTTGTATCATGAAGATGTTGTTCATCCTTGTACTGTGAGTCAATTTATTTGTGAGAATTTCTTTTTAATAGACCTTATGCTCATGACGTCATTTCAGTAGGGCGCCCTCACCTAGAGGTCTAAAGGAGGTTGTTCATTGGCCAATCCTGTGCGCCGCGCTTACAAATCTGTGCATTTTGATTGGTTCGTTACAGTTTTACCTCTAAGATGGCGGCTTGATGTCGTCAATGCATAAGGTCTATTGATTTATTTATTTATTTTATTATTTTTTTGTCAGAAGAATTGGTTGAACTATGCCCACTGGGATGCTTGCTTTTTCTGATGTTATTCCATTGGTCATTTTTTATTTTTTTATTTGTTCAATTTTGTTCTAAAGTGGTCAGGTTGGCGTAGGGGTATCTTTTTTTCTAGTTCGCCTTCCACTTCTAGAACCCCGGTTCGATTAATTGTCTGGGTTTTTCTTCCTACATTTAAAACTAAAACTTTCTTGCTTATCTTCCCTCCATATGGGCTATTTAAGAAAGTTTTACTGATGTGGACTTTTACTCTGAATTTCTGATGTTCATCTCAGGATCACTGATTGAGCTACATTTGTTTCCAAAAGGAAGCAGTAAATTTATTTTATTGATCAAAAGATAATAACCAAAGAACACTTGACTGCCTCTAACTACCGGGTAATCTCGGTGGTGTAGTGGTGCTCTAGAATTTCAAAGGTCATGGGTTCATATCACACTCGAGTAATATGGCTGTGTTTTTTTTCCACAAGACTCAGGAAAGCACTGAGTATACAGATTTGTACACACATCGGTGTAAGGATGAAATAATATTCTTTATCCCCAATCAAATTTAACTTTTTATTACTTTAACATGACAATATTTGTTGTATTTGTTTAAGGTTAATGGTCATCGTGAGGCTTGGGCACACCGACGTTGTAACATTCTTATGCAGTCATTGTTTGAGCCATGTCACTCCATCGTCGATCCTTCACCATATCTTGAGAATTGTATCTACGATTCATGTGGGTAAGTTGCCATGGAAACAAGCTGATATAACTCTGCATCAATATCTGTAGTAGATTTTATCAAGTCTTAATTTTGTGTTCATTAAAAACAAATGTTATGCAAGTTCCCCCTAGAAAGGCTAAAAGCCACTGATTGTAAGGGCTAGAAGAACAACAGTTTTAAATTGTGCAAAATAACTCAGGGGAGCTGAAGATATGAATTGATATTCCTCTTAAAAACAGTCTAGGTTGTAGGATGGAGGGAAACATCCACCAGGCAAGGAGTTCCAAAGAGATGCAGTATGTGGTAAAACTGTTGGAATGGCTCTTTGTTCTACATCTCAACAAATCAAGAGTGAATGGATGAGAAGAAGCAGAAAGTCTAGTTTCACGCCTATTTTATGTTGTGATTTTCAGATGTGATATGGGCGGTGATTGTGAATGTTTATGTACAGCAATCTCTGCTTATGCCATGGAATGTTCCCGTAGTGGTGTCCACGTCAAATGGAGATCTCAAGACCTCTGTGGTAAGTGGATAGTAAATGTTTCTCTTAAAGGCACTTGACACAGTTGGTAATTACTCAAAATATGTATTAGCATAAAAACTTATTTGGCAATGAGCATTGGAGAGCTGTTGACAGTATAAAAACATTGTGAGAAACTCACATGTGATTTTGGTTGGCAATCTTCTGGTAAGCCTAGTTTTGTTGTGCTTAGCTACTGTTTATTCTTAAGCTGCTCTATTCTTAAGTGGGCCCAGGTAACTTGAAGTATAGTTTTTCTTGTTTCTTGCTGTTTTTCATAATTTCTAATTGATTCTAATAATTCAAATGGTTTCTTATAATTTATCAGTGATCTTATATTTTCTCGTGGTTTCTCACCATTTCTCACTATTTCTCATTGTTTCTCACCATTCTTCACTGTTTCTCACCATTTCTCATTGTTTCTCACCATTTCTCATTGTTTCTCACTGTTTCTCATTGTTTCTCACCATTCCTCATTGTTTCTCATCATTTCTCACTTTTATCACTGTTTCTCACCATTTCTCATTGTTTCTCACCATTCCTCATTGTTTCTCACCATTTCTCACCCTCTAGCCATCCAATGTGAGTATGGTTTTGAGTACTCTGCATGTGGACCTTCATGCCAAGAAACTTGTCAAACTATCGGTGATGAGAAACCAGAATATTGTAATGGCTGCGTCGAGGGATGTCACTGCCCTGAAGGAATGGTCGTACAAGGTAAGCAAACTTTTTGAAAAATAATTAAGTTTTCACTTAATTTTTCAATTTAATTTTTAAAAATTTGCACTTTTTTTTTAAATAGCCGAAATAAACCACAATCAACGTAAATAAAACGGTTATATATGTGTATATTTTTTGTTCAAGGTAAGGAAAATTGCTCATTAGTGAAATAAATATAAATATATTTATAGTCGACTCTCGTGATAACAAAGTCGCTGGGACTAGCCAAGTTACCTCTTTGTAACTGGAATGTTGTTATAAGACGACAGCAAAACAAAGAAACACGAGGCAGAAATGAGATTTAGGACTTCAGAATGTACGCTTTATAAGCAGTTCACCTCTTTATAATGAGTGTTGACTGTATTCTTTCCAAGGAAATTAACTGGGTAAATTTTAGAGCAGAATTTGAACCAATGACCTCTGTATTACAATCCCGTGCTCAACCAACTGAGCTATCTAGCCCGATGTTGCGTTATCCATATTTTGTTAGGGGTGTCAGTCAGTTCCCCTTGTGGTTTATTAAGTAATTTTTTATTTTTTGGGTATGCAGTTTTAGGTAAAGAGTTTAATTTTATTTTGAAAATGATTTTGAACAGATGGTGGATGTGTTCCTGCTGATGAATGCCCTTGTTACCATGGAAACGCAGAGTATACGCCAGGCACCGTTTTACTGATAGACTGCCAGAATTGGTAAGTGGGCACTTTATGTAAATTTTTAATGAACTTTTTTTAGTGTGTTAGCTTAATGTGAGGAGGTAAAAAGAAATACAAATTATAAATGCAGGGAAGAGTCTGGACTACTTAATAAGATAACTTGACATTTCTAAGTTTTTGGTGCCAAGTGCATTTATTGTTTTTCGTTGTGCATAAACATTTTATACATCGAGTGCAATACATAATATATCAACATACTAATTTGTCTTCCCCTGCTTCGTTAATTGTCAAGGCAACAGATTCAATGTGAAACTTTGAGATGTTAGTGAGCAGCAAACGTAACAAATAATGTTTGCGAAGTTATTGAATTTCTGAGCATGCAAATATTTACCCAACTATTGGGTTTACCTAGTCTGTCTGCGGTCACTGAGCATTTATGAAAGTCTCCCAATGCTCTGTATGTGTCGGGCCTAGAATTTCACCTTTGCGAGGGCAAGGCCATTTTCATTTTGCACAGGGCACTTCCATTAGAAAATCTTAAAGTCTGTGGGACTTTTGAAGGGGCACGAAGGCCAAGAAGAAGGGCAACAGAGGTCATGGTCTCTGTGTCCATCGTGACATTTGTGTAATTCCAGGTTTGACATTTGTTTGTTGCCTTGAAGTATTTGGCTACAAAATTTTAATTGGCTAATATTTAATTTGAATATGATGTCATAATCTCAAACAGTACCCCCACTGAGGTCAGTAATAATAATACATTTTTATATAGCTCTTTATCACAGCCCGAAGGGCGTATGCGCTTCTGACATTATTACCCCTGGTCACTGGGCCTTAAATCATTCCTTAAACCATCTCAGCTCCCTGGGGAGTATACAGCCGGTGCTGCGAGTTACCGCGCTCCAAGCTAATCATCAACATAAGCCATTTCTGCCCTCAAAGGAACACATTTTACCCCTGGGTGGAGAGAAGCGATTACAGTTAGGTGTCTTGCTCATGGATACAAGTGTCACGACCGGGATTCAAACCCACATCTCGATGACTTAACCACCAGAACTTGAGTCCGATGCTCTTATCCGCTCAGCCACGCCCTCTCAAAAGATTGTGCCATACTAATGTGATATTTTGTGTTTTGTGACCTCAGCTTCGGCAGTAACTGTATAAAGTGTGATTTGGCTTTTGTTTGAAACCAATGTCCCTTTATTTCTGCTACTATACAAATTTAAAGTATTAATGGAGTATATTTTTGACTGCATGAGGACGCTTTAAACGATTAATTTTCTCGCATTTCAATCCCAGTTTATCTTATTTTGATTGTCTTAATGTTGTTATGTTTGTGGCAAAAAGTTATAAAATAAAAATAAAAGTAAAAACAGTTTTAAAAAAAAATAATAAAAAACATTAAAAAACAAAATAATAATAATAAAGTAATGAAAATAACAGTTTGTTTGTTTTTACGGCATCACAGTTTTGTTCACACAAACGCCTTCACACAGTGAAAAAATACTTTGAATTACACATTAACCATTAAACACTAAAGAATGTATGTGAATCAATAAACAAACATCAAAGCTTTTATCATCAATAATTATTACAAGTTAACTAGGCTACTCAACCTGCTCTTTTAAAATGAGTGACATTTTACAAAATCATAGAAGTAATTTGTTTTTTGTTTTTTTTATAAATGACCATTTTTAATGGTATTTGTCAAATCAACTTTTCATGATAATAATAAAAATTGATTTTTAACTAGCAATTCCATGTCCCTGGTCATTGCCTTGGTGTCAAATTCCAAATTTCAGTCTTAGACTAAATTTAAAACCTTAAAGAAAACAATTAGCAGGAGAAATTTTCTTTATTTGAATTATTGAAGTGTCCCAAAAAACAAACGCCATCCATGATAACAGAGCAAGCCCATATCCAAATAAAGCAACCACAATAAATATGTTTTAACTCTATCAACTAATATAACAATACTTCATCAATTACAACTCTTGTTTCCAATCCTTCAAAATCCAACTGCATGTTTTTTTTTGTTTTGTTCCCATGTGATGTTGGATTTTGTTAGAATGAAGAAAGATCATAGTACTTCACTCAAAGGGGTTGGGATTTTGTCGGTAAATTACCATCAATTATACTAAACATTGATTTCTTTATAGATTAATAATAGAACAACTAGTTTTCAATATATTAAAAAAAGTATATGGTCATTATGTTTATACAAAATATCCCATGATGATATTATTTATGCCTTGGTCCCTGGGCCATTTATTTTATACCTTAAGTCATTTTAGCTCCCTTGGGAATATAAAGCTTGTGCTGCTAAGCAGTAGCAAAATCAGAAACAAGAGCATCTCTAACGTCACACAATTATAATTACTCCTGCATTAAGAGAAGCATTTCATGATCGGGATTCGCACCCACTCTCCAATAAAGTTTTTACCAGAAATTTGAAACTGGAAAAAAAGGCTTCAAACCCCTCCCCCTTTTGGAGTGTCAAAGGTTGAAACATATTTTATTTTATTTCTAGTTGATTGGGCATTTTAAACAAAAAAGGATGCTCAAGCTTTTAGATAGAAATAATACAATTTCATGTTTTTATTTTTTCTTATTTGGGCGAGGGGGTCATTCCCAAGGTATGGCCCACCTTTTAGACAAAATTGAAAATTAATTGTTCAATGTCTAATTTAAAAATTACTTTTGACAACCACAGAAAAATGCAAGAAAATTGTCAAAACTGGTAGCTTAAGAAATATTTTTGCTGCAATATAGACATATAATGAGCATTAAGCTTATTAAAACATATTAGGTAACACAGCTCCAAATTCATATAACATTAACTTCATCTACAAAAAATGTTTCTAGTTCGCTTTCTAGCAGGCAAATTTTCTTAGAGAATTCTAAATGAATTTTATGTCTTTGAGAGATTTATTGTTGTCTGTGCTTCCCATACTGACGTATCCTTCATTAAATAATTGATCTACTTCCGATGCCCATGGCAACTAGCCTTATAGAAATTGGAACATCAGCAGTTACCATGGCATTTATGTCTTGTTTCACTGCCAGCCAATGGTCGGCTTGCATTTTTGTGTCGTATCAGAAATAGGACTATTACACGTATGCCCCTATGCATTTTGCATCATCGTCAACCAGTTGTAACTTAGATCTAGAAGTGATATTTACATTAATTTGTGCATACTGTTGTAAATAACAAAAAAACACAACTTTGAATGCAGAATTTGTTTAGGCCCTACTGTCACTAAAAATTACTAAAAACATTTAATTAATACAGATTATTAATTTTTTTATTTATTTTTATTTTATTTGTTTAAATAATTTTATGCAAGTTTAGTTGAGTGTGATTGAGCTTCACTTTCTTAGCTGACTGAATACTATGGTAGAGAAATAAAACATTGACGAGTAAGTGGTGGAGGTCTCCTTTAAAGCAAGACTGTAGAAAGGAGACCGCAAAATCTATGCACATAAACCTATAAAGAATAAACATTTTAAAGGATTTGGGTACTTTTTGTAGCACGAAACACATTGTCCACAGATTTACATTAAACTTACACCATTTGAAGATAATGATAGTAGAAATCTTCCCTTAAAATATTACTTACTGAGGTGCTGTAGATTTTGAGAAATGAGTAAAAAATGTTACGAAAATATGTTTTACATGCTAAAATATTTTTTTTTGCACATGAAGAGTTGCCTCTTTGGTGTGAAATTGTTCATTATAATCAATAATAATAATGATAATAATAAAGAAGTCTTACGTAGCGCCACGTATCTGCCAACAAGGTATTCTAGGCGATTAGTATGTACATTTTTTCCAGAAAGATAGGTTATTGAAGACTTTGAATTCTGAGACCCAATAATGTAGCACCTTTTAAGGGTTTACAAGGTGCTGCGACGCATTAAGCAGCCACTGCCAGGATTACCGGGGAGAACCCCTTCCCTTGGCGATAAGTGTTAATGTGATTTTTTATGTGCATTACACAAAGCATGAGACCAACAGCTTTAACATCCCATCTGAAGGACGAAGCATTAATGGTTAAATTTCTTGCTTAAGGACACAAGTGACAGGACTCTCGAAACCACACTCTGCTGATCAGAAACACCAGAGCTTGAATCTGGTGATCTTAACCTCTCGACCACGACACGCCACTTGAGATGCTCAAAAAGTTTACTAATAAACAAAAGAGGCAGCAATTCTATCAACATACAGAGTAAAACGCTTTAACAAAATTAAGAGAGGAAGAAAACAAGATGTTATCTTTAAGTTTTAAAAACATTGCCTTAAAATGATGTGTAGGTTTATTTTCCATTTCATTTTGATAATCAGATCAATATCGCTAATTTCAACAATGCATTTTATCCAAGGTCGTAGTGAAAGTTCATCTTGTTCTTGTGAACTTGTTGTGTACTTCACCTTATGAAAAGTATCATTACTCAAACTAACCAGTAGTTAACCAAACAAGAAAGAAATTATTTGTAATTTTAGGGGCAATTGTTTGAAGGAAAACCTCCTCCATTTAGTAGGATTTTATGTGAAATTTTAGACCCATACTAGGTTTTATTTTAGTAACGTCATTTTTTAGATACTTAATCAAGTGAGGTTGTTAGTGCTTGTTATAATAGGGATGTTTCAATGAGAGAGGTTTTTACCTTGAATCTATGGGGTTGAGTTGATATTGTAGGTTGTGCAATTATCCATTCTTATAACTGACTTGGCAGCATCAACCTCGGAGATGGTGGCATTGTTGAGGTGACAAAACTTTCGTGACAGGTTGAAGGAGAGGCAGTTGGGATCTTTGTGGCAGGCAATGCAGCATTGTATTGGGTGCAGAAGTGGGATGTCCTTGTAGGTGTGGTCAAGGAGGCATGATGGCTTGGTATCGGTATCATCTTGCTTGAAGGCTGCTTGGCATTGAAGGGATCCTTGAAGTTGGCGATTGCACAGGACTCGTTTTTTTTCAACACAGTCTTGGGGGTATAATTGCATGTTGCACAGACTCATTGTCTGGCACTTTACAGGCTGAGGCATTTTCTCTGTAAGGTCCTTTTGGTTATTAGCTGAACATGTCATCTCTCCTGCTAATTGCTTACAGCCAAGCCAAACTTTGAGAAAACTTGGCGTGCCACAGTTGTAATGAAGTTCAAGTGTGGTTGTCAGAAAATTAGTAACTCCTTGCAGGTCGGAAGGAACAGGTAACTTAGCTCCGAGACTCTTGCAGTAGTCATAGGCTTCAGTCCATGAAATTTTGCTGTCAAAGTTAGGGCTGGTTTTGTAACAAAAGTTGCCGTGACGTTTCCAACCAATCTGACAGTCCATTAGTATGGCATCAGTACCTAGTATACCAATCAGCAAAGCAATGAAACCTAAGATGATGCTTAGTCTTGCAGGATACATGGTTTGTAAAATCTTCATCAAACTTTTCTTATCTCTTATTGACAAGCAAATGTCTCTTGCTTCAAGAAATATCCAGGCAAGGAATGATAGGTCACTTAGATGGTTATACTTTTATCATTAAACTGATCTTAGCATCACGTTGATAGAAGTTTGTTGGCGGGGGTAAGGCTGTCACTGTAGTCTGTTTTAATAAAGTCTCAGAGGGGGCGGGGGGATGTTTTGTTATTGAATGTTCCATCACCAGTGATTTCCCACTGGTTTCCATTGTGAAATAATCTGGTTGCGTGTTGCTTTCAAAAGGCTATGAAAGTAAGCCGATGCATATTTTGGGAACGCTTCGTCAAAATAATTATAATAACCAGGCACTTATAAATTACGAAAGCCCATTAGTGCCACCTTTATTTATATTTTCAATACAGCTAATTATATTTTCAATACAGCTAATTATATTTTCAAGAGCAGTTAATTATATTTTTATGGACTTTTATGGAAATGGTGTATTAACACATCATAGCTTCTTTTCATTGAAGTGATGGGAAAATCCTTCTTGAAAGCCAGTACAGATTAAACAAAATATCAACAAATATGTATTTTAACCAGTGATTATAAGGACGTTACTTGGTATGATTAGAAATTTGAAAGTTAAAAGCTTTTATATGTAATGAACTGTTAAATTTAAAAATGTTAAATTTTTCAATTTGTGCCTTTAACCATTTAGCCACTGGACCGCCCAGCCGCCTAGCGATACACTGTATGCAGTAGGAGGAAACCTCGCTAGCTTGTGTTTGTAGAAAAAAAGGAACATCAACAGAAAACTTGATAGTCATTAGTAGGTCTAAGCATTTGTTAACCCATCTAGTTTTGTATAGATCATTATTAATTCTCCCTTCACAGTTGACTTGTCGAAGCTAATGATGATGAAATAATTTAGCTCTTACCCAATAAAATGCTCATTAGTAAACACAAAGGAAACTGTATTTATACATCATTCATGATGATATTGTCGAAAACTAACGCCTTCGCATTTGATCAGTATGAGCATTGAGCCAGATAAAAGCATTGAAAAGCTATTGTGTCCATTTTATCCTTACAAAAAAATATTTGCCATAAAAATTACCATAGCCGTTTAACGAGAGGCATTTATTGTTCCCATGAGAACTTGTACTTTTATAGAAATATTACCGAAAGGGTAAAAAATTGTGCATAAATATTAAGCCATGGCTATCTTTTAAAATTTGAACTACGATTCCAGTATTTTACTGCAAGAATCTTGAAAAATTGGTTTTCAGCCATCTCGGGAGGTGCAGGGACTAGAGGGATACAAGGATATTTGGGTGGCTATGATTCATCCTCAATTTCAGATATCAACAAATATGTATTTAAACCAGTGGTTATAAGGACGTTACTTGGTATGATTAGAAATTTGAAAGTTAAAAGCTTTTACATGCAATGAACTGTTAAATTTAAAAATGTTAAATTTTTCAAATTGTGCCTTTAACCATTTAGCCACTGGACCGCCCAGCCGCCTAGCGATACACTGTATGCAGTAGGAGGAAACCTCGCTAGCTTGTGTTTGTAGAAAAAAGGAACATCAACAGAAAACTTGATAGTCATTAGTAGGTCTACGCATTTGTTAACCCATCTAGTTTTGTATAGATCATTATTAATTCTCCCTTCACAGTTGACTTGTCGAAGCTAATGATGATGAAATAATTTAGCTCTTACCCAATAAAATGCTCATTAGTAAACACAAAGGAAACTGTATTTATACATCATTCATGATGATATTGTCGAAAACTAACGCCTTCGCATTTGATCAGTATGAGCATTGAGCCAGATAAAAGCATTGAAAAGCTATTGTGGCCATTTTATCCTTACAAAAAAATATTTGCCATAAAAATTACCATAGCCGTTTAACGAGAGGCATTTATTGTTCCCATGAGAACTTGTACTTTTATAGAAATATTACCGAAAGGGTAAAAAATTGTGCATAAATATTAAGCCATGGCTATCTTTTAAAATTTGAACTACGATTCCAGTATTTTACTGCAAGAATCTTGAAAAATTGGTTTTCAGCCATCTCGGGAGGTGCAGGGACTAGAGGGATACAAGGATATTTGGGTGGCTATGATTCATCCTCAATTTCAGATATCAACAAATATGTATTTAAACCAGTGGTTATAAGGACGTTACTTGGTATGATTAGAAATTTGAAAGTTAAAAGCTTTTACATGCAATGAACTGTTAAATTTAAAAATGTAAAATTTTTCAATTTGTGCCTTTAACCGTTTAGCCACTGGACCGCCCAGCCGCCTAGCGATACACTGTATGCAGTAGGAGGAAACCTCGCTAGCTTGTGTTTGTAGAAAAAAGGAACATCAACAGAAAACTTGATAGTCATTAGTAGGTCTACGCATTTGTTAACCCATCTAGTTTTGTATAGATCATTATTAATTCTCCCTTCATAGTTGACTTGTCAAAGCTAATGATGATGAAATAATTTAGCTCTTACCCAACAAAATGCTCATTAGTAAACACAAAGGAAAATGTATTTATACATCATTCATGATGATATTGTCGAAAACTAACGCCTTCGCAATTGATCAGTATGAGCATTGAGCCAGATAAAAGATTTGAAAAGCTATTGTTTCCATTTTATCCTTACAAACAAATATTCGCCATAAAAATTACCATAGCCGTTTAACGAGAGGCATTTATTTTTCCCATGAGAACTTGTACTTTTATAGAAATATTACCGAAAGGGTAAAAAATTGTGCATAAATGTTAAGCCATGACTATCTTTTGAAATTTGAACTACGATTCCAGTAATTTACTGCAAGAATCTTGAAAAATTGGTTTTCAGCAAATTCGGGAGGTGCAGAGACGAGAGGGATAAAAAGATATTTTATAAATGTAAATATGTGGACATTTTGAAAAAGTACCCAAATCCTTTAATGTATTGCCTGTGCATGTGTTTCCGAGTGCTGGGCATGGTGTGTATCGATACAGTCTGAGCATGCAGTGTGTGATGGCGCTTGCGTCCCTAGCTACGGCCAGACGGAGGAGTGGATGGAAGAAGTTTAGGGAGCTGGCCCCATTATTTTTGACATCCGAGACGCCGCCCCTGAAGATGAAGGGCATTCACCGCATGTGTCCAAAGCTGCATGGTGTAAAAGGCCGGCTGCGAGACATGGCCCCCACAAGGTGGATGGGGCACATCCAGCAGATGGAACAAGACTGGAGACTGATCAGGTGGATGTTTTGGTGTCTCTGGCCATTGGCATCAATCTGTCTTAAAAGATGGGGTTACATCGTTAGTCGTAACACTTACGGCTTTGGGTACGGCTTTGGGTACGGCTTTGTGTACGGCTTTGGGTACGGGGCAATTTTAGGCCGTAGATGCGCTCTGGTGCTGTCTAGTGAGTCTGAGGGGTGATGTGCCTCCTCTCAGATGTTGTAATTTAAGGCCTATTTCTAGCAATGGTGCACTATTTCTTTGCCATTGGTTATTGTATCAAGGAAAAACCAGCTCAATTATAGCTTCGTTTCCATTGTTTCTGTGTGTATCCCGGCATTTCATCACAAACATCACAAGCACGTGAAGGGTGGATCCAGACAAGAATTATTAGGGGGATTTGGCAGATATCTGTTATAGATGGAGCATGTACACGTGTGGAACGCGAAGCATTTAACGGCGTGGGTCCGGGCCCGCTTAAGGGCCCGGGAGAAGTTTGCATTTGTGGTGCAATCTTAGGCCAACACTGATCGGTAGTGGCCCTCCCTTCAAGTAGTGCTGTCACCCGTTGGTCATACCCACATGGTCTTACACAGTGCAATACTGTCAAAATAATGAAAACAGATCTGTTCTTGCATTAGAACAATGTATTACGTATGTCCATAATTGACAGTAGTCATAGGCTTCTGTCCAGTTAGTTTGTGATCTCCCGAAAGGGCCCATTTTGTAAAAAAATGTTGTGACGTTTCCAACTAATCTGACAGTCCATTAGTATGGCACCAGTGCCTAGTATACCAATCATCAAAGCAATTATCTTCTAAGATAATGGATTGTCTTGCAGGATACATGGTTTGTAAAATCTTCATCAAACTGCTTGTATCTCTTATTGACAAGCAAATGTCTGTTGTTTCAAGAAATATCCAGGCAAGGAATGATAGGTCACTAAGATGGTTATACTTTTGTCATATATCTGAGCATGTAAATGTCACTGGTACCTCAGCATCACGTTGATGGTTTGTTTGTGGGGAAGAGGCTGTTACTGCGGTCCGTTTTAAGTCTGAGAGAAAGATTGAATCCTTTATTCAGCTAGTTTATTGACT
Source organism: Asterias amurensis (assembly GCF_032118995.1). NCBI lineage: Eukaryota > Metazoa > Echinodermata > Asteroidea > Forcipulatida > Asteriidae > Asterias > Asterias amurensis. The sequence continues at coordinate 17,035,074 of NC_092663.1, forward strand.
TTTTCATCCCTGGCAGCAAAATGATTTCCATGGTGACAAAATCTTTACGTGTCGCTAACTAGATTGGTTGGGAAGAGTTTCGCTTTGGAGAGGTGTCAAAACTAAACCGCTGCCTATTTTTGGGACACTGCGTAGGTCGCATTGATTTTTGTGGTCTGCAGTTTTTAAGATGATTTGATGAGGCTGGTTTTCTTTCCGGGGAATTCGAATGCAATAACTATCAAAATCATGCATGACTAGTTCTTGCATTAGCTCTTGAAGAAAGGGAGTTTGGTGGCTGTAATTTTTAATTTATTTTGTTTTTGTTGTGTTGGCTTACACCTTTAAGAGGATATGTTTTGCTCATGACATCTGCACCAAATCTACCAAAGAATTATGAAGGTACTTTGTCATGTAATTTACTTATTTCTATGGGCTGCAGCAGAACATAAGTGCAGAATTTCTTGTTAGTAGCGCCACGAAATTGGGCACAGACTTGTCATTTATTAGGCCTTGTGGCCTTACGCACGTTCTCTTTCCTTTTTCCTATATTTTAGGTTTATATGAGTAATGTCATTTTATGGATATATATAATCAAGTGAAGTTTTCATTGCTTGTTATGAAGAGAGTTGCGTCAATAATGGAGTGTATTGAACCTTGAATCTATTTTTCAATGAGAGAAGTTTTTTACCTTGAATCTACGGGGTTGAGTTGATATTGTAGGTTGCGCAATTATCCATTCTTGTAACTGACTTGGCAGCATCAACCTCAGAGATGATGGCATTGTTGAGGTGACAAAACTTTCGTGACAGGTTGAAGGAGAGGCAGTTGGGATCTTTGTGGCAGGCAATGCAGCATTGTATCGGGTGCAGAAGTGGGATGTCCTTGTAGGTGTGGTCAAGGAGGCAGGATGGATTGGTTTCGGTATCATCTTGTTTGAAGGCTGCTTGGCATTGAAGGGATCTGGGAGTCATTTGGCGCTTGCGTTTGCACAAAACTCGTCTTCCAGAATCACATGCTTTGGGGTTTAATTCCAGGTTGCACAGACTTATCGACTGGCAATTTCCAGGCTGGTCGATTTTCTCTTCAAGATCCTTTTGGTCATCAGCTGAACATGTCATCTCTCCTTCTACCTCCTTACAGCCAAGCCATACTTTGAAGAAACTTGATGACTCACAAAGTACATCAAATTCAAGTTCAAGTGGGGTTGTAATAAAATTGGTATCTCCTTGCAGGTCTGAGGGAACAGGTAACTTAGCTCCAAGACTCTTGCAGACCTGATAGGCTTTAGTCCAGGTATCTTTCTTGAAAGAGCCCATTTTGTAACACAAGTTGTTGTGGCGTTTCCAACCAATCTGACAATCCATTAGTATGGCATCTGTGCCTAGTATACCAATCAGCAAAGCAATGAAACCTTCTAAGATGATGCTTAGTCTTGCAGGATTCATGGTTTGTAAAATCTTCATCAAACTTTTCTTATCTCCTAATGACAAGCAAATGTCTGTGGCTTCTAGAAATATCCAGGCAAGGAATGATAGGTCACTCAGATGGTTATACTTTGATCTCAGCTTCACGTTTATAGAAGTTTGTTGGCGGGGGTAAGGCTGTCACCGTAGTCTTTATTAAAGTCTCAGAGGAGGGGGGGGGGGGTGTTTTGTTATTGAATGTTCCATCACCAGTGATATCCCACTGGTTTCAATTGTGAAATAATCTGGCTGAGTATTGCTTTGAAAAGGAGATGAAAGTAAGCCGATGCCTATTTTTGGAAGGCTTTGTCAAAATAATTATAATAACCTGGCACTTATAAAGCACCCTTTCCTGAGGATGCAAAGCGCTTGGATGTCTCCAACACAGATCAAATCATAGGCTACACTGATTTTCCGGAGTGGAGTTATAATGCTAGTTTTCCTTACACAGAATTAAATTGAAATTTCTATAACAAATCATGCACGTAATCTTTAAAGGCAAAGTATACCTTTGGTTTTTGGAATTGTTCTATTTTAATCCTTAATAAATGTAGTATGCACTAAAACTAACATGTGGAAACTTTCTTTCAATTTTTTGTTCTTTGATATCGCTAAAAAATCTGGAGCATGACGAGTACCCTCTTATAGGGATACACAATCTGAGAAGCATTATTGACAGTAACGCTTCTGAGATTCAAATTTTGGGGAATAAAACTGATATGTTTTTACATCACCACCGTACTTCGCAGTGCAGTGTTTCTTAAAATGCTTTATACTGTTGAAAGTTGCTGTGAGCTTCCTACCAATAGTTTTTATAACTATCAGTTTTTAGAGTGATTACCAAACAAATACATCCTCTTTAAGTTAGCTCATGAAAAGGGGTTTGGTGACTGGATTTTGTTAAATTTATTTCTTTATTTATTGTTATTATTAATGTTTTTGTTTTGTTAAAAGCTTTGGGGGAATTGTTTTAGTCGGGAGATCTTGGCACAGTTTCAACAAAGAATTCTTAATTTACAATGCCATGTAACATACTTGTTTCTGTTGCCTGCAGCGGGACAGAAGTGCAGAGTTGCCTTCACTGATTTGTCATTAACGAGGCATTTCTACCTGAACACTCCCTTTTTACTTTTTGCAGGATTCCCCCCCCCCCAAATATTGAGCCATGTTTTAGGTTTTATTTTAGTCAAGTAATTTTGTGGATACATTTAGTCAACTAAAGTATTTACTTGTTATATTGAGAATTGCTTCAATAAGAGAGTGTATTTTACCTTGAATTTATGGGGTTGAGTTGATATTGTAGGTTGCGCAATTATCCATTCTTGTAACTGACTTGGCAGCATCAACCTCGGAGATGGTGGCATTGTTGAGGTGACAAAACTTTCGTGACAGGTTGAAGGAGAGGCAGTTGGGATCTTTGTGGCAGGCAATGCAGCATTGTATCGGGTGCAGAAGTGGGATGTCCTTATAGTTGTGGTCAAGGAGGCATGATGGCTTGGTATCTGTATCATCTTGTTTGAAGGCTGCTTGGCATTGAAGGGATCTGGGGGTCATTTGGCGCTTGCGTTTGCACAAAACTCGTCTTCCAGAATCACATGCTTTGGGGTGTAATTTCATGTTGCACAGACTTATCGACTGGCAATTTCCAGGCTGGTCAATTTTCTCTTCAAGATCCTTTTGGTCATCAGCTGAACATGTCATCTCTTCTCCTAACTGCTTACAGCCAAGCCATACTTTGAAGAAACTTGGTGTGTCACAAATATCATCAAATTCAAGTTCAAGTGGGGTTGTAATAAAATTGGTATCTCCTTGCAGGTTTGAGGGAACAGGTAACGTAGCTCCAAGACTCTTGCAGACCTGATAGGCTTTAGTCCAGGTATATTTCTTGAATGAACCCACTTTGTAACAAAAGTTGTTGTGACGTTTCCAACCAATCTGACAGTCCATTAGTATGGCATCTGTGCCTAGTATACCAATCATCAAAGCAATGAAACCTTTTAAGATAATGCTTAGTCTTGCAGGATACATGGTTTGTAAAATCTTCATCAAACTGATCTTATCTCTTATTGACAAGCAAATGTCTGTCGCTTCAAGAAATATCCAGGCATGGGATGATAGGTCACTTAGATGGTTATACTTTTGTCATATATCTGAGCATGTAAATGTCACTGGTACCTCAGCATCACGTTGATGGTTTGATTGTGGCAAGAGGCTGTTACTACGTTCTGTTTTAAGTCTGACTGAAAATCGAATCCTTTATTCAGCCTATTGTATTGACTTTTCCATCCCGTTTAGCAAATTGATTTCATGGTGACAAAATCTGGACGCTTCCCTAATGAGATTGGTTGGGAAGAGTTTCGCTTTGAAAAGGTGTCAAAACTAAACCGCTATCTATTTTTAAAACACTGCGTAGGTTGCATTGTTTTTTGTGGTCTGCAGTTTTTAGATGATTTGATGATGTCATTTTTCTTAATACTGATTATCAATGGAATAACTATCAAAATCATGCATGACTAGTTCTTGCATTAGCTCTGGAAAAAAGGGAGTTTGGTGGCTGTGTTTTTTTAATTCATTTTGTTTTTGTTGTGTTGGCTTACACCTTTAAGAGGAATTGTTTTGCTCATGACGTCTGCGCCAAATCTACCAAAGAATTCTGAAGTTACTTTGTCATGTAATTTACTTATTTCTATGGGCTGCAGCAGTACATAAGTGCAGATTTTTTTGGTAGTAGTGCCACTAAATCGGGCACAGACTTGTCATTTGTTAGGCCTAGTGGCCTTACGCACGTTCTCTTTCCTTTTTGCAGGATTTTTTAAAATAACTTTGGACCAAATTTTAGGTCTTATTTTAACACACAAGTTATTTTGTGGATATATTTACTCAGGTGAAATTGTATTTACACGTACTTGTTATAATGGGGATTGCTTAAATAAGAGAGTTTATTATTTACCTTGAATCTATGGGGTTGAGTTGATATTGTAGTTTGTGCAATTAGCCATTCTTGTAACTGACTTGGCAGCATCAACCTGGTAGATGGTGGCGTTGTTGAGTTCACACAGCTTCCCTATCAGTAACAGGTTGAAGGAGAGGCAGTTGGGATCTTTGTGGCAGGCAATGCAGCATTGTATTGGGTGCAGAAGTGGGATGTCCTTGTAGGTGTGGTCAAGGAGGCATGATGGCTTGGTATCGGTATCATCTTGCTTGAAGGCTGCTTGGCATTGAAGGGATCCTTGAAGTTGGCGATTGCACAGGACTCGTTTTTTGTCAACACAGTCTTTGGGGTATAATTGCATGCTGCACAGACTTATTGTCTGGCACCTTACAGGCTGAGGCATTTTCTCTGTAAGGTCCTTTTGGTTATTAGCTGAACATGTCATCTCTCCTGCTAACTGCTTACAGCCAAGCCAAACTTTTATAAAACTTGGCTTGCCACAGTTGTAATGAAGTTCAAGTGTGGTTGTCAGAAAATTAGTAACTCCTTGCAGGTCGGAAGGAACAGGTAACTTAGCTCCGAGACTCTTGCAGTAGTCATAGGCTTCAGTCCATGAAATTTTGCTGTCAAAGTTAGGGCTGGTTTTGTAACAAAAGTTGCCGTGACGTTTCCAACCAATCTGACAGTCCATTAGTATGGCATCAGTACCTAGTATACCAATCATCAAAGCAATGAAACCTAAGATGATGCTTAGTCTTGCAGGATACATGGTTTGTAAAATCTTCATCAAACTTTTCTTATCTCTTATTGACAAGCAAATGTCTGTTGCTTCAAGAAATATCCAGGCAAGGAATGATAGGTCCCTAAGATGGTTATACTTTTGTCATATATCTGAGCATGTAAATGTCACGGGTATCTCAGCATCACGTCGATGGTTTGTTCGTGCGGAAGAGGCTGTTACTGCGGTCCGTTTTAAGTCTGACAGAAAGATTGAATCCTTTATTCAGCCTGTTGTATTGACTATTCCATCCCTGGCATTGCATTGATTTCCATGGTGACAAAATCTGGTCGTGTTGCTAATGAGATTGTTTGGGAAGAGTTTCGCTTTGGAAATGAGATAAAACTAATAAAATCGCTATTTTTTTTTGGAACACTGCGTAGGTCGCATTGATTTTTCTGGTGTACAGTTTTTAAGATGATTTGATGAAGCTGTTTTTCTTTACAGGGAATTCAAATGAAATACTGTAACTATCAAAATCATGCATGACTAGTTCTTGCATTAGCTCTGGAAAAAGGAGTTTAGTGGCTGTGTTGTTTATTTTATTTGTTGTAAGGCTCTGGACACCTTTGGTCATCGAAGTTGTGAGAGAATAATGGAAGCAAAAACACCCTTGTCGCACAAGTTGTGTGCTTTCAGATGCTTCAGTTCTAGACATCAGCTGAGGTCACGAATTCAGTTCAAATATTTATGTGAGAAACTAGTTCTTTCTCAAAAAGTATATTACTTCAAAGGGAGCCGTTTTCACAATGTTTTATACTATCAACAGCTCTCCATTGCTCGTTACCAAGTAAGTTTTTATGCTAACAGTTATTTTGAGTAATTACCAATAGTGTCCGGTGCTTTTAACAGCTTGAAGAAGATTTCATTTGATCAAGAGCAAAAACATCAAGAGATCTTAACCAAATTTCACCAAACAATTCTGAATTCACGGTGTCATGTAACATGCTTATTTCTATGCCTTGCAGCAGGACATAATAATAATAATAATAAAACAGTATTTATCTAGCGCAATATGAATAAAACATTCCTCAAATCGCTTAACAGCAAAATGAAAAGCATTAAATAGACACAACTTGGAGGATATTTTTCCAATTTAAGCCCACTGACAAATTTATATAAAATTAGGCCAGACCAGCTGTTACCTAAATGAAACCATTAAAAATACTGCAAACAACATCACTGCAGAGTTCCATGTGTGCCATAAAATTGGACCCTGATTTGTAGTTTTTAAGAAATTTTTGCAGACACTTTCTTTGAAAGTAAAATCATTTTGTGGACACACTGTGTGAAGTGAAGTTTTATTTACTTATTATAATGAGGATTGCTTTTACATCCTTGGGGTTGAGTCTACATGTATGTTGAAGTGTACAACGCCTTCCACTATACGTTTTTTTAATCACACTTCAAATTAATGGCAATAAAAACTTTTGGTGATATCTCAAAAACGTGTCCTCCTTTTAAAATGAAATTTTCACATTTATTTGTCTTTGTACACATTTATTTATATAGGATTAACAAAGTCGAACAGTTCCAAAGGCATGACTTTCCTTCAAGTAGTACACAGGTTGAACGGTGTTAAAGCCGTTAAAAAAATCATCAAAGAGAGACCTGGCATAAGGCAGGCCTGTATGCTTTGTTTTTGAAAGTACAAGGGTACCAAGGCATTTTCTCCTTGGTAAAGGGCACCCTTTGAGAAAACTGTAAATTTCTACTGGAGCATTTTAAGGAAACCAAGGCAATGACCAGGGGGCATGGAGGCAATCGCCTTCGATGCCTTCATGAGAAATCGGGTGTGCGCAGGTGGCTGTAAAGCTTGTGAAGATAGACAAGTACTTTATTGTCAACCCCTTTATTACCCCAATAATCAAATTAAAATCATCCTTGACTTTCTAGTCCCCATTGATTACTTTTTAACATGGTGAGATCGACCATAGAGATGGTTATTGCTAGGATAGGGAATAAAGGTTTAACTTGTTTCACTGTCTATTTTCAGCACTTTGAATTGATTTCAGCATCATCCCATGATGAGGCAGAATGACAATTTAGGCTTGTTATGCTATTTTGTTTACTTTAGTCAGAGTTCTAACTTATATATTTATTTTATTTTTCCTATTGAGAGAGAAAAACCAAAAACGATAATTAATAGCCTGAAAAGTCTGTCGTTTAAAGCCTTCACCAGTGACCATGTACACGTAGGTCAGTTTGTGTCATGAAAGGGCAAGGCCATTTTCGATTTGCAAAGGGCACTTCCATTGGAAAGTCTGAAACTTTTGAAGGGGCACCAAGGCCAAGACCAGAGGCAATGGAAGCCACGTCCTCTGTGTGCCTGCGTGTCATCCCAGGCCTGCAGTGTACTTGATAGAGTGTGCCCTTTTCAAGGACAAAACGTCATCATTGATTATTGAAAAGACAAGTAAGTGAAGTTTATCTTACGTAGAATTTTGGTGTTCGTGAGTTGCACTATCATGATTCAATTTTGTTTTAAACTTCTTCTTTTTTCGCAGCACTTGTGTCAGAGGAAATTTAGAGTGCATCGGAGAACCTTGTAATAGTAAGTAAACCAGTTTCAGGATTCTCAAGTATTTTAATGCAAACAATTGCATCACCTCAAAAAACTTCATCAGTACATTTCATTTCATTCATTTATTTAGTTCATTAATTCTGGTTGTGAAGCCTAGGACTCTCAAAATAATGAACTTGATGACTTTCTTGCCCCCAAACCCAGGGAAGAGAATACAAACAGGATTCGAACTGCGGTCCTTGAGGTGAAAGGTGAAGAAAGTTTTCACTATGCCAACCTTCATTATATGAAGTCATCAAGTTGGATTAACTTTATTAACATAATAATTCTAGAGGCAGCTCAAATCCTACATTTTAGCAGTAGGTTCCACAACAATTTAATAGATGTTTAAATTAATTCAACATTTTCATGTTTCTGATTTTGTTAGATTTTGTTTGAATCCCACACGAGTTGTATGCCAGCTGAACTTGTTTTCACTGGAGGCATGAAAGTACTGAGTAGACAGTGCTTACACACATTCAAGCAAGGGTAAAACCAAATAATATTATCTTGATGCAAATTAAACATTTCCATTTTTCTGATTTTGTTTCTGATTAGTTACATGTGCTGAGACTGAGTTCCATTGTGATAATGATTTATGTATCCCTCATGGTTGGACCTGTGATGGAGATGATGATTGTACAGACGGGTCCGATGAGAAGGATTGTGGTGAGCTTTCTCAAAAAAAAAAAATATTTTAATTTTTGTTCGTAAGTGCTTCACTTTAGAATTACAAATCACAGAAGAGTAGTACAAACTTATAGAAAAAGAAATAAATCAAAAGTCATTCATAGATGGATTGGATGAGAAGGATTGTGGTGAGCTTGCTCAAAAACGGTTTTTTATTTTACATTTGTCCACATATTGAGTTCATATATGGAAATTATCTCCCTGCAAAAGATGAATAGTATTTTTAAATAAATAAACCATTTACACTTTTTTATAAAGGGCACTTTCTAATAAAATATTCTTCAAGGCGCTACAGAAAAGATATTTCAAAAGTATTAAATTTTCTACCCAAAAATACACCAACAGTAAACACAGAAGTTTGAAATGTATTGGGAGAGTGAGTTTTTCTGATGTCATTGGGTAGCTTGTTCCATAAGAATGATGCAATGCTAGAAAAAGCTTAGTCACCATAGTGGGAGGTACAAGAATACTCTGCTATATTGTAAAAAAAATATTGTTACTCAGTTTAGAGAAATACTCATGGTTTGTTGTTTTGTATTTGTTGGAAGTGCCGTTATCAAGCTTCATTTTATAAAATCTGAGACTCATAATGAGATAACAAATCTTACAAATCTTCTTTGAATTTTCCCTGATGAAGTAAAAGGTAAGACCTTTCTGTTTTGTCAATTAATTAGTGTACACCTGTACAACTGACCAGTACACCTGTGATAGCGGCCATTGTATTGATGCAAGATATTACTGTGACGGTTCACCAGACTGTGAGGATAATTCAGATGAGGCAGATTGTCGTAAGTTTTGTTTGTGAATTGTTAAAGCTTCAAACAGAAATTTGGGTTACAAGATCAATTGAAATCCTACAAATTCCCTAATAATTTTGTTTTATCTTTGCAAAAATTAACAGCACCAATGAGAAGTGAACTTTACCTTGTACATTTTTGGGGTGAGAGAACCTGTTCTATGAGTCTTAAGAAAATGTATTACTCTCCAAAAAGGAGAAACTACATTGTTTAACTTTTAAAACATCGCAAAGGCCAAAGTTACAAAAGATACAAATATGTGAAGATCTATATCTGTTTTAACTTGCATCTGTGTAGCCCAAAGTTAAACTTCTTAATTTCGAGCAATCAAGAAAGGGGTCAAAACATCAGGCCAGAAACTATTTTGTATACCATAAGTCCCTTTGGTTGGTAAGCAGTTTGCAACAGCTAATTCTTTTTCCCTTAATTTTGAACGAGATGTGACAGTTTTTTGTTTTGGTTGTTGTATTTTGACGACTCTTTCAGCTTTACCATCTTGCTATGGAGGAGAGTTCCAGTGTGACAATGGCAAATGTATCTCTCGGGAGTTTGTTTGCGATGGAGAAATGGATTGTGGCTTCAATGATGCTGCTGATGAAACAAATTGCGGTAAGTTTTGACAGAATTCTTTCACATAGTTTGGCAAAAAGGGTGTATAACACTGAGGCAAAAGGAAGCAGGTGGTTGGACAACTGCTCTTGGTGCGCAAAACCGTGCAGAAGAACTCAGCGTATCTAGCCCTCTCTTACAAAAAAAACCTATAAGAATCTTATAGGAATCAAAGAAATGACGAAAAATCTATAAGAATCCTACTGGAATCCTATTTAAATTGTATAGGCCTTTCGCCAATAGATAGGACTTTTGTGTAAGAGCTATGTTGGCAGTCTCTCTATCTTATCAATATCTTCGTCTGGGGTGCCAGTCAAGCCATACAACCGTTACCTGCCGTGTAGCCAGGAATCACACCTACATTTACAATACAAACTGGGAAGCGGCAGCCAGGGGATCACCTTAATGGATGGGACATTTTTATTTCAAATATCAAGTTATAAAACTTCAAGGAAAACTGATGGCTCAAATCTGGCTCTGGTAAATTTGTCTTCAACCTCAAGTTATTATTTTGAAATCCCACTCAAATACACTTAAGGGTGTCACACTTGAGACATCTACTTATACTTTTCTTGTCACCATTCTTCTTGTTCTTAGTGACAACAGTAGAATATAACAACGCAACTACAACTGCACAAACCACAACTTTATTAACAACTACAGGTAAGTAGCTCCTTTTAGGAGGACTAAATAAAAGTCAATATCAATGTTTCTTTTGGACTAGTATTTCACATCATTCCTTTTATAAAGAACGGTTTCAAATCCTAAATCCCTCTCATCAATTATCATAATATACATCGCTAGAAAATGTATTTCTGAGTCATATACAGATGCCTCGGGCTTTAACAAAATCACTTGGACTGGCCAAGTTACCTCTTTATAACAGGATCCTTGTTATAAGAGGACAGCAAAACAAAGAACCACAAAGCAGAAATGAGATTCAGGACTTCAGAAAGTACTCTTTGTAGATGATTTGACCTATGTTTACATTCAAACCGCCCTCTGTTGACAAAACACTATATGTCATGTTTCGCTGGGCAAAAAGATGCGTAGTCAGGGACTTTCTAGTTGGCTGCCAAAAACACAAAGGTTTTGCCCGACGGTATGTGCGCGAGTCATGTTATGGTATTCGAGTGATTAGAGGTCACATCGTCTATAAGCAGAATCTTTTTTTTTTAATAGAGCACTTTATATTTAGGGTTGACTGTATTTGGTTTTTAGCAATGAATTAATGCAATGATATGTTTTTGTTTACAGAAGAGCGTTGCTATGGTTTCTCTTGTAATGATGGATCTTGTATCCCATCTTACTATCTTTGTAACGGAGAAGATGATTGTTCCGATGGTGAAGATGAATTTGAATGCGGTGAGTACATTATTCGTAAATACTTGTGACAGTTTTTCAATTCCATTCTGATTGGTGTAGAGGAGACCACATGGCCATGTTAAAACGTGCAATATTAAAACAGTAAGGAGTGTTAAGACATACACGTTGCACGCAATATTACGCTTGGTGCTAATCAATGCATAGTGCAACTAATTTAGACCGGTACTCAATGCAAAATATAGTAGTACCTGCCATATGGAACAACATTTGCATGCACTTTGACCAAGCTTTAGGGGGTGACAGAAACATCATGATGCTTTTTAACATACAAAGGCATCCGTCACTTATTGCATGTTTTTAGACTACCGTTTAAGACCCTGTTCCCTCTCTTCTATTCCCTTTCTAAATAACTTACCCTTTTCTAACATTTGCTTTGATATTTAAACTGGTCACTTACCATAACTTTTGTTGTTTTCTTGTTGCTATAACAGTAACCTACACTACACCTCAGTATACATGTGGCCCACATGAATTTACTTGTGAGAATGGATTGTGTATTCCCGGAGGGAGGAACGGTAGTGTTTGTAATGGCATCAATGACTGTGGAGATGCATCTGATGAAGAGCACTGTGGTAAGGAATTAGGGGGGGGGGGGAACACCAAAAAACAAAACAAAACAATATTTTTATAGCCAAAATAAGTTTACCTAATCTACATATGAAATGTCTAGGGGCAAATTTCATATAGCCACCTCAGCACAGAAAGTAGATAATCACATCAAAGTAGTTTTTGCCAAATTATGGTTACCAGCCAAAATAACTTCAACATTGTGGCCAGTATCCAGCTCATTTTTTCCTGGCAGAAGTTTGTTAGGCACTTTTTTGAAATCAAATTGGCTTATGATTTTTAAAAATTCAAAGTATTCTTTTTTCACACTCTATCTCAGGGACCACACCGCATCCTCTCGAGACAACTACAGTGATTGGTTGTCTTATCAGCCAATGGCAGTGCACCAACTCTTCTGAATGCATTGAATCATCCAATCGATGTGATGGAATGATAGACTGCAGTGATGCATCCGATGAGATGTTTTGTGTCTACTACACAACAAGTCCACCCTTAATAACAACAACAGGGTCTCGGCCAAGCGTTCCTTACATTTCATCAACATTCCAGCCAATTAGTACCACAGCAACGGTCACTTCAACAGTCAGTCCACCAACTACTTCAGTTAAGCCACTGCCAGGTACATCAACACCCATACCACTAGAAAGTTCAACTGCTGAGCAGCAAACAACTAATGCAGTGCTGACCGTTACATCCCCTGGCTATCCCAAAGAAACACCATCACCCTCAACACCATTGGTCACTCTCCCTGTGACTGAGCCAGTAACAGCCATCCCGCCAAGTGTTGCCACACCACCTGAAGTTGATGTAACTACACCTTACTTTCCAGAGTTGACAACTCCATACATACCGAGCGTAACAACACCACAAATAACTACACCATATGTTGCTGATGTGACCACACCTTATTTTCCAGAAGTGACCACACCTTATGTTTCTGGAGTGACCACACCTTATGTGCCAGGAGTGACGACACCTTATGTGCCAGAAGTGACCACACCTTATGTTCCTGGAGTGACCACACCTTATGTACCTGAAGTGACCACACCTTATGTGCCAAGAGTTACCACACCTTATGTGCCAGGAGTGACCACACCCTATGTGCGAGAAGTGACCACACCCTATGTGCCTGATTTGACCACACCAAATGTACCAGAAGTGACTACCCCGTATGTACCAGGAGTCACCACACCTTATGTACCTGAAGTAACCACACCTTATGTACCTGAGGTCACCACACCTTATGTACCTGAAGTAACCACACCTTATGAACCTGAGGTCACCACACCTTATGTGCCAGAAGTGACCACTCCATACGTACCTGAAGTAACCACGATGATGAGTACAACTTCTGCAGTAAAAAGTAATACTGAATACACATTGCTTCCAACTGGAGTGTTCTACAGAACAACTACGTATGTTCCAGAAGTGACCACCACACCATATGTACCAGGAGTGACCACCACACCATATGTACCAGGAGTGACCACCACACCATATGTACCAGGAGTGACCACCACACCATATGTACCAGGAGTAACCACCACACCATATGTAGAGGGTGATACCACCACACCATATGTACCAGGAGTGACCACCACACCATATGTACCAGGAGTGACCACCACACCCTATGTACCAGGAGTGACTACCACACCGTATGTACCAGGAGTGACCACCACACCTTATGTACCAGGAGTGACCACAACACCGTATGTACCAGGAGTGACCACCACACCATATGTACCAGGAGTGACCACCACACCATATGTACCAGGAGTGACCACCACACCTTATGTACCAAGAGTGACTACCACACCATATGTACCAGGAGTGACCACCACACCATATGTACCAGGAGTGACCACCACACCATATGTACCAGGAGTGACTACCACACCGTATGTAGCAGGTGAGACCACCACACCATATATTCCTGGAGTGACCACACCTTATGCACCAAAAGTGACCACACCATATAAGCCAGGAGTGACCACACCTTATACTCAATCGTCTACAATGGTAAAACCCATACCAGGTACATCAACCCCAATACCATGGATTTCATCAACAGTTAAATCCTCCACAACTGCATCAAAGCTGATCCCAACATCACCAAAAGAATTATATACGCATTTTACAACACCATATGTACCTGATGTGACCACACCTTATGTGCCAGGAGTGACCACACCATATGTTCCAGGGGTGACCACACCATACGTACCTGAAATAACCACACCATATGTGCCAGGAGTGACCACACCTTATTTACCAGGTGTGACCACACCTTATTTACCAGGTGTGACCACACCATATGTAAGAGTGACCACACCATATATACCTGAAGTGACGACACCATATGTGCCTGAAGTGACCACACCATATGTACCAGTTGTGACCACTCCATATGTGCCAGAAGAGACCACTCCGTATGTGCCTGAAGTGACCACTCCATATGTACCAGGAGTGACCACACCATATGTGCCTGAAGTGACCACACCATATATACCTGAAGTAACCACACCTTATGTGCCAGAAGTGACCACCCCATATGTACCAGGAGTGACCACACCATATGTAAGAGAGACCACACCATATGTGCCTGAAATGACCACACCATATGTACCTGAAGTAACCACACCTTATGTACAAGAAGTGACCACCCCAAATGTGCCAGAAGTGACCACACCATATGTACCAGGAGTGACCACCCCATATGTACCTGAAGTGACCACACCATATGTAAGAGTGACCACACCATATGTACCTGAAGTAACCACACCTTATGTACAAGAAGTGACCGCTACCCCATATGTGCCAGAAGTGACCACACCATATGTACCAGGAGTGACCACACCATATGTACCCGAAGTGACCACACCATATGTACCTAAAGTAACCACACCTTATGTACCAGAAGTTACCACCCCATATGTGCCAGGAGTGACCACACCATATGTACCAGGAGTGACCACACCATATGTACCTGAAGTGACCACTCCATATGTACCTGAAGTAACCACACCTTATGTACCAGAAGTTACCACCCCATATGTGCCAGGAGTGACCACACCATATGTAAGAGTGACCACACCTTATGTTCCTGAAGTAACCACACCTTATGTGCCAGGAGTGACCACTCCATATGTACCTGAATTAACCACAAAGATAAGTACAACTTCTGCAGTAAAAAGTAATACTGAATACACAGCTCTTCCAACTGGGGTGTTCTACAGAACAACTACATATGTACCAGAAGTTATGACAACAAATGTTCCTGGAGTGACCACCACACCCTATGTACAAGGAGTGACCACCACACCATATGTACCAGGAGTGACAGCCACGCCCTATGTACCAGGAGTAACCACAACACCATATGTACCAGGAGTGACCACCACACCATATGTACCAGGAGTGACCACCACACCTTATGTACCAAGAGTAACCACAACACCGTATGTACCAGGAGTAACCACCACACCATATGTAGCAGGTGAGACCACCACACCATATATTCCTGGAGTGACCACACCTTATGCGCCAAGAGTGACCACACCATATAAGCCAGGAGTGACCACACCTTATACTCAATCGTCTACAATGGTAAAACCCATACCAGGTACATCAACCCCAATACCATGGATTTCATCAACAGTTAAATCCTCCACAACTGCATCAAAGCTGATCCCAACATCACCAAAAGAATTATATACGCATTTTACAACACCATATGTACCTGATGTGACCACACCTTATGTGCCAGGAGTGACCACACCATATGTTCCAGGGGTGACCACACCTTATGTGCCAGCAGTGACCACACCATATGTACCTGAATTAACCACACCATATGTGCCAGGAGTGACCACACCTTATTTACCAGGTGTGACCACACCATATGTAAGAGTGACCACACCATATATACCTGAAGTGACGACACCATATGTACCTGAAGTAACCACACCTTATGTGCCAGAAGTGACCACCCCATATGTACCAGGAGTGACCACACAATACGTAAGAGAGACCACACCATATGTGCCTGAAACAACCACACCTTATGTGCCAGAAGTAACCACACCTTATGTACCAGAAGTGACCACCCCATATGTGCCAGAAGTGACCACCCCATATGTACCAGGAGTGACCACACCATATGTGAGAGTGACCACACCATATGTACCTGAAATAACCACACCTCATGAACCTGAGGTGACCACACCTTATGTACCAGGAGTGACCACAATTAATGTACCTGAAGTGACCACACCATATGTGCCTGAAGTGACCACACCATATGTACCTGAAATGACCACACCATATGTACCAGGAGTGACCACACCATATGTAAGATTGACCACACCATATGTGCCTGAAATGACCACGCCATATGTACCAGTAGTAACCACCCCATATGTGCCAGAAGTGACCACCACACCATATGTACCAGGAGTGACCACACCATATGTTCCTGAACTAACCACACCTTATGTGCCAGGAGTGACCACTCCATATGTACCTGAATTGACCACAAAGATGAGTACAACTTCTGCAGTAAAAAGTAATACTGAATACACAGCTCTTCCAACTGGGGTGTTCTACAGAACAACTACATATGTACCAGAAGTTACCACACCATATGTTCCTGGAGTGACCACCACACCATATGTACCAGGAGTGACCACCACACCATATGTACCGGGAGTGACAGCCACACCATATGTACCAGGTGTGACCACCACACCATATGTTCCTGGAGTGACCACCACACCATATGTACCAGGAGTGACCACCACACCATATGTACCAGGAGTGACCACCACACCATATGTACCAGGACTGACCACCACACCATATGTTCCAGGTGTGACCACCACACCATATGTTCCTGGAGTGACCACCACACCATATGTACCAGGTGAGACCACCACACCATATGTACCAGGAGTTACCACCACACCATACGTGCCAGGAGTGACCACTACACCATATGTACCAGGAGTGACCACCACACCATATGTACCAGGGGTGACAACCACACCATATGTTCCAGGAGTGACCACTACACCATATGTACCAGGAGTTACCACCACACCATACGCACCAGGAGTGACCACTACACCATATGTACCAGGAGTTACCACCACACCATATGTAGAGGGTGTGACCACCACACCATATGTACCAGGAGTGGCCACCACACCATATATACCAGGAGTTACCACCACACCATATGTACCAGGAGTGACCACCACACCATATGTACCAGGAGTGACCACAACACCATATGTAGAGGGTGAGACCACCACACCATATGTACCAGGAGTGACCACCACACCATATGTACCAGGTGAGACCACCACACCATATGTACAAGGAGTGACCACCACACCATATGTACCAGCAGTGACTACCACACCATATGTACCAGGAGTGACCACTACACCATATGTACCAGGAGTTACCACAACACCATATGTAGAGGGTGAGACCACCACACCATATGTACCAGGAGTGACCACCACACCATATGTACCAGGTGAGACCACCACACCATATGTACAAGGAGTGACCACCACACCATATGTACCAGCAGTGACTACCACACCATATGTACCAGGAGTGACCACCACACCATATGTACCAGGAGTTACCACCACACCATATGTACCAGGAGTGACCACCACACCATATGTACCAGGAGTGACCACCACACCATATGTACCAGGAGTGACCACCACACCATATGTACCAGGAGTGACCACCACACCATATATACCAGGAGTGACCACCACACTATATGTACCAGGAGTGACCACCACACCATATGTAACAGGAGTGACCACCACACCATATGTACCAGGAGTGACCACCACACCATATGTACCAGGAGTGACCACCACACCATATGTACCAGGAGTGACCACCACACCATATGTAACAGGAGTGACCACCACACCATATGTACCAGGAGTGACCACCACACCATATGTACCAGAAGTGACAACAACTTACTTGCCTGTGGTTACAACACCAAAATTGACCACACCTTACATTGGAGAAGTGAGCACAACTACGCAAAGACTTACTACCACTTCCACACATTACAAGACAGTTCCCCCAGGTTAGTCCTTTGTTTTTATTGATAAGAAATATTCCAAATTACTGAAATCAATTATCTGAAATATGAATTCAATGACCTGAATAACCTTGATCCCTGAGGTGGTATTTTAGTATTGTTGCCTAGAAAGCAAGAGTTTTAGTTATGTCTGGACAAAAACTAGCCTTTCTTATTAAAAAACAAGTGAATTGCTGTGATAAGCGGGATGTGACAAAGAAATTGGTTACTGTTATTTTTTAATTTCTTAAGAACTTTGTAAATTTGAATGGAGTCAACCTTTTTAAAAAATTTGTTATTCAAATAATAAAATAAACCATTAATAATAATAACAATACATTTTGGGTTGATAATATTTTATTGTTGATACTCTTTTTAGAGTCCTGTCCCTTCTCCTACACCATTTTGAATGAGTTGCTACTTGAACCGGAGTCTATAAACGCCTCGTCAACTGAACCAGGCAATACCCCAGCCAATGCCCGCTTGAACCAGTTAAAGCGAAGCACCTTCATTGCCTGGGCCCCAGCCGAGGGTGACCAGGGTCCGACGGTCATTATTGACCTGGGAGCTGAGAAGATTGTAAATGGTTTATCCGTTCAAGGAGGAGGCAGTGGCACAAATGAGTATGTTACTCTCTTCAGTGTGTTCTACAGTGTAGATGGTGAGGGGTACACTCCTGTGTTGACATCAGATATGGATGATGCCGTAAGTCTGAAGAAAAGTGTTAAAAGATGTTGTTTATCGGGGATAAAAAATAACATTTGTTTGAATCCTATGTGTGAGAGTAAAAACAAGTTAATTTCTTCACCCATTGCAAAGTTTGTGGGTTTGAATCCCACCTGAGTAATTTGCATGTGGATTTTTTCACAGAACTTGGGAAAGTACTGAGTATTCAGTGCTGAATATAAGTGTAAGGGTAAAAACAAACCAAAGAAGTAAAGGCCTCTCATACTTCCTTGCATTTTTGTTACAAACTAAATTGAAAGATGAGTGCTTGTGTTATTATATTTGCAATGTGTTATTTTTCTGTGAACTATTAAAACCTAGGCTATGAAAACCTTGGTAATGTTTTTATTATTATTCTTATTAAAGGTATTTGAAGGGAATGACGACGACCACACAATTATCTCAGACCCGTTGCCTGAACCTATCATTGCACGCTTCATCAAAATAACAGTCATGGATTACCACAAGGGTGTTCGCCTACGCTGCGCCATACTTGGGTGTGACTTGTATCTACGTAAGTGAGAAAGTCCTTAAATTGTTTTGATCTAGGTATAATGATCCAGCTCAAAAGTGTTTGTAATGATTTTACAAACTTCAAATGCATTTAATATTTGCTGTTTTGGTTTCTTTTAAAAAGAAAGCAGAGTTTTCTTCAAATAAATATGATTGGCTGCATATTGCACCACAACACCTTGTAAACCATTAAATTGTGCTTTGTAAAAGAATTAGTGTCATACTTCAAAAATGTAGCATACATATCTTGAAGGAAAAAAGGTAATGTTCAAGCATTTTGAGCGTCACTGAGTGACAGATATGTGCGCTTTTTAAAAAGCCACTTTTATTATTATTATTATTATTTTTATTAAACCAATGGAAGCACATGGAACTGTCCATAAAAACTAAACAAATAATGCACTGAGGCCCTGTTTTCAATTATATCACCTGCAAAATATTCAATTTGCTTTTTGCCTTTTTAATTTAACAGAATATACAACACCGGAAGTTCCAACCAGCACAGCAGTTACTCGGACAACATCGCCCTCTTTGTGTAGCGCTGGTCAGTACCAGTGTGGTAGTGGCTTATGCATTGATACAGGAAAGCTGTGTGATGGAAACAATGACTGCGAGGATTACTCAGATGAAAAAGGCTGTGGTAAGAACTATTGTAATTGTTTCTTTGATTAGGCCAAGTAAGAAAAAAATACCAGTTGATCGTCAAGGTGTTTCTAAAAAGAGGGCTTTTTATTTTTATTTTATTTTTTTCTCTTTCAAAGGTGAAGGCACCTTAATTCAGATTGGCCACCAATTCTTATGTTTAAAGTCATCATTAAGGTTATGTAAAATCAAGTTCTTAAAAGATTAGTAAGTTAAATGAAAAATAAACAGAAAATTTGTCTTTTTGAAGAAAGAAAATATAAAATGAGAAATAGTTTTAAAAAAACGATGCGGGAGGGGCTGATTAACTGGTATTTTTTTTATTTGGCCTTATTGGCTATGAGCCTCTGCTCCTGGACCTATCTAAAATTAGTCAGCAAAAGACCGCTTGCATAAAAAAGGCCCTCTGTGGTGTCAAAGGAGGCAAATGAATGGATAATAGCTGTGCATAAATACATGCGCGTGAGCTCAGTGTCCCTGTAGCGTTTCGCATTATGCAAGGGTCTATAATTTTGTAACACTTCTAAATTTGTTAAGCTCTTATTTCATCATTACTGAGTAAAAATAGTCACTCACAGTATAATGACTGAATTGTGGTCTTTATATGGTAGTTAGTACGATTAAAAGCAGTTAACAGCAAAAGGCTCTTACATAACAAAACCCCCAATTAAAAGGTCAGATGGCCCAGAATTAAACTATCAGACGGTACTGACTCTACACAGATCAGAAAAGCATTGCACTATGATGAAACAAGTCCCTGACAGGTCTTAGAGGAACATTAGGTATTTCACAGTTACTGTGGAATGATTTGGCCAAGTAGTCGAGCGCATTTGTAAAATGTTGTGGTGTTTCTGAAAAGCAGAGTGTGGGTTGGAGTCTTGATGTTGATACTTGTGTTTTTCACCAATACCATTATCGCTTCTTCCTTCAGACTGTTCCACAGCCACATTTTCCCTTCTATTAGTAGGTATCTTTCCGTTGTTTCTAGAATTGAATCTTAATGTGTGAACATTGCAAGTGTCTTGCTCTTTGCTAATACACTTGATTATGATGGTGAATTGATATTTGACAGACCCTTATAATGAAAAGTGTTTCTTTTCAGGTACAACTATACCACCAAGCACAACTCAAAGAATCACCACCACACCATATGTACCAGGAGTGACCACCACACCATATGTACCAGGAGTGACCACTACACCATATGTACCAGGAGTGACCACCACACCATATGTACCAGGAGTGACCACCACACAATATATACCAGGAGTGACCACCACACCATATGTACCAGGAGTTACCACCACACCATATGCACCAGGAGTGACCACTACACCATATGTACCAGGAGTGACCACCACACCATATGTACCAGGAGTGACCACCACACCATATGTACCAGGAGTGACCACCACACCATATGTTCCAGGTGAGACCACCACACCATATGTACCAGGAGTTACCACCACACCATATGTACCAGGTGTGACCACCACACCATATGTACCAGGATTGACCACCACACCATATGTACCAGGAGTGACCACTACACCATATGTACCAGGTGAGACCACCACACCATATGTACCAGGAGTGACCACCACAACATATGTACCAGGTGTGACCACCACACCATATGTACCAGGACTGACGACTACACCATATGTACCAGGAGTGACCACCACAACATATGTACCAGGTGTGACCACCACACCATATGTACCAGGACTGACGACCACACCATATGTACCAGGAGTGACCACTACACCATATGTACCAGCAGTGACCACCACACCATATGTACCAGGAGTGACGACCACACCATATGTACCAGGAGTGACTACCACACCATATGTACCAGGATTGACCACTACACCATATGTACCAGGAGTGACCACCACACCATATGTACCAGGTGAGACCACCACACCATATGTAGAAGGTGAGACCACCACACCATATGTACCAGGAGTGACCACCACACCATATGTACCAGGAGTGACCACCACACCGTATGTACCAGGAGTGACCACCACACCATATGTACCAGGAGTGACCACCACACCATATGTTCCAGGTGAGACCACCACACCATATGTACCAGGAGTTACCACCACACCATATGTACCAGGTGTGACCACCACACCATATGTACCAGGAGTGACCACAACACCATATGTTCCAGGTGAGACCACCACACCATATGTACCAGGAGTGACCACCACACCATATGTACCAGGAGTGACCACCACACCATATGTTCCAGGTGAGACCACCACACCATATGTACCAGGAGTTACCACCACACCATATGTACCAGGTGTGACCACCACACCATATGTACCAGGATTGACCACCACACCATATGTACCAGGAGTGACCACTACACCATATGTACCAGGTGAGACCACCACGCCATATGTACCAGGAGTGACCACCACAACATATGTACCAGGTGTGACCACCACACCATATGTACCAGGACTGACGACCACACCATATGTACCAGGATTGACCACCACACCATATGTACCAGGAGTGACCACCACAACATATGTACCAGGTGTGACCACCACACCATATGTACCAGGACTGACGACCACACCATATGTACCAGGAGTGACCACCACACCATATGTACCAGCAGTGACCACCACACCATATGTACCAGGAGTGACGACCACACCATATGTACCAGGAGTGACTACCACACCATATGTACCAGGATTGACCACTACACCATATGTACCAGGAGTGACCACCACACCATATGTACCAGGTGAGACCACCACACCATATGTAGAAGGTGAGACCACCACACCATATGTACCAGGAGTGACCACCACACCATATGTACCAG
Source organism: Asterias amurensis (assembly GCF_032118995.1). NCBI lineage: Eukaryota > Metazoa > Echinodermata > Asteroidea > Forcipulatida > Asteriidae > Asterias > Asterias amurensis. The sequence continues at coordinate 17,057,706 of NC_092663.1, forward strand.
GAGTGACCACCACACCGTATGTACCAGGAGTGACCACCACACCATATGTACCAGAAGTGACCACCACACCATATGTTCCAGGTGAGACCACCACACCATATGTACCAGGAGTTACCACCACACCATATGTACCAGGTGTGACCACCACACCATATGTACCAGGAGTGACCACAACACCATATGTTCCAGGTGAGACCACCACACCATATGTACCAGGAGTGACCACCACACCATATGTACCAGGTGTGACCACCACACCATATGTACCAGGAGTGACCACCACACCATATGTACCAGGAGTGACCACCACACCATATGTACCAGGAGTGACCACCACACCGTATGTACCAGGAGTGACCACCACACCATATGTACCAGGAGTGACCACCACACCATATGTACCAGGAGTGACCACCACACCATATGTACCTGGTGTGACCACCACACCATATGTACCAGGAGTGACCACCACACCATATGTACCAGGAGTGACTACCACACCATATGTACCAGGAGTGACCACCACACCATATGTACCAGAAGTGACCACCACACCATATGTACCAGAAATTACCACACCATATGTACCAGGAACGGCCACCACACCATATGTACCAGGGGTGACCACCACACCATATGTACCAGGATTGACCACCACACCATATGTATCAGGATTGACCACTACACCATATGTACCAGGTGAGACCACCACACCATATGTACCAGGAGTGACCACCACACCATACGTACCAGGTGTGACAACAACACCATATGTACCAGGAGTGACGACCACACCATATGTACCAGGAGTGACCACTACACCATATGTACCAGGAGTGACCACCACACCATATGTACCAGGAGTGACCACTACACCATATGTACCAGGAGTGACCACCACACCATATGTACCAGGAGTGACCACCACACCATATGTACGAGGAGTGACTACCACACCATATGTACCAGGAGTGACCACCACACCATATGTACCAGGACTGACCACCACACCATATGTACCAGGTGAGACCACCACACCATATGTAGAGGGTGAGACCACCACACCATATGTACCAGGAGTGACCACCACACCATATGTACCAGAATTGACCACCACACCATATGTACCAGGAGTGACCACCACACCATATGTACCAGGTGTGACCACCACACCATATGTACCAGGAGTGACCACCACACTATATGTAGAGGGTGAGACCACCACACCATTTGTACCAGGAGTCACCACCACACCATATGTACCAGGAGTGACCACCACAACATATGTACCAGGAGTGACCACTACACCATATGTACCAGGAGTGACCACCACACCATATGTACCAGGAGTGACCACCACACCATATGTACCAGGTGTGACCACAACACCATATGTACCAGGAGTGACGACCCCACCATATGTACCAGGAGTGACCACTACACCATATGTACCAGGAGTGACCACCACACCATATGTACCAGGAGTGACGACCACACCATATGTACCAGGAGTGACCACCACACCATATGTACCAGGAGTGACCACCACACCATATGTACGAGGAGTGACTACCACACCATATGTACCAGGAGTGACCACCACACCATATGTACCAGGAGTGACCACCACACCATATGTACCAGGTGAGACCACCACACCATATGTAGAGGGTGAGACCACCACACCATATGTACCAGGAGTGACCACCACACCATATGTACTAGGATTGACCACCACACCATATGTACCAGGAGTGACCACCACACCATATGTACCAGGTGTGACCACCACACCATATGTACCAGTAGTGACCACCACACCATATGTAGAGGGTGAGACCACCACACCATTTGTACCAAGAGTCACCACCACACCATATGTACCAGGAGTGACCACCACACCATATGTACCAGGAGTGACCACTACACCATATGTACCAGGAGTGACCACCACACCATATGTACCAGGAGTGACCACCACACCATATGTACCAGGATTGACTACCACACCATATGTACCAGGAGTGACCACCACACCATACGTTCCAGGATTGACCACCACACCATATGTACCAGGAGTGACCACCACACCATACGTTCCAGGATTGACCACCACACCATATGTACCAGGAGTGACCACCACACCTAATGTACCAGGTGTGACCACCACACCATATGTACCAGGAGTGACCACCACACCATATGTACCAGGAGTGACCACCACACCATATGTACCAGGAGTGACCACCACACCATATGTAGAGGGTGAGACCACCACACCATATGTACCAGGAGTGACAACCACACCATATGTACCAGGGGTGACCACCACACCATATGTACCAGGATTGACCACCAAACCTTATGTACCAGGATTGACCACCACACCATATGTACCAGGAGTGACCACTACACCATATGTACCAGGTGAGACCACCACACCATATGTACCAGGAGTGACCACCACAACATATGTACCAGGTGTGACCACCACACCATATGTACCAGGACTGACGACCACACCATATGTACCAGGATTGACCACCACACCATATGTACCAGGAGTGACCACCACAACATATGTACCAGGTGTGACCACCACACCATATGTACCAGGAATGACGACCAAACCATATGTACCAGGAGTGACCACTACACCATATGTACCAGCAGTGACCACCACACCATATGTACCAGGAGTGACGACCACACCATATGTACCAGGAGTGACTACCACACCATATGTACCAGGATTGACCACTACACCATATGTACCAGGAGTGACCACCACACCATATGTACCAGGTGAGACCACCACACCATATGTAGAAGGTGAGACCACCACACCATATGTACCAGGAGTGACCACCACACCATATGTACCAGGATTGACCACCACACCATATGTACCAGGAGTGACCACCACACCATATGTAGCAGGTGTGACCACCACACCATATGTACCAGGAGTGACCATCACACCATATGTAGAGGGTAAGATCACCACACCATTTGTACCAGGAGTCACCACCACACTCTATGTACCAGGAGTGACCACCACACCATATGTACCAGGTGTGACCACTACACCATATGTACCAGGAGTGAGCACCACACCATATGTACCAGGAGTGACCACCACACCATATGTACCAGGAGTGACTACCACACCATATGTACCAGGAGTGACCACCACACCATATGTACCAGGAGTGACCACCACACCATATGTACCAGGTGAGACCACCACACCATATGTAGAGGGTGAGACCACCACACCATATGTACCAGGTGAGACCACCACACCATACGTTCCAGGATTGACCACCACACCATATGTACCAGGAGTGACCACCACACCATATGTACTAGGTGTGACCACCACACCATATGTACCAGGAATGACCACCACACCATATGTACACGGAGTGACCACCACACCATATGTACCAGGAGTGACCACCACACCATATGTACCACGTGTGACCACCACACCATATGTACCAGGAGTTACCACCACACCATATGTAGAGGGTGAGACCACCACACCATATGTACCAGGGGTGACCGCCACACCATATGTAGAGGGTGAGACCACCACACCATATGTGCCAGCAGTGACCACTCCATATGTACCAGGGGTGACAACCACACCATATGTTCCTGAAATGACCACAAAAATGAGTACAACTTCTGCAGTAAAAAGTAATACTGAATACACAGTGCTTCCAACTGGACTGTTCTACAGAACAACTACATATGTACCAGAAGTTACCACACCATATGTACCAGGAGTGACCACCACACCATATGTACCAGGAGTGACCACCACACCATATGTACCAGGAGTGACCACCACACCATATGTACCAGGTGTGACCACCACACCATATGTACCAGGAGTGACCACCACACCATATGTACCAGGATTGACCACCACACCATATGTACCAGGATTGACCACCACACCATATGTACCAGGAGTGACCACTACACCATATGTACCAGGTGAGACCACCACACCATATGTACCAGGAGTGACCACCACACCATATGTACCAGGTGTGACCACCACACCATATGTACCAGGACTGACGACCACACCGTATGTACCAGGAGTGACCACTACACCATATGTACCAGGAGTGACCACCACACCATATGTACCAGGAGTGACTACCACACCATATGTATCAGGATTGACCACTACACCATATGTACCAGGAGTGACCACCACACCATATGTACCAGGTGAGACCACCACACCATATGTAGAGGGTGAGACCACCACACCATATGTACCAGGAGTGACCACCACACCATATGTACCAGGATTGACCACCACACCATATTTACCAGGAGTGACCACCACACCATATGTACCAGGTGTGACCACCACACCATATGTACCAGGAGTGACCACCACACCATATGTAGAGGGTAAGATCACCACACCATTTGTACCAGGAGTCACCACCACACCATATGTACCAGGAGAGACCACCACACCATATGTACCAGGTGTGACCACTACACCATATGTACCAGGAGTGACCACCACACCATATGTACCAGGAGTGACCACCACACCATATGTACCAGGTGTGACCACTACACCATATGTACCAGGAGTGAGCACCACACCATATGTACCAGGAGTGACCACCACACCATATGTACCAGGAGTGACCACTACACCATATGTACCAGGAGTGAGCACCACACCATATGTACCAGGAGTGACCACCACACCATATGTACCAGGAGTGACCACCACACCATATGTACCAGGTGTGACCACTACACCATATGTACCAGGAGTGAGCACCACACCATATGTACCAGGAGTGACCACCACACCATATGTACCAGGAGTGACTACCACACCATATGTACCAGGAGTGACCACCACACCATATGTACCAGGAGTGACCACCACACCATATGTACCAGGTGAGACCACCACACCATATGTAGAGGGTGAGACCACCACACCATATGTACCAGGTGAGACCACCACACCATACGTTCCAGGATTGACCACCACACCATATGTACCAGGAATGACCACCACACCATATGTACCAGGTGTAACCACCACACCATATGTACCAGGAGTGACCACCACACCATATGTACACGGAGTGACCACCACACCATATGTACCAGAAATGACCACCACACCATATGTACCAGGTGTGACCACCACACCATATGTACCAGGAGTTACCACCACACCATATGTAGAGGGTGAGACCACCACACCATATGTACCAGGAGTGACAACCACACCATATGTACCAGGGGTGACCGCCACACCATATGTAGAGGGTGAGACCACCACACCATATGTGCCAGCAGTGACCACTCCATATGTACCAGGAGTGACAACCACACCATATGTTCCTGAAATGACCACAAAAATGAGTACAACTTCTGCAGTAAAAAGTAATACTGAATACACAGTGCTTCCAACTGGACTGTTTTACAGAACAACTACATATGTACCAGAAGTTACCACACCATATGTACCAGGAGTGACCACCACACCATATGTACCAGGATTGACCACCACACCATATGTACCAGGAGTGACCACTACACCATATGTACCAGGTGAGACCACCACACCATATGTACCAGGTGTGACCACCACACCATATGTACCAGGAGTGACTACCACACCATATGTACCAGGAGTGACCACCACACCATATGTACCAGGAGTGACCACTACACCATATGTACCAGGTGAGACCACCACACCATATGTACCAGGTGTGACCACCACACCATATGTACCAGGAGTGACTACCACACCATATGTACCAGGAGTGACCACCACACCATATGTACCAGGAGTGACCACTACACCATATGTACCAGAAGTGACCACCACACCATATGTACCAGGTGTGACCACCACACCATATGTACCAGGAGTGACTACCACACCATATGTACCAGGAGTGACCACCACACCATATGTACCAGGAGTGACCACTACACCATATGTACCAGAAGTGACCACCACACCATATGTACCAGGAGTGACCACCACACCATATGTACCAGGAGTGACCACTACACCATATGTACCAGGAGTGACCACCACACCATATGTACCAGGAGTGACGACCACACCATATGTACCAGTAGTGACCACCACACCATATGTACCAGGTGTGACCACCACACCATATGTACCAGTAGTGACCACCACACCATATGTAGAGGGTGAGACCACCACACCATTTGTACCAAGAGTCACCACCACACCATATGTACCAGGAGTGACCACCACACCATATGTACCAGGAGTGACCACTACACCATATGTACCAGGAGTGACCACCACACCATATGTACCAGGAGTGACCACCACACCATATGTACCAGGATTGACTACCACACCATATGTACCAGGAGTGACCACCACACCATACGTTCCAGGATTGACCACCACACCATATGTACCAGGAGTGACCACCACACCATACGTTCCAGGATTGACCACCACACCATATGTACCAGGAGTGACCACCACACCTAATGTACCAGGTGTGACCACCACACCATATGTACCAGGAGTGACCACCACACCATATGTACCAGGAGTGACCACCACACCATATGTACCAGGAGTGACCACCACACCATATGTAGAGGGTGAGACCACCACACCATATGTACCAGGAGTGACAACCACACCATATGTACCAGGGGTGACCACCACACCATATGTACCAGGATTGACCACCAAACCTTATGTACCAGGATTGACCACCACACCATATGTACCAGGAGTGACCACTACACCATATGTACCAGGTGAGACCACCACACCATATGTACCAGGAGTGACCACCACAACATATGTACCAGGTGTGACCACCACACCATATGTACCAGGACTGACGACCACACCATATGTACCAGGATTGACCACCACACCATATGTACCAGGAGTGACCACCACAACATATGTACCAGGTGTGACCACCACACCATATGTACCAGGAATGACGACCAAACCATATGTACCAGGAGTGACCACTACACCATATGTACCAGCAGTGACCACCACACCATATGTACCAGGAGTGACGACCACACCATATGTACCAGGAGTGACTACCACACCATATGTACCAGGATTGACCACTACACCATATGTACCAGGAGTGACCACCACACCATATGTACCAGGTGAGACCACCACACCATATGTAGAAGGTGAGACCACCACACCATATGTACCAGGAGTGACCACCACACCATATGTACCAGGATTGACCACCACACCATATGTACCAGGAGTGACCACCACACCATATGTAGCAGGTGTGACCACCACACCATATGTACCAGGAGTGACCATCACACCATATGTAGAGGGTAAGATCACCACACCATTTGTACCAGGAGTCACCACCACACTCTATGTACCAGGAGTGACCACCACACCATATGTACCAGGTGTGACCACTACACCATATGTACCAGGAGTGAGCACCACACCATATGTACCAGGAGTGACCACCACACCATATGTACCAGGAGTGACTACCACACCATATGTACCAGGAGTGACCACCACACCATATGTACCAGGAGTGACCACCACACCATATGTACCAGGTGAGACCACCACACCATATGTAGAGGGTGAGACCACCACACCATATGTACCAGGTGAGACCACCACACCATACGTTCCAGGATTGACCACCACACCATATGTACCAGGAGTGACCACCACACCATATGTACTAGGTGTGACCACCACACCATATGTACCAGGAATGACCACCACACCATATGTACACGGAGTGACCACCACACCATATGTACCAGGAGTGACCACCACACCATATGTACCACGTGTGACCACCACACCATATGTACCAGGAGTTACCACCACACCATATGTAGAGGGTGAGACCACCACACCATATGTACCAGGGGTGACCGCCACACCATATGTAGAGGGTGAGACCACCACACCATATGTGCCAGCAGTGACCACTCCATATGTACCAGGGGTGACAACCACACCATATGTTCCTGAAATGACCACAAAAATGAGTACAACTTCTGCAGTAAAAAGTAATACTGAATACACAGTGCTTCCAACTGGACTGTTCTACAGAACAACTACATATGTACCAGAAGTTACCACACCATATGTACCAGGAGTGACCACCACACCATATGTACCAGGAGTGACCACCACACCATATGTACCAGGAGTGACCACCACACCATATGTACCAGGTGTGACCACCACACCATATGTACCAGGAGTGACCACCACACCATATGTACCAGGATTGACCACCACACCATATGTACCAGGATTGACCACCACACCATATGTACCAGGAGTGACCACTACACCATATGTACCAGGTGAGACCACCACACCATATGTACCAGGAGTGACCACCACACCATATGTACCAGGTGTGACCACCACACCATATGTACCAGGACTGACGACCACACCGTATGTACCAGGAGTGACCACTACACCATATGTACCAGGAGTGACCACCACACCATATGTACCAGGAGTGACTACCACACCATATGTATCAGGATTGACCACTACACCATATGTACCAGGAGTGACCACCACACCATATGTACCAGGTGAGACCACCACACCATATGTAGAGGGTGAGACCACCACACCATATGTACCAGGAGTGACCACCACACCATATGTACCAGGATTGACCACCACACCATATTTACCAGGAGTGACCACCACACCATATGTACCAGGTGTGACCACCACACCATATGTACCAGGAGTGACCACCACACCATATGTAGAGGGTAAGATCACCACACCATTTGTACCAGGAGTCACCACCACACCATATGTACCAGGAGAGACCACCACACCATATGTACCAGGTGTGACCACTACACCATATGTACCAGGAGTGACCACCACACCATATGTACCAGGAGTGACCACCACACCATATGTACCAGGTGTGACCACTACACCATATGTACCAGGAGTGAGCACCACACCATATGTACCAGGAGTGACCACCACACCATATGTACCAGGAGTGACCACTACACCATATGTACCAGGAGTGAGCACCACACCATATGTACCAGGAGTGACCACCACACCATATGTACCAGGAGTGACCACCACACCATATGTACCAGGTGTGACCACTACACCATATGTACCAGGAGTGAGCACCACACCATATGTACCAGGAGTGACCACCACACCATATGTACCAGGAGTGACTACCACACCATATGTACCAGGAGTGACCACCACACCATATGTACCAGGAGTGACCACCACACCATATGTACCAGGTGAGACCACCACACCATATGTAGAGGGTGAGACCACCACACCATATGTACCAGGTGAGACCACCACACCATACGTTCCAGGATTGACCACCACACCATATGTACCAGGAATGACCACCACACCATATGTACCAGGTGTAACCACCACACCATATGTACCAGGAGTGACCACCACACCATATGTACACGGAGTGACCACCACACCATATGTACCAGAAATGACCACCACACCATATGTACCAGGTGTGACCACCACACCATATGTACCAGGAGTTACCACCACACCATATGTAGAGGGTGAGACCACCACACCATATGTACCAGGAGTGACAACCACACCATATGTACCAGGGGTGACCGCCACACCATATGTAGAGGGTGAGACCACCACACCATATGTGCCAGCAGTGACCACTCCATATGTACCAGGAGTGACAACCACACCATATGTTCCTGAAATGACCACAAAAATGAGTACAACTTCTGCAGTAAAAAGTAATACTGAATACACAGTGCTTCCAACTGGACTGTTTTACAGAACAACTACATATGTACCAGAAGTTACCACACCATATGTACCAGGAGTGACCACCACACCATATGTACCAGGATTGACCACCACACCATATGTACCAGGAGTGACCACTACACCATATGTACCAGGTGAGACCACCACACCATATGTACCAGGTGTGACCACCACACCATATGTACCAGGAGTGACTACCACACCATATGTACCAGGAGTGACCACCACACCATATGTACCAGGAGTGACCACTACACCATATGTACCAGGTGAGACCACCACACCATATGTACCAGGTGTGACCACCACACCATATGTACCAGGAGTGACTACCACACCATATGTACCAGGAGTGACCACCACACCATATGTACCAGGAGTGACCACTACACCATATGTACCAGAAGTGACCACCACACCATATGTACCAGGTGTGACCACCACACCATATGTACCAGGAGTGACTACCACACCATATGTACCAGGAGTGACCACCACACCATATGTACCAGGAGTGACCACTACACCATATGTACCAGAAGTGACCACCACACCATATGTACCAGGAGTGACCACCACACCATATGTACCAGGAGTGACCACTACACCATATGTACCAGGAGTGACCACCACACCATATGTACCAGGAGTGACGACCACACCATATGTACCAGTAGTGACCACCACACCATATGTACCAGGAGTGACCACCACACCATATGTACGAGGAGTGACTACCACACCATATGTACCAGGAGTGACCACCACACCATATTTACCAGGAGTGACCACCACACCATATGTCCCAGGTGAGACCACCACACCAAATGTAGAGGGTGAGACCACCACACCATATGTACCAGGAGTGACCACCACACCATATGTACCAGGATTGACCACCACACCATATGTACCAGGAGTGACCACCACACCATATGTACCAGGTGTGACCACCACACCATATGTACCAGGAGTGACCACCACACCATATGTAGAGGGTAAGACCACCACACCATTTGTACCAGGAGTCACCACCACACCATATGTACCAGGAGTGACCACCACACCATTTGTACCAGGAGTGACCACTACACCATATGTACCAGGAGTGACCACCACACCATATGTACCAGGAGTGACCACCACACCATATGTACCAGGAGTGACTACCACACCATATGCACCAGGAGTAACCACCACACCATATGTACCAAGAGTGACCACTACACCATATGTACCAGGTGAGTCCACCACACCATATGTACAAGGAGTGACTACCACACCATATGTACGAGGATTGACTACCACACCATATTTACCAGGAGTGACCACTACACCATATGTACCAGGTGAGTCCACCACACCATATGTACAAGGAGTGACTACCACACCATATGTACGAGGATTGACTACCACACCATATGTACCAGGAGTGACCACCACACCATATGTACCAGGTGAGTCCACCACACCATATGTACAAGGAGTGACTACCACACCATATGTACTCGGATTGACTACCACACCATATTTACCAGGAGTGACCACTACACCATATGTACCAGGAGTGACCACCACACCATATGTACCAAGAGTGACCACCACACCATATGTACCAGGAGTGACTACCACACCATATGTACCAGGAGTGACCACCACACCATATGTACCAGGAGTGACCACCACACCATATGTACCAGGTGAGACCACCACACCATATGTAGAGGGTGAGTCCACCACACCATATGTACCAGGAGTGACAACCACACCATATGTACCAGGAGTGACCACCACACCATATGTACCAGGAGTGACCACCACACCATATGTACCAGGTGTGACCACCACACCATATGTACCAGGAGTGACCACCACACCATATGTACCAGGTGTGACCACCACACCATATGTACCAGGATTGACCACCACACCATATGTACCAGGAGTGACCACTACACCATATGTACCAGGTGAGACCACCACACCATATGTACCAGGAGTGACCACCACACCATATGTACCAGGTGTGACCACCACACCATATGTACCAGGAGTGACCACCACACCCTATGTACCAGGAGTGACCACCACACCATATGTACCACGTGTGACCACCACTCCATATGTACCAGGAGTGACCACCACACCATATGTACCAGGTGTGACCACCACACCATATGTACCAGGAGTGACCACCACACCATATGTACCAGGAGTGACCACCACACCATATGTACCAGTAGTGACCACCACACCATATGTACCAGGAGTGACCACCACACCATATGTACCAAGAGTGACCAGTACACCATATGTCCCAGGAATGACCACCACACCATACTCACCATTAGAGACTACCACTCCTTTTGTGGTCGTAGCCACCTGTTACAGCGGACAGTTCACCTGCCAGGATGGTTCCTGTGTTTCCGGAGGGATGGCGTGTGATCAGGAATGTGACTGTGGAGATTGCTCCGATGAAGATTATTGTGGTGAGTAGTTTCTGATATTTGTCTAGTCTGAGCCCGTTTGTAGTTAAATATGAGACTTTTTTTCATAATGGACACTAATTTCTCTGTTCTGCTTACTGCTCAATCTTGTGCTATTCTTTGCTTACACAAGGGCAGAATTTCTGCGTTTAAGTTGTGTATGTCTAGTTTTACACGGCACAAGCAAATATCCCGGCTTACTCGTAAAATATGGTTGACATAGGCCATAATTCCCTGCTTCCGTATGCGTTGATTTTTTGCTTACTGATTCATTTTACCTTTTCTAACATATTACGAAGACTCTGGAATTTACTTCTTAAAACCTCAAACAAAATGCACAACATCACTCTTTTCCAGCAGAAATTTAAATACACAGTGTTCATGCATGCTTTTCCAGCAATTTGAATTTTATTTTACTCAAGTTCTATTAGACCCAAGCCTTTTAATCAATTACAGGAAAGTGCGCCTTACAAATGGTGATTTTTTTTTTTAAGGAAATGCAACAACAACCATCCAAGCTGAGACAACCACAGAGCAGATTGTGACAAGTGCCACTCCTACAGAAGCATCTACACCAGCTCTCATCACACCAGCTCTCACCACACCAGCTCTCACCACACCAGCTCTCACCACACCAGCTCTCACTACACCAGCTCTCACCACACCAGCTCTCACCACACCAGCTCTCACCACACCAGCTCTCACCACACCAGCTCTCACCACTCTGTCCTTCACCACACCTTGTAAGCAACTATAAAGATTTACTAGTGCTAAGACTACTGTTCCCAAAAGCTGCTTGGAATCTAGGGGCTATTTTGTTTCTTTATTTTAATCTTCAAGATTTGTAAAATGTCTTGTTAATGTTTTTCAAAATGTTTTGAAAAAATAAACATTCTCAATTTTTTTTTTAAAGTGCCTGTAGACTGCTCATGGAACCCCTGGACAGAATGGAGCCCTTGCTCAGTGTCATGTGGTATAGGTCAAAGGTTACGTGATCGTAGTTTTATCCAATCAGTGAATGGTGGTATGGACTGTAATAGCGCAGAGTCCATCGAGGAAGAGTTCTGTAATACAGAACCTTGTACAAGTAAGTTCTCTTAAATTTATGTCTGTAGGATTTTCATTTTATAAGTGTATTGACCCCGCGTGTGACATGTGTGTGCGGGGACTGTGCCATGCTCACCATTTTGGTGGTCACTAGGTTTACGTGTAAATGCTGCCTCGCCTTAAATGAGCACCTCACTGAATAGCGCACAGAGTGACATTGCCCACCAGAATGGCGCATCCAAGAATATTCTGATGATGACGTCAGGTGAAATGGGTCAATAGGTGAGGTTTGCGGTAGTACAACAGGGAAGTCTTTTTTGAATAGTGTTGGTTTTGAAAACTTAATGTTGGGATCAGTATGCTTTGATCTTCTTTGGGAGTATGAACAGTTTTATATAAACAGTTTCATTATCAATATGTTTAGAAATATTCATCTGACAGGCCATTTTGAACTCTTAAAGGAAGAATTTTGGTTTGTTCATTTCTTTTTCGGCTCTTTTGATCAGGAATTTATTACTAACCAACATGTTGGGGATCGAGGGAGAGGGGGAGGGGGCCTTTTTGTTTGTTTCTTTGATTAACCCAAGACAGTATGTTATTAGCAACAAAAAATATATTCGAGGTACCTTAATCTGATACATATTTAAAAATAGTAATAATAATAATATGGTGTAGGGTTTTTTTCCTTTTTTTCTGAGATTTGCAAACTCAATTTTTTCCCCTGGTTTACGACATTTCATCAAATTTAATCATATTTAGAGCAAAAGCGTTTGATTGCTTCTTTATTTTTAAAGGGTCTTTATGATCTCTTCGAAGTTTGATCAATCAATGTTATCACAGTTAATTTAACTATTTCTGCCTTTTTCTACATACGCCTTTCTCTCTTTAAAAGGACCTTATGGTGATATGCACTTTATACAGGAATGCAACTTTTCCTAGGATCAGCTGATTTCCTCTTTGTTTAATCTCAATGTTACTATTCAAAATTAAAAAAACTGCGCACAATCATTAAAGTTTTATAATTTCCTCTTGTTTGGTGAAGTTACAGTTGCATGCAGTTTATGTAATATTAAGTAACGTTTCTTCTTATTATTATTGCCAGACAACTGGCGCACAATTGCTTCTTTATTTTATAACTTGTTTATGACCTCTGACCCCTAGCTGATGGTAACTGGAGCCCATGGGGTGCCTGGGCAGATTGTGATGTCACCTGTAATGGTGGGACTTCCTTCAGGTATCGTAACTGCAGTGACCCACCTCCTAAAAATGGAGGTAAAGAGTGCGAAGGTGTGCCAATAGAGACCAAGGCCTGCAACTCCCAGAAATGTGGTAAGATATTATTTAAGACCATGTCAAGTCAAGCAACTTTGGCTTCAGTGATTGCCATTGGCTGCAAAGAAATATTTTGTTGAAAACACCAGTTTCCAACAACCTGGGCCCAGTTTCATGGCTCTGCTTACTGCCAAATTCTGCACTTGCGATCACGATTCCCCGCTTACGCGTAAGCGCCGAATTTCTGCGCTAGCTGTGTAAGCCTAGAACGCCTAGTAACGTTGAGTAAGCACGTGAAGAAGCCAATATTTACCGCTAACCTGTGAAATACGCTAGCCGTAAGCACAGAATTCCCTGCTTCCATAAGCGCCGATTCTCTGCTTACGGTGAGCAGAGCCATGAAATCTGGCCCTGACCGTAGATCTTTTTGAGATATAGCTGACACAATGCTACAACACTGTTAGGTTTGAGTAAGTTTGTCTGTATACACCCAAACCAAACAATGCACTCCTATAGTGTCCACCATGTCTCAAAAAGGCTAATTGCTATTGTCGGAGCCATCAACTAAGATATGGCCTGAGGTTAAAGTAATATAATGCTAAGATGGATACTAGTAACAAACTTTAAGATGCTTCATTATAAGTCTAAATCTTATCCTTAAAATTCCTGTTTTAGAAAATAACTGTCAAGGAGGTCGTATCTATGATGAAGTGTGTGCAACACGTTGCCCTTCGACCTGTGCTGACCTCCAAGTAGGGTCACTCTGTATTGAGGAGTCATGTGAGCCAGGATGTCGTTGTCCTGATGATATGTTAGAGCAGGATGGAGAGTGCATCTTACAAAGGACGTGTGATTGTTGGGATGCTGATGGGTACAGACACGCCCCTGGTTCAGTCACAACTGAAGATTGTCAAAACTGGTGAGTCTTACTTCCAGAAGGGATGTTATTTTTTAACTTTTATAGTTAATCGATCAGAATCATAAAAATATAAAACTTAAACCATGTAGAACCTCCCAGATTGCAGAGTTTGTTTTTTTTTCTGTTTGGAAAAAGACAGTGTTTAAAAAGTATGGTGTTTAAATATGCTTTTTGCAATGAAATTTATTTTTAGTCTGATTGTTTGATATATTGGTTCTCTAGAAATTGTTCAATTACTACAACATAGTAACATTTGATTTTATTTAATAATGTGTTTGCTAAAAAACAGAAAATGTTTACTTCACTGAGGCTCCCTCAACCAACTGACTTCTCCTTTTCAGAGACTAAAATGAGCTTTAGCATTTTGTTATTTAATGAATTTTTGCTTATTGATTGTTTTTGGTTCAAATCCACAGCACCTGTTTGAATGGCCGTTATAGTTGTGATGAACTCCCATGTGCTGTAGACTGTGGCTGGACCTCATGGTCAAGATGGACTTCATGCTCTAAGACCTGTGGCTCTGGTTCACAGATGAGATTCAGGTAAGTTTTAAGTACCACAAACATTTATTGTGTGCTGTTTTCCCAATGAGGGACATTTCGGAAGCTAGCTGGCAGGTAAGTCCATTGTTCTGCCTGTGCTCAGAACACTTTAGAAACAAAGGAAATGTACCTGGTAAGAAAGCTGCCAATGATTATAAGAGATGTTAAATTTCATCGGGGATAACGAATATTAGTTTTGGTTTTTACCCATACACCGATGTGTGTACAAATTATTTTAAGTTTGATCATTTACTCAGTCAGTTTCCCTTTTGGTTTATTACTTACCTTTACAAATATCTGATTTATTTGTTTGTCTTAGATCTGCAAACAATCCTTTAGCATCAAACGGTGGGCTTGAGTGTGTTGGAGAGAGTCAGGAGGAACAGACCTGCAATATTGATGACTGTCCCTCTGGGTGTATCCATGGTAACAAGACCTTTGAAGATGGAGAGTTGGTCTCGAAGGATACTTGCAATACTTGGTAAGTTTGAAAAGTCAGTTCATTGTTGTGTCAGTGATATTTATGTTGTTTCATGGTCTTGTCATCTGATGGGTGTTTTTTAAACTGAGGGGTAGGTATAACATGTATTAGGGGACTTTCTTTGTAGCAGGAAGACTTTGTAGAGGTGCTGGATTTGTTTGTCAGCAGTGACTCTTAGCCCTGAAATGCTGTGTTTGGAAATATGTTATTTTGCGCTGTCCAAACAATTTATCATATTAAAATTATTTGATCTCCTTGCATTTTTCATTTTTCTTGTTGTTGTCCTTAATCAGTACCTGTGATGGAAGCTCTGTAAACGGTACTGGTAATGTTTGTGCAAATCCAAACTCACTTTACTTGTAAATGCTGTATTTGCGCTGTTCCAACAATTTTACCATACTTAAATGTTTTGATCACCTTGCATTTTTCTTTTCATTGTCCTGAAAAAGTACCTGCACTGGAAGCTCTGTAAACTGCACTGAGAATATTTGTGATGGTGGTTGGTCCACATGGTCCCCATGGTCTGTATGTAATGCATCATGTAATGGTGGAGTTACTGTTAGGTCAAGATCCTGCTCTATGCCACCTCCTAGTAATGGCGGAGCGGGATGTGAAGGAGAGAGTATGGAGACGGAAGAGTGCAACGTCGACCCTTGCCCAGGTTGGTTGTTATTTTATTTTGTTTGCCCCGAAAGACAAGAAAATTGCTTTCAGTTATCTATTTACCAAGTAATAAAACACCAGGGAAACTTACGGTGTAAATTTTAATTAGTAACAAAGAAAAATTACTAGAGTGGGATTTGAACCTGTGACCTTAGGATTAACATGTCGATGCTCCAACAACCGAGCTTTCTATTCCTAATGTTAGCGGTCTCCCTGTTTTCAAGGTGACAGTCGGAAGTCATTCAGTTTGAATGGCTTCTATTAAAACAGGTTGAAATTTTGATCTAGTAAAAAAAAATTTTTCAACCCAATATCGGGTATTTATTAACCTGAAACTTTAAAAGAAAAAAAATCAAAGTCAACAAATAAAGTTTTAACTTAGACCACAGCTGTTTCTTTGTGCCAAACAAATACTTTGAAAACTAGATTTACCAGAGGAGCTCCAAGTATTTTTAAACCAAGTTTATAAATCCACACAAACTGCACCATCGACCTTACAGTCCTGAGCTGATGATATTATATTTAGTACACTGATTATGAAGATGAAACCGTTTGGACTGATTATTTGCAGTTGTTGGCGGATGGTGCTCATGGGCATCTTGGACTGACTGCTCTGAAGATTGCAACACTGGATATCAGGAACGAGTTCGAGTCTGTGATTGTCCTCCAGCCGAGTATGGAGGTAGAGAGTGTGAAGGAGTTGACTCTGAGGAGGCTGGATGTAATACAGACCCATGTCCAGGTAAATCACGCTTTCTACCTTTATTTCTGTATGTAATGTAGACTGGTCCCTTGTCTTTATTCACAATGATAATGACAGGCACTGGTATTACAGGCCCAATGATTTCATTGGATAATTGACATAAGCTCACATGTTCCTCCTTGCCACTCACTGCCTTGGTATTTTATACAACTATGTTAATTTGTGTATACTTTTATTTCCTCAGTGATAGATTTATTTATGGAATGTATCTTTTAATAACATCTAATGTAGTTTGTTGTTTTGCCAGTGTAAAGTAAGTGGTCACGATGTTTCAAACAGTAGACTCTGCTCGTCTTTAGGAGAAAGCTTGACACTGGTAGTTTAAGGGTACTTTTTGATTGAGCTTCTTTGGAGGGCATTCTGCTAACAATTTAATTAATAATAACAATTTTTTTAAAACGCATTTCACAAAAACTATATCAATATGCTTTACATTAGTGCCCTGGTCATTGGGCCAGTAACATTTCATAACTCTTTGTCAGCTCCCTGGGGAGCATACAGCCCTGAGCTGCCATCGTGCTCCAAAGGCTTTTTCATACAAAATATCAACCCTCTACTCTCGCAAGAGAAACAACTACAGTAAAGTTTATTGCTCAGGGACACAAGTGTCACGACCGGGATTCAAACCCACACTTCATTATTTCAAACCTACACTTAATTAATTATTTTCTGTTTCAGTTGACTGCGAGCTCAATGAGTGGTCTGAATGGAATTCTTGTTCAGCGTCTTGTGACGGAGGTACATCACAGAGGTTCCGTAACATCACCGTGCCAGCTCAATACGGAGGAGAGAAATGTGAAGGAGCTTTAGTAGAGACGATACAGTGTGGTGTTGAGCCTTGTACTGGTATGTAAGACATTCCTTCTCATATCTATAGGTTTTATATTTTGCTAGTATTTTATATAATTCTTTAGTGCGCTGTTTTTGTGCTTTTTGAGTGTGTGCTTTTTGCTTTCTATTGTGTTTGAATTTGTTTTTAATTGTAAAGCGCATTGGTCTATTTTGGAAGTGCGCTATATAAATCTTTTTAATAAATAAATAAACAAATAAATTTGGTTTAATCTACATTAAAGGGTTTGTATTTGGTATTGACTCTGAAAATTAATGACAATAAAAACAACTTACTTGGTAAGAAGAGCAGTAGCTTTGGATAATACAGAGCATTTTGAGAAACTTTTCACTTCAAATTACTGCGGTTGTGGTATATCACTTTTCAAAAAATTTATTCTGAGAAGCGTTACTGCAGGAATGTTTCTCTTACATTATTTGTAGTGTTTTTCAAAAAGCCTTTTTGAGGTATGGCGGAAGTGATACGCGCGCGTCACACGCCGCGACTGATGCCACGCTCACCATGTTGGTGGTCATTAGGTTTACGTGTAAACGTTGCGTCGCCTAAAATGTGCACTTCACTGAATAACATACTTTCTATTTTTATGGTCAATACGCACAAATTTACCACAGTGTTGTAGCATTGTGTCCGCCATACCTCAAAAAGGCTTATTGCAGATTATTATTCCTGCGTTAACATAACCGCTCCAGATTGTTGCCAATAAAAAATAATAAAAAAACTACCACCTTTTGAAATGAAATTTCCGCAGGCTAGTGTTATGGTAGGTCTACAACAATATAAGATTGAAACAGTGTGTTTCAACGACCAAATAAATACAATCCCTTTAAACCAAACCAATATCTTGTCCGAGTTTTGACAGAATGTCTTCTTCTTTTCTTGCAGTTTGTGCTGATGGTCTGGTTGAAGATGAGTGCGCTAACAGGTGCCCTAGCACCTGCTCAGATCTACATAATGGAGCAGAATGTGTGGCATTCAATTGCACTCATGGATGTCATTGCCCTGAAAATATGGTACGTTCTCAAAAATCGACATAACACCCCCTCCCTCCGACAACAGCACCCCAAAATACAACAAAACAAGAACAGCAAACAAATAAAAACATTTCTGCATTGGTGGGACGTTTGACAAGCAAAAGGTGTTAACTTAAAAAAAAAAAAAAAAATTAACTAAAACAACTCCAAAAGCTTTGCTTTAGTTAGGTTGGTGTGATTCTGCAAAGTTTTACATTTGAAGTTAACTTGCATCAAGCCATAAACACATATCTTTTCCAAAGTTAAAATAGGTTTTGGGGTTTTCTTTTCAGTTATTGGACGTTTCTAAGACAACATGAGTCTGGCTAAGAAGTAATAGCAATACACAGTGGTATTTTTACAGGCAAAATGTCAGCACAATGAATTATATTTTATTTCCTGTTGAAGGTTTTACAAGATGGTCAGTGTGTTTACCAACCAGAATGTCGCTGTTTACTAGACGCAAGTATACTAGGCCTCGATCAAGAGTCCATTGTGATACCTGATGAGATTGAAATGCAACAATTACTGGATGGATCTGTACAGTATCAACCTGGTGCGACTTTCTACAGCCAGTGCAATAACTGGTGAGTAATTTTAAAATTTTGTATCTATAAATTCTGTATTAGTTTTGAGGCATTCCATAGTGAGGTATCAATGTATATTGCGGTAACATCATGTGTATCTGTACTTGCTGGGTAGATTATGTTCTTTGAGAAATTGTCTTGATTTATTTCCACTACCGCAGAGTAGATTTTTGGGAATTCTATTTATTCTGGTTGTGAAATCTATGATTCGCGAAAATAAGTTCTAGTTTTAGACTTAGGGAGAAAACAAAAAACATTTCTTAATTCAATCAATTAGGGAATGAAAACCCAGTCCAATTAGTGTGCCCTTCAATTCAATTCAAAGATAATAACCTTCATAATCTTTGCATTTGCTTCTATTTTCCACCTTGCAGCACTTGTATGAGTGGTTCTTTTGTCTGCACAGATCTTGATTGTAAAGGTACGTTATTAGAGGCATCTGCTTGTTACTCAGCTGTCACTAGATTTTATTAAAAGTGCAACTAGCAAAGAAAATCATTTTCAGTTTGAAAAGTCACAAACTAAAAGAAACAAAAAGTCATTTTCCTTTGAGATATTTCCCAAAAATGTTTTCTGAAAAAAGAGGAGTTTTAGATT
This sequence comes from Asterias amurensis, assembly GCF_032118995.1. NCBI lineage: Eukaryota > Metazoa > Echinodermata > Asteroidea > Forcipulatida > Asteriidae > Asterias > Asterias amurensis. The sequence continues at coordinate 17,078,809 of NC_092663.1, forward strand.
TCAATCTTTAAGTAATTTTTGTGTATGCATTTTGATTGTTGTTGATCATTTTACAAAAATCGAGAAAGACTCTGCTAGGGTTGAGCCATCAGTTACTTTTGCATTTATACTACATATAGGTCCCTTTGGTTGGCAGTTTGCAACAGCTAATTTTATTTTCTCATTTTAATTCAAATAAATCTTTATACACCATGGGGTGTCGTGGCCGAGCGGTTAAGAGCACCGAATTCAAGCTCTGCTGATTCTGTTCAGCAGTGTGTGGGTTCGAATCCCGGTCGTGACACTTGTCCCTGAGCAAGACACTTAACTATTATTGCTTCTCTCCACCCAGGGGTAAATGGGGACCTGTGAGGGCAGAGATGGTTATTGTGATTGATTTAGCCGAGTAGCGCATTTGTTGCACGAGGCTGTATACTCCCCAGGGAGCTGAGATGGTTTAAGGAGTGAATTAAGGGGTAATAATTTGAAGCGCTTTGAGACACCCATTCGGGAGTGAAAAAGCGCTATATAAACTTAAATATTATTTATATGGATAACTTTCAGTGGACTGTGGCTGGAGTGAGTGGACTGAGTGGTCAGAATGTTCAGTATCTTGTGGTAGAGGTCAAAGTGGAAAGGTCAGGTATCGCTACCCTAATAACCCTGAAGCTGCTTATGGTGGATTACAATGTGAAGGAGATGATGAAGAATATAAAGACTGTAATTTGGAAGACTGCCGTAAGTAAAACAAATATTACTTCTTTTAGTTAGTTAGTTATTTCTCTTGTAAGTCTTTTTAAGAAGGTTATTTTCAACCCAGTGGTCAAGAACATCAAATTTTAGTTCTGGTGGTTAAGTCATCAGAGTGCGGGTTCAAATCCTGGTCATGACACTTGTGTCCTGCTATTCTAAACCTGCTTCTCTTCACCCAAAGATATAAATTGGTACCTGCAAGGATAGAGGTTAATATTGTTTTTTAAAAGGCTTTGGAACGTCACAGCAGCCCAGGGCTGTATACTTCCCACTGAGCTGAGAAAGATTACAGAATTGTTGTTGGCCCAATGACCAGGGCACTAAAGTCAATCCTTTAACACATCAGGAATTATCTTTATTTTCACAGCTTGTGACTACAACGAAGTATGGAGTCTACAAGCCACCAACTGCTCCTCAACCTGTAGTGACCTCCACAGCGCCCTCACAGTCACAAATGAGCCAATGACCTGCAACGAAGACCCACATGAGTCCTGCACCTGTAAGCCAGGCTACTACCGAGACAGAACCGGTAGCTGTGTACTCCCCGTTAGCTGTGAATGTTGGGATGACAATGGTGAGATGCATCACCATGACGATGTCTGGATGCAGGATGAATGCAGTATTTGCTCCTGTGTGAATGGAGAGGCAGTTTGTAACGACGACTGTGAGACTTTCAACTGCCCTGCAGTGAGTTGAACTTCCAGAATGTTTTACAACCACTTTCAATCATGAAAGTTTGGAAACTGACAAAGGATTTTTCTAAAAAAACACAATTCAATTTAAAGGTGGACTTGCATTTAGAGGAGAGTTAAATTTAAATGAGCATTTCTTATCTCCTCTACTTTCAAGTAGTAAACCACAAGGACAACTGACTAGGTAAACTTAATAAGCCTTTTTGAGGTATGGTGGACGTGATAGGAGTGTACCACAACCTAATAGTGTTGTTGCATGGTGTCCGCCACATCTCAAAAAGGCTTATTATATTTTTGGTGAGGATAGAAAAACTAACTAGAGTGATAATTTACCAACACTTTTATGTTTCACATTTAACATATTTTTGGTGCGTGTTTTCAGAGTTATGCACCAGTGTTCGAGGAAGGCCAGTGCTGTCCAGTTTGCAGAAAGGTTTCTGGTGAGTAGTTTTATGTTTTACACCTGTTCTTTTTTAATCTCACAATCTACATTAAGGTTCATAGCTGATGTCATATGAGAGGCTCCTAGAACAAGTTCACATTGTTTAAGAAAATAAGTGTAAGTGGAAACAAACAGTGAAAGTTGAAAAAATGAAAAATCCTGAAGACGATTAGAGTTTGAAACACCGAGACCACACCAGCTCTATTCAGAGCCAACATCAAATTTAACAAAAAAGCATGGCTCTTCACCGATTCTGTCTTAATTTTTTTTTTTTTTCCTTTCTGACTCTCTCTCTCTCTCTGTTCATGTATTTCACTTCACTGCTTATGTTACACTTCGTACCTGTTCATGTCTGTTGTGTTGTCATTTAGCCTTCAGGAAAGACTCGGCTAGGGTCGAAACGTCAGGCCATTAACTATTTTTTGCATTTATACCATCGGTCCTTTTGGTTGGTAACCAGCCTGCAACAGCTAAATCTATTTTCTTAATTTTGACTTGCAACAGAACCAGATGTATGCAGTTTGGTTCATGAGCTTCGTAGTGTCACAAACACTCTCGGCTGTGTAGCACTCAACGTCAACGTTTCATCATGTGATGGCCATTGCCGCTCTCGGTCACATGTCCTACTCCTGGAGCCTTATATACAACAAGAATGTAGCTGTTGCCATGGTGAGGTAGAATCGGTAGAGATGATAACGCTGATGTGTCCTGATGGAACTACGACTCTTGCCCCTCTTGCTAAGATCTCACATTGTGGATGTAAGACGGCTCTGTGCTCAGTGCAAGGTGAGAATTTATTTTTAGCAAAGACATTTTAATATTGGTAACGACAAACAAATGTAAGCATTACATACCAACAAACAGCGATTGTTACAAATTTAAGATACTTAGAGTGTTAACATTGTTACTAATATGCAGGGAAAAATGAATGATAAGCAAAAAATGGTAATGGAAAAAAGATAAGCGATACATGTAGAGGACAGTCAGCTTCAATTCAATTTGTCTGTCTGCCCTGACTCTTTTGTTAAGGGAAGCAGAGTCATTAAAATTGGGCCTTGCAGCCGTTTTTATGAAACGCTAGGATTGATCCTATCTCGAGGATGGGTTCAATTCGTCCTAACTGCTATGGTTATAGGACTTTACACGTACTAGGTCCTAAGCTTAATTAATCCTAAGTTAGGAAGAGTTTGGTGAAATCGACGGTTCTTATTGAGATGTTTTTTCCTCGATTTCTTTGCTATTTGCAGACATTAAAGAAAAAGTGTGTAATATATTTCCCCTTTTTTGTAATTCTTTATACAGATGAGACAACCAGTTCTCCAATATCTTGAGGGAAGAGTTACCATGGCAATGAATGAAGACTTAATGAACCGACTATGGACTTTAAGAACCTTAGAAACCTAGAATTACTCTATAATTACTTTTTAATTTATTAATAATGTATTTTTGCTCACATTTTTGGGGGGCTAATTGTATGGGTTTATTCCAGTTATTCCAAATGCTTTTCATTCCAATATTGTGCAATAAAAAGGTAATTTATTGTCTTTGTTAATAATTTCTGATCATTAATATTACTAAATTAACGTAGACACATTCTTTTCAAAGTTGTTCCTTTCTGCACTTATCATCAGTATTTGTTACAGCCAAAAAATTATTTTGTCATGTTGCCATTTACTTTTTTTTGCATTTGTACCACAGTTTGCAACAGCTATTTCTATTTCTCATTAATATCAAAATCAAACTCTTTAATTTTGGGTCAGTCTCCAGTGATTTGCCAAAGCAAGTCATCATTTGTTAAATTATTCTATATCACTTGTAATTCACCAGCCGAGTATTCACAGATTCGTACTACAATCTAATAAAAGTCAATTTAGCCTGCGAGAAAGACTCTGCTTGCCATGTCATGTTGCCATTTACTTTTTTTTGCATTTGTACCACAGTTTGCAACAGCTATTTCTATTTCTCATTAATATCAAAATCAAACTCTTTAATTTTGGGTCAGTCTCCAGTGATTTGCCAAAGCAAGTCATCATTTGTTAAATTATTCTATATCACTTGTAATTCACCAGCCGAGTATTCACAGATTCGTACTACAGTCTAATAAAAGTCAATTTAGCCTGCGAGAAAGACTCTGCTCGCGTCGAAAGTTCAGGCCATTAAATATTTTTTTTGCAAAAGTCAGTTTTAATGAATAAAAATTGTTTGGTTGTTGTTTGTACTTAACGATTGAACTGTTGCTAAAAATATAAATTAGGTTTATGTAACAATAATAATAAATTTATTTGCAAAGAAAGATGTGTTAATTTTGTTGTTTGTTGTAGTTGTGGGCCTTCTTTTTATGAGTAAAATAACACTTTTTAATAATCTTAGACTTGATAAGTATTCCTCTTTATAACATTCCAGTTCTTCCATAATGCCCTTTTTTAACGCTTGCAGTCAGGGACCTCCTGTTATCCCATTTTGTTTGTACTTTTCCTTTTTCGGCAACGGCTCCAATTTAATTGGTTTTCACCCATTTTCCAACTGGGAACCTTCGCCCAACTGGGACCCTATTGTCCCTTTAGTTTTGGGGACCTGTTTGAGTCTTATATCTACCCACCAAATCACAATGGCTGGATGGATTCTTCATAAACAACACAGATTAGTATTTTTGTTTAATGCTAAGGGGATGGGAGTAAATTGTTTTGGGTTTCATTAGCTACATGTAGTTGAGGTTATGGAGGCATTGACAGAAAAAAAAGTTGAGTTAATAAAACTTACTTAATTAGTCAATCTCATGATTATGACATATTATCTTTCATAGTATATGACTCATGTTATTCATAATTCTGAGATACAAGTCATATTTATGACTTTTTTATTAAGTTTCTGGGGTCTCCCTAATGCTTCTTAAGAGTAAAAGAAAATTGCGGAGAAAAAATATTTATATTTCTACGTCGTCAGGGTAGGAAATGGAAACAAATTATAACAGAGTATTTATTTTCCTTTTTCCACAAGGGATGATTTTCATTATCGTCTATTTGGGCGGACACAATTGCATTATGCAGCAGCGTCCGGGCGGACATGATTGCATATGCAAAACCGTCCGGCGGACATTATTGCATATGCAACACGGCGGACATTATTGCATATGCAACAATGTCCTCCGGATAGTATTGCATAGAGGACATATTGCATGCGACACCGGCCCTAAGTTGTAACCACTTTGACGCGAGTCATGTGAGGAATGTGAAGATTTCGACATGGCGGAACCTAACAAGGGGCCTTATTTCTTAGAGCTGCTTAAGCATAACACAATTGTGCTAACCAGAATAAGGTTACCAGCCAGAATACCATGCCACAAGTACAATTTGTGATTGGTACCCTGCTCTTTACTACTAAGCAGGGATTTTTAAGCAGTATTTTCTGCTTGAGCAGTTCTAAGAAATTTGGCCCTGGTCACGTGTACAGTTATTGCATGGACGCCGCCGAAGTCTGGGTCATCTTCTGGTTGAGGGGTAAGACTATATGGTAGATTTGCACATTATTTATGGACTTAAACTGGGTCTTATAATTTATAAAAGTGCATTGTCTTTCAACCTGATATTACATGTGGAGTTTGTGATGTTTAATGGCATGTTTCCACCAATGTCAGTATGACGTTGGCTCAGTGTTTCTCCCCAGCCGTTCACCTATGTGGACCCCGGTTCGATTCCATGTGGATTGGGTTTTGCAGTCCGTACCTGACTTCCTGGATTCTCCCGGGGGGGGGGGGGGTATGTATTGACTTATAACAAGATTATGTAGTGTTTCCATTATGCTTTGCCGATATAATTCAGATTTAGATTGCGCATTTAGCTCGACAACTAGTGTAAGAACATTCTCCATGAAGTATCAATATATATACTCATTACGCAAGGGTCAGTGCTCGACAAAAGCAATGCTTGACAGACTCACATTCTGTTTTATAGTCTAGCCAAGAATTTTTTTGTCAGAATGTTTATGCAAATCAGCAATTCAGTAAGACCTATGTTGGGAATGAGGGTATCAGCACCAATACTACACGTGTTGCCATACCCGTTATTAAATCATTGCAGATACTTGATGCAGTCTGTTGTCTAAATCTTTTCAATTTATAACAAAGAGTTCCTTTTTACTCTTTTTCTTTGACAATGGTCTCAGCATGTAGCATCCGTTCGTCATGTTCAGAGTGACCCTGAACAACAATTACTTAAACATTGTTGCTTTTAATTCTTTGATCAATCACTAATATCAAACTACTAAATGCAAACTGTTACTTGGACTCCTTTTGTCAATGCTGATTACTGAAGGTTTCATTTCCCCAAATTACGCAAACATCAGCAATTTTTTCGAAAGAGTAATGTGGAATAAAACAAATTAAGCTTACGTAAAGCAATAATTTATGGTTATGGGTATTGGATCAAGTTTTGCTTGGGAATGAGTGGATTTTAATTCATTAGTATTTTTGGACTTGAGGTGAAGGGATGGAAAGACTAGAATTTCTTCTCTTCATCTTATTCGTTTGGACTTTAAATGGATACTATCCCGTAGCAGCTCAACAAATGTAAGCATTTATATTCACATTAATGTTATTTTAGAAATAATTGTTTAAAACTGCATCGAGAAAATAATTTCAAGATTGTTATTATTGAAATAATGTACAACTCAGACAGTAGGGGGCTCGGGTAAGAGTCGACACAGTGTTGTTGCATGAGGTGTGGGATGGGTGTGGTATTTATGTTTGTGTATAAAACAACATTATTAAAGACACTGGACACTATTGGTAATTGTCAAAGACCAGTCTTCTCACCTACTCTATCTCAACATATGCATTAAATAACCAACTTGTGAAAATTTGAGCTGATTTTTTTCTTTACAGAAACAGCTGATAGTGATCTTAAACTGTGTATTATCTTAATTGCAATACAAAGAGTGATGTCACATTAAAATGCTAATGCAAAGACTTTATTTGATTTAGAATCCCATCGGCTATCATTAAGTTTTGGTGAACTTATAAGATAACCGTGATTCGGGATTTTCTTATACACCTTAATTTGATAAAACAATACAATAATATTGTTTGTACCCCCTTCTGTTACCATGGTTTGGCCAACAGTACCCATTTTTGTGACGACACCGTAACTAAGGAGGAAGAGGTGCTCGTACCTCGAGAGGACCTCACTGTACCATGTGAGGCACTCGAGAGGTACAAAGAGAGCGGCTTCCTCCTGGATGAAGACAAGATGAAAGGAGTTGATAGAGGGGAACCGACTGCACCTTGTTACGTTTACAAGTAAGTTTGAAGACAAGTAAATTTTTGTTTTAATTTAAGTATGAATCCATCTTATCCATCCATCTATAAAGTAAATTTGAAAATAATAATTAACAGTCCGTTAAGGTAACATATTTTGGGTTAATGTACGTTTGATTTAAAATAAAAATACTCTTCTTACAGTCTTCATATTGAATCCATCTTTTCTTTTTCGATTGCAAGTAAGTTTAAGGACAATTATTTGCCCCCCACGGTACATCTTTTACTAAGTTACGCATCGTATAGTCTTACGATATAATCCACCTTTTTATGTCTGTCCATTGAAATTATAAAAACTCGTCTCTTTTTGTATGTAGCATACTGCGAAATAATAATTCTTTTCTGCCAGAAATGATATTTCCCGATGATTTCAAACTAATTTAAATAAAACCACTAGGCAACAATTTTGAGATTGCACTCAGTGAAGTTGGTGTTCTGATGACGATTTGGTGTTTTCAATTAAACAAAAATTACTCATCATTCGAACTTGAAATAAGATCATCAAGTCGACTTTCGACGGACCGCAACAAAAGCACACCGCAAATCACGATCTCCCATGGCTGTCACGAAGCAAGGTCAGCTGCAGAAGTATCAGAAATAAGATACATTTTCAATTTATTTTTGTCTGTCTTGATGAAGACCTGCCTCTCTCAAGATGCAAGAGGTTCAGGAGACGTCTAGGAGGAAATGCTGCCCAGGATGGGAAGGAAAACTCTGTGATCAAAGTAAGGAATAATTTTAGAAAGACATTCTCCGACTTTTGGATCAGGACGACTGTATTGACACCGCAATAAAATGGAGTGTTGAATTGACACCATAGGTGTTGTCACATGTATATATACCAAATAAAAAATAAAAATTAACATATATAATATTATAGGGTGTTAAAATAACACCAATGTAATTGTTTTAAAGGAAATTTGTGTTATTTTAAGACCATGTGGTTTTAATTTTGATTCTTTTTGTGGGTATATAATTGTGTGACAACACCCATGGTGTTAGTTTAACACCCCAGTTTGCTTTTATTGGGGTGGTCCGATTGGCATCGTGGTATCTTGCCCCGCCTTTCAATTCTTGTGACTCCGGTTCAAATCATACCTGGGCATACTATGTGGGTTGGGTTTCAGTCCCTGACTAATGCGTGTGTTTTCCATGGAATAGTTCTCTGGGGTTTTCCTCCCACACTTAAACCTGAAACTGTCTTTACTGTTATTTGGGTTATCTGCTAGTATAGCAATTAAAGGGTGTTTTTTCTGAGAGTATTTGGTTTCGCAATCAGAATTAATAAGTTTTAAGTGTTTCCCCATAATTTTTTTTCTAAAAAGAATAATTTCAATCTAACGTTTTAAAATATTCTAAATGAATGATTTTTTGGTAATGATGTTTTTTTCTAAAGCAACGTGCAATCTTTCCTGTAAGAATGGCGGCAGTTGTATTGCTTCTAATAAGTGTACTTGTCCATATGGATTCAAAGGACACCAGTGTGAACGAAGCGTCATCGGTAAGAATGTTTGATTATATTGTTGTTTTTTACTCTAATTTGTTTGGGCAATTTTTCATCTTTATTTCAACCTGTTTTATAGTAGGGCTTCATATTTATATCTAAATGTTTACGTCCCACGAGGTTAGGAAAATAATGGCTGTAATTTTTCGATTTAATTGTTGTCTTTTCTTTTTTTTTCGGTCACCCCGATTACCGATTTACAGGGATGAAAGGAATCTATATTGAGGGGAAGCCCCATCAATTGATTTAAAGAAGTTGATTTTTAACACAAATTTTGCAGTGACTTTCGTTAGGAAAACCTAAAAAAGGATTTGGGGAAGGGAAAATACCCACAATAGGGGCTAAATCCAAAACAAAAACTTGCGCGCGCGTATGATAAAGGAAGAGACCTATAATTTATACGGGATGATGTTTTCAAAAGTTTTTTTTCCCCCTGTCTGTTCTTTTTCTTAGACCAAAACCGGCAGGACATGATCCTCATGACCCAAGGTGTAAGACTACCCTTCGCAACATGCATGATCTGGAACACTGGTCACTACCGTACCTATGACAACAGGAGGTTTGATTTTGAAAGTTCATGCGACTATGTTTTATCAGAAGATGTTGGTAGATCATGGAGTGTACATGCAAGGAACGTCAGATGTAGAGAACCAGATACATGCACAAAGGTATAAGCTTTTCAAAACCAATTTAGGTTTAGGAAGAAACTATAAATAAATAGTAAACCTGCGGGTACAACCTTGAGTAAATCTCTTTAGTTTAGTGTGAATTGACTCTGAGTGAGCCGCAGGTTTGGTCTCGATCGACGTTTCGAACAGTATACTCTGCTGCTCGTCTTCATTTAGGTTTATTAATTTAACTTAAGGTATGAACTTCTTTGACAAGTGTCTCACAACACACACGGGGCAACTTACAGGCTGAGGTCCAGGCAATCTGCACGTAGAAAATTGTGCATTAATTTGAATGTTCAGGGATCGTGAGACATTGTTTGCAAGGTGCTCTCAAAATAGGCACTCGTTTGCGGTATATATACTGTTATGTGGTTGTGTAGTTTCCCTTGCTACTTTTTTTGAGATAGTTTTGAGAGAGTTAAAGTTTCAACTGGAAGTATATAAGAACAAATCACAGTTTCTAATCCTGCATTTTATTGTTATTGCCAGCCACTTGGTTAGGCCTACAGAAACTTTGTCTGGAAACAGTCAAGTCTAAAAACGGCAACGGCGGACTGCAACCGCGCCCTCTATTGTTTTAAAGAAGTTCCCTTCACAAAAGAAGGCGTGGCTTCAAATTGCATCTGTCAAAAAGCGAATCTAAAAATAGACAGTCAAAATCCCTGACTGCGGTGCGTACAGTGCACACCACACGTGAATGAGGGACCAAGCTAGCAAAAGCACGTGTATGGATTAGCGTCTTGTAAACACTTGCTGCTTTTATTTGGGGTATCTCCGTTCGGAACAGAAATTTACTCACATTTTAAACAAAGTTTTCTGGTTTAATTTTCGACACGAACCATTGGAAATGTAAGTACTAACGCCGGGATGTGTGAGGCTATATTTGAGCAATAGTTTGTTAAAAGTTCAACTGAAAATGAAGTGAAACTCCGTGGTTGAACTCTCTTGACTCTTGTTGATTTGATTATTGAAAGTTTTCTGTAGTGTGTTGCGCGTACTGTACCTGCGTGTGTGTGTTAGTGTACTAGTACTATAGTAGTACGTTGTTAATTTTCTCCATTTTGAAATTTAAAGCGACATTGACAGAGACCAGAGACTGCCATAGATAAAGCACTAAATAAAAACTAGTTACGGTACTATTATTAACTTTATTTAATTTTAAAAGGATAGCAAAAACTTGGCTCCTTACTGTTAGGATCTTTTTTTTTTTTACATGGATTTACTTTTTCTTGCAGCGTTTGACATTTCAATTTGATGGAGATATCCTGGAGGCTGAAGAAGGAAATATTGCTTGGAATGGAGAAATTGTTCAGTCTATTCCATTTAAGGCTAAAGGTAAAACAAAACCTTCCTCCTCTTCTTTCTACCTTTTCCAACACACACATACACCAACAGATTCTTGAGTAATTTAATCAAAAGCAAAATCAGATTTTATTTCATCTTAAAAATTACAACATTTTGTAATTGCAACAAGTAATAACTACTGACATTGGAGATAAATGCCACGGACCTATTCTGTCTATGTGGCAGAGTAAGTGAATAACTTGAACATGTGTGTTGATGGAGTTCAGCTTTATACAATAACAAAACAAAACAACAACTAATAACTCAAAGAAATGAAAACAAATGTGACACTTTGTGTTTTAGGGATTTGAAATCCATCCTAAAAATCAACTGTTAAGGATACAATTTTTTACCTAAGACAATTAATCTATTCTGATTGGTCGAGAGGGCATCACGAGGGGTTGTTTGAATGGATGATACAACACCAGTAAAAAGTGTTGAAACATGGGCGTGACACGCGAGCTTGCACCTGTTCTTATAAGTCAGTTTCTTCATTCCTAGTGGTCGAGACCAACGGCTGAAACAGTTGTGCCACATCACGCGATACGCACGACGCGCACAGCATTCCCTTATAAGGAGTTGTTTACCCGAGGGTGGCGAAGGGCTTTACCATTTCATAGCTGGAGGGGTGTTGTGTTGAAAGAAATCATTGGACAATTATAATTTTTGCATTTGTTTTACTTTTTGACCAAAAAGTGTTGATGTTTTTGACCGAAAAGGTATTTATGCATGGAAATCAAAGTGTGTTGAATCAGTTTTCAACTAGTGGTTTAAACCCGCCGGGGCCTGGTTCTTGATAATTTACCTTCGTCTCGGAAAAATTATCAAGAACCAGGTCTCGTTTGGATTAAACCACTAGTTAAATACCTCTCCACCACACATCGATTCCCTTATTGTTACAGGTGTTTCCATCGACAAAGAAGGAAGCTTCTTCTTTCTGGATTCTGGGTCTGGATGGAAAAGCAAGTTTGATAACGGATCAACGGTTTATATAACCCTGGTTGAAGAGTTAATGAAATCAACCAGAGGCCTGTGTGGGAACTATGATGGAAATCCAGACAGTGAGTTTATGTTTGTCTCTCCTTTTTGTTTGTTTCGGCCTTCAATGTATTGTATGTAGTGATTTGTATATAGGAGCACGATGCTTTGGATCGGACGAGTTGGTCTATAAAAAAGCGTTTGTAACCATTTGTTATAAAATGCATATGGTTGGAAAGATGTTTTAAAAGTAGAATACAATGATCCACACAAATTTGCCTCGAAATTGCGTGGTTTTCCATTTACTTTGCAAACTAACACGTTCAGCCATTTATTAAATGGCCGACCGTGTTAGTCGACGAGGTAAAAGGAAAACCGTGCAATTTCAAGGCATGTTTGTGTGGATCACTGTATTCTACTTTTACAACATCTTTCTACCCATGCAGTTTATAGCAAATGATTACAAACCCTTTTCAAAGACCAAACTTCGCTCTCGGAGAGGCACGTCAATTTTCCTCTGGTAGGGGGCACTCGATGAGGAAATTTAAATTTGTTTTGGAACTTTGTAAAGTGCACCACAGCAAAAGCACAGAGCACCACAACAATTACTGTGAGCTGTGTGTGCCATGGTTTATTTCAAGGCCTGATAATTGCTTGTGTGATTCGGAGGGCTGTTATTTGAGGGAATGGGTTTAATGTGAGAGTGTTAGGAATTAGCTCAAGAATTGCTGAATTTTTTTTCAATGTCATTAGATGATTTGACGACCCAGCTTGGCAAACAGGCACCAGACCATATCTCTTTTGCGCTTAGCTGGAAGGTCACGACAGATGGACAGGTAACTGTTATATTTTTGTTGACACCTCTCTTATTATAGATTTCCAGAACAAAAACATTCAGAGTTCAAATTTTGTAGATTTGATAAATATTTTGGTGTCGAACAAAGAATAATTACTAGACTGGGTTAAATTTGGCCAAAAAGGCGTAGGTTCAAGTGCTGCTCAATTCAATTTGTCTTTTTTCAGCCCCAAATTATTTAAATTTTCCCAGTCTGTTTCCCTATTACTTGATTAATATAAAATTAAACCTTTAAGCTCTTGTTTTTTCTCCATTTGACAGAGTTGTACACTGATCAATGTGAGAACCTTCTTGATACAGAGTCTTGCTCGGAGTCTTGCTCTCTTTTAGCCTGCGAGAAAGACTCTGATCTGAGCACTAGAGTTGAAATGTCAAGCTACTAAACGTTTTTTGTTTGTATTTATATCATCAGGTCGTTTTGGTTAATGGTTCGCAATGTCTAATACTATTTTCGAGAAATCTTTAAGTAACAGTTTACGCTCTTTCTGATTGACAGAATTGTACAGAGATGAAAGAATCTTCAATTCATCCTTGTCAGCTTCATGAAGAACGTCTTGATGATGCCTTGAAACATTGTGATCGTCTTAGGGAAGAACCATTCTCATCCTGCAATATTCAGGTACAATAATCCATATCTTGGTAGTAGTGTGCGGGGAATTGAGGTACATTTTCTTATGTTGTAATCTCACTTTGGAAAAAGGCAGTTTACCTATTTTTTCTGTCTCAACTATTATCTTGTAAACATTAGGGCCGTGTCACACAAGGCAACATTTACAGGCAACTTGGAGGCAACCAACTGCAGTGCATGCTGCATGACAACTTTGGTAGCACATGAGTAATTTTTCAAACAATATGTTACGATTCTCAAGAAAAATATATGAGCATTCAAATATGAATGGATTCTCTTCTTGGACATTGCCTTGAAGTGGATGCCTGTAAATTGGTTTGTGTAACAAAAGCCTTTAGCCCCAGACACTTCCCTAAATCTGTACTAATCCCTTGATCCCTTAATCTGGTAAACACCCATGTATCGACAGCTTTGAAACCACCTACTAGAGACTTCCTTTAAGCTTTAAGCATGGAGGAAGAAAAAGGCACTGGACACTATTGGTAATTACTCAAAATAATTGTTCACATAAAACTTACTTGGTAATGAGCAATGAAGAGCTGTGGATAGTTACAAAACCTTGTGAGAAACGGCTCCCTCTGAAGTAACGTAGTTTTTGAGAAAGAGGTAATTTCTCACTAAAATATTTGTGCGACAAGGGTATTTTTTCTTCCATTGTTCTCTCGCAACTTCGATAACAAATTGAGCTCAAATTTTCACAGTTTTGTTATTTCATACACCAAGTGAGAAGACTGGTCTTTGACAATGGTGTCCAGTGCCTTAAATCCCTTGTTAAGGAGTCATGTAAGGTTTTTCTCTTTTGAATGACATTAATTGAGAACTGATGGTAAATCTTAAAGCAATTTATGTGTAATTGTAAATTTAGAGAACCAGAGAAACATAAATTAAGTGCATTTAGGAATGGTAGGCCAATCCTGATACAGAATTTCATTCTTGAAAGGGGCACAGCAATTTTCCTCTGGTTTCAAGGTACTTCTATGTGGAAATTGTCAATTTGTTGTGGAACCTTGTAAAGGAAACTGCAGTAAAAGCACATGGCACCACCACTGCATGGCACCAAGTTATTTCAAGGACTGCTGATAAGAAGTTAACAAGAACATTTTTTTTAGAAAAATCAATTAATTTTTAGTCTAAATATTTTTTTCACAACTCTTCATTTTACAGGTTGATCCCAGTTTGTATCACGACACCTGTCTTTATGACCTATGCCTACATGGAGCTAATAACCGTGCAGTTTTATGCTCCTCGTTGGACGCGTATGTTAGGGAATGCGTCAGTCATCATATTGTTGTAGAATGGAGGCAGGATGGATTCTGTGGTAAGTCGCAAAATTTAATTTCCATGTCTACTCTGACCATACAACCTTGTCCACCAGTATAATAACAATAAAATGTTGTATGGTGTGAGTCTCATTAGGTGAGGTTTGTGGCAGTATCATGTGTAAATCTCTTTTGAGTAGTGTTAGTTTTGGTTTTTACCCAAATACACCAATATGTGTTAGCACTGTGTACTCTCGAGCTTTGTGAAAAAATCACAGGCATATTACTGCGTTCATTTTTATTTGCTAAATATGCTGAATCTTCCTGGTTATAACTTACTGTCTTGTTTAGAAAAATCGTGCCCAGGAGGTCAGGTTTATAAAGACTGTGGATCAGCCTGCCCTCGCACCTGTCCAGCAATCAATTATGGCATGGATGAAGACTGCCCTGACACCTGTGTGAGTGGATGTCAATGTCCAGACAATCTCTATCTGGATATCGGAGGTGATAAGTGCGTACCTGTGGAGGAATGCTCCTGTGTTGTGAACAGAAAGATTTATCGTCCGGGAGATATGATCATGAAAGACTGTAATAAATGGTGAGAAAATGAATTGAATTAAATGATATTGAAGAAATGGGAGCAAGGTTGGGTTCTGAGCTCAATTTCATGGCAAGCGCCAAATTTCTGTGCTAGGCCATAAAAAGCAAAGAATGACTAGTAACATGGATAAAGCACGCCCACAATAAAAACAATTCCTGCTTGATGAAGCACGGAATTCCCTGCTTCCCAAGTTGCCGATTATGAAACTTGGCTCAGGCTGGCCTAGTTCTTTCTTCCCCTGGCTTTTATCCCTGTGGACCGCAGTTAAAATCCCACCTCGCCTTAGGCGAAGCCTTGTTTGTGGATTTGCTTTTCAGTCCCTACATGGCTGCGTAGATTTCCCCCGCTGAACATTTCTTAATCAGCTTCTTTTCCTAGGAATGTTCAGGCCTAAGGTATAATTGTGCAACTCACCTGTGAGGGTGTATTGTAAAAAATATATCTTGTAAGAAATATTCTATACTAATTTATAATGCTCTGTTAATAGGTCACATTTAGTAGCTATGCATTACCTACAGTGGAATTATCTGAATATAATATAAGAATAGTTGAAAGTTTTCTATAAATGTGATGTTGTATGATTTTTTCTTTCTGTTTTAGTACTTGGCAAGAAGGTCGATGGGATTGTACCCATAATATTTGTGATGCTACTTGTAACGTCATTGGAGCTTCTCACATCAGCACGTTTGACAGGACTGAGTATTCATTCCATGGAATTTGTGGCTACACATTGGTCGAGGTAAAATAAACTTTTAATTTGGAAGTTTGTACGGTTTAGAAGAAAAAGGTCAAATAAGATGCATACTTGCTGAGTAGATTTTTGTTCTGCTGATTTTTTTAATTTGGGAGACCTCTCTTCTATTGAGGAGTAGAAATTTTTGAGGTAGGAAATTGGCCGGGACTACTACTTTTGCTACGTGGATCGAGTGGGCTTCTTAACAAAATAACAACTTTTCAGGGTTGAACAAATTGGTAACTCAGTCCTTAGTACAAAGTAGTGATCAATTTCTTAAGTTATTTATTCAAACTTCCCTTTTCAGAAAATCTAAACAAGTTTTCCTTTTATTTATTTATTTGCTATTTCATTGTGTTCAATAATTGTATATCTTGCAGGAAGTTAAAAGCCAAGCATTCAGCATTGTGGCAGAGTTAACCAACTGTGGCAGTGATGGATCAGTAACTTGCATAAATTACCTGAAAATCACAGTACACAAGACAAAAATTCAGCTACGACAGAAACAAGTCTTCATTGATGGAGACATTATAGCCCTCCCGTACTACTCCAAAGCATTTAATATCTTCAGAGCCTCGTCAGTTTATGTGGTTTTTGAGAGCGTCGGGTTTCGTGTCTTGTGGGATGGTCTGATGGGAGTTGAGGTGGTGCTTGAAGCAGACTATAAATATGAGGTAAGAAAACTTGAAGAACAGTTTTTGGCAAGTGGGGTTGGCTTAGTGTTTTTTTCCCTGTCTTTTACCTTCATGGACCCTGATTTGAATCCCACATCAAACTAGAGCCTTGGATGAGGATGGGGTGTTCAGTCCCTACCTGATTGTAAGGGATTTTCCCCTTTGGTGTTTTTTTCCACATCTAAAACTGAAATTTCTTCTCAATAGAAATAAAATAAAATAAAGTGAGCAATCATGTCACACAAACTCTTGCAGCCCACATCAATTAAATTCCATTTTAAACCTACCACCAACCTATGTTCATTTCACATTTAATGCATTTTTCCTAGGAAAAAAACCCCCACTCCCAAGCACAACAAGATATTTTCCAGAATTTCACAGGTAGTTTCCCTCTATTTTTAAAATTTAAGGTGCTGGGTTTGTGTGGTTCTTTTGACTACAACCAAGAAAACGACTTCACAACTCGCAACGGCGACATCGTCACCGATCCCTACATCTTCACCAGTAGCTTCAAAACCAACCCAGGCTGCGAGAATCTCAACGAGACGAGCTCGTTTGATGCGTGCGGAGTAAACTCTCGTAATATACTCCAAGCAGAGCAACTCTGCAAATCTCTCCATGATGATGTCTTCAGCAATTGCAGAAACGAAGTAGAGGATACTTTCTACTATGAGAGTTGTGTTTCTGACGTCTGTGGCTGTGAGGACAAAAACGCGTGTCTTTGTAATGTGCTTCAGTCATTTTCAAGACAGTGCGCCCTCAAGGGCCAAGTTGTGGACAACTGGAGGAACATTTCCTCTCTTGGAGGACGTTGTAGTAAGTCCATTTATCAATACTTTTCAGAAGTAACTAAAACATAGTAAACTTGTTGGTAAAACTATGTATAAAATCTCTTCTTTGGGAGTGTTGGCTTTGAAAAAAGCTGGTGCAGCAGCGGTGTGGTCTCGACATTGTGAACAGTATACTCTGCTCGTCTTCACTACCAGAATTTTCATTACTGTTGCAAGTCAAAAGCACAAAGGCTTAGTTTAAATGATGCCAATGAGCGTCTTAAATGATAGTTCTATTTAAATCTTGTTATTCAGAGAGGATTTGCAGGACTAGAATTTCATCTTGTGTAAAGGGCACTTCTATTGGAAAATCTCAGGGAAACTTTTTAAGGAGCATCAAGACCAAGCCCTGCCCATCGTGGTCTCGAGAAAAATCTTGATTATTTTATAATGAATTGTGATAAACACGTTCCATTTGTTGATGTTCTTCCTGCAGGAGTACAATGTCCAACTGGTCAAGTCTACACTGAATGTGGTATAGCATGTGGTCAAACCTGTAGTGACCAAGAGTATTTTGACCACTGCTCTGACCATCAGTGTGTACCTGGCTGTATTTGCCCTGGCAACAAAGTACTCAACAAATACAACATTTGCGTTGATAAGTCTGTCTGCGAATGTTCGTACCTTGGAAAAACATTCTATTCCGGAGATGTTAGAACAGAACCTTGTAAAACATGGTGAGAATTTTTTTGTTTTTGTAAAAATCCAGCAGTTTTTTCAGATAATGGGCATTTATGTTGTTTGAAATTGTTTAAGTTTGGCCTGTCACTGATGTCTAAAATTGTATAACACTGTAGGCCTATCTTCAGTGCTACGTGACTCTTGCATAAATATAGGACATTACTAATTCTATGATATGAAATTTTTCCTTTGTAATGCCATTGTATCATTGGTTTAGTTGATCATGCCCAAGTCTACTGGAGGTGTTATTTTTTCTGAAACAATTTGTCATTTTATTCTTTCACAACATTGACTCATTCAAAGTACAGACTACTGTACAAATAAATATCAAACACATTACAGGTTATTTTGTTCACCATGGTAACCACTATTTTTCACTCCAAACCTTCTCTCTTCCAAAACTATAAAAAATAATTAATAATTTAAAACTAATAAATAAATACCTCGACCATCATCAGGAGTATAACATTTAAAATTACATTTTCCATAAGCTAATTCTGTTTTTCATTTTAAATGATTTTGAATTTCAGTTTTTGCACCAATGGCTCGTTTGTCTGCGAGTTATTACCGAACTGTACATCCTCCGAAGCTTGTCCAAACAACATGATCTTCTCTGAGCATTCCTCACAGTGTGATAAGACATGCAGCAGCATGATGTCTTGTGTGTATCGGAGTAAGCCTGGATGTACCTGCCCTGAAGGACTTCTTCTTAATGTAAGTTTGGATCTTATTTGTGACCACGAGGGGATCAGGGCCCAATTTCATAGAGCTGCTAAGCACAAATATTTGCATGAAATGTCTTTCTTACCAACCAAATTTCAATTTGTTGCATATTGCTTGTTACTCGTATTCAGCTATTGTTTGCTTGTCCTGAAAATCACCGGAAATTTGGTTGGTAATCGAGTTTTACCAAGGAAGAAATTTCATGCTAAGCAAACTTTTGTGCTTAGCAGCTCTATGGTTTCTTTCCCTGCCTGTCAACTCGGTGGACCCTGGTTTGAATCCCACCTCAGACCAGAGCCTTGAATGTAGTTTGGGTTTTCAGTTCCTATGCTTAGGTTTTCGTCCTTTGTTGTTTTCTTCCCACGTCTAAAACTGAACCTTTCTTCTTGTTTCCTATGCATCATGTTATTGGCCCAGGTTGTGCTGTTGGATGTGTAATAAACTTTGAGGGAATTCTAATCAACCTAAGCAATGGTGAACTAATAAATATCCAACAGTGATAAGATCTAACTGCATTTTTTTTTCTTCAGGGTGATGTTTGTGTGGAGCCAAATTTCTGTCCTTGTACTCATAATGGAATGACGTATGAATCTGGAGAGAGCTACACAAATGACTGTAACCATTGGTGAGTCAGCACTGAATGCCTGATTGTCAATTATTAAGACATTTGTAAAGGGCCTAATGCAGAAGCCTTTAATTTTGGATGGGACGTAAAGCCGTTGGTCCCATGTGTTGTGTAAACGCATGTAAAAGAACCCAGTGCACTTATCGAAAAGAGAAGGGGTTCGCCCCGGTGTTCCTGGCTGGATTGGCAGCATATTGCGCCACAGCACTTTGTAAACCATTACATGGTGCTTAAGGGTTAGGTCTTATATCTCAAAAATTCGCCCCAATTGATTTTTAACTGAGACTTAAAACAGTGTACATAACTAGCCTGGCGCATATGCACAGGAAGACTATTGAAAGAAATGGTGCGGCGTAAGAAAAAGATCTGTGGCCATAAAAAATGGAAGAAGCTTTTGAGGTGTTCATGTTCAGATCTAAGGGCCTTGTCCCACGAGACAATTTTTGCAGGCGAATTGGAGGCAACCAAATACAGTGCATTCTACAGGACCACTTTGATAGCCCCCAAATAATTTTTGAAACAATTTCTTATGATCCATCCCCAAGAAAATTATAAGAACATTCAAATGTAAATTTGAGACTGGAACTAATAAATGCTCTATTTTGTTTTTCAGCACTTGTTCTAACAGAACATGGCACTGCACATCTCATTCTTGCCCAGGTAAGTTCTCATTGCTGTAATTGTTCTTTTATGGTTCCTGACTGACACCCCCGAACAATATAGACTAATAGGGAAACCGCCAAGATTAAAGCTGGGTAGCTTTTTATAGTTGGTAGAGCGCTGATTTTTTTAATCTTGAGATCATTGGTTCAATTACTGCACTAGTCAATTTTATTTGTTAAAACCCAGACTGATAACATATTTGTGCAAGGCAATAGGTGGTGCCCACTACACTACATTGTTCTGTGTGTTCCTTTCTGCATTTCTGAGTTTTGTTGGCAAATTGTTTCCATTTATTTATAGAAAATATCATTAGAATCTTATTGATAACATGTTTGTGGTTATATTATTTGTCTTTGTTCTGCAGCACACTGCAAAGCAATAGGTGATGCCCACTACACTACATTGTTCTGTGTGTTCCTTTCTGCATTTCTGAGTTTTGTTGGCAAATTGTTTTCATTTATTTATAGAAAATATCATTAGAATCTTATTGATAACATGTTTGTGGTTGTATTATTTGTCTTTGTTCTGCAGCACACTGCAAAGCAATAGGTGATGCCCACTACACAACCTTTGATGGCAAGTCTTACTCCTTCCAAGGACAGTGCCGTTACATTCTCGCTAAAGAGATTTACGGCGAATTCCTCATCACTGCACAGAACATCCCATGTGGCATTGAAGGCATCACATGCACAAAATGCATCCACGTTCAGATCCAGAGTGTGACCATTAAGATGGTGCGCGGTAGGGATGTGATGGTTAACGATTATCATGTGAAGCTACCGAAAGCTTATAATGAGATAACGATATTGAAGACTGGGATGTTCATCGTTATTAGGTGGGAGAACTGGCTGGAGGTTCGCTGGGATGGAGGTGAGTCTCAAAAGCCTAAAAATATTTTGATCAAATATTGAAAATATTTTGTAAAAAATAAATAATGGCCTGGCGTTTTGACCCTAGTTGAGTCTTTCTCATAGGCTAAAATAGTCAAGAAAGACTCTGCTAGGGTTGAAAATGCTTAACAGAAACTGGTTACCAGCTGAAATTCCATAAAGCTTACATTGGTGCAACTGCTGCCTCCCTCATTTTTTTGCTTAGCAAAACATTTCGCTATTATAAGCAGTATTTCCAGCTTAACAGCTCTATGAAATTTGGCCCAGGTGCATTGGGTCAATACTTGGTGTTTTCCAAGTCAAAGAAAAGCAAGTGTTCTTGAGAAAATTTTTGCATTGAACTAACAATTGAGATCTTGTTGAAAGATGAAACTAAATGCATAAAACAATTATTTAACATAATTTATTAATTAATTCTAAATGACTTATTTTTCAAAAAACAGCTACCCGAATCTACATCAAAGTTTCCCCACACTACGCCGGTAGACTTGTAGGTCTCTGTGGTTTGTATGACAACAATGCTGAGAATGATTTTACAAGTCGCTATGGGATGCAAGAAGCAAGAGCAGATACCTTTGGGAATAGCTGGAAAGCTTCTATGTCTTGTCGGGACATAGATAGTAAGACGATTCAAAACCCATGTGAGGTAAGATCATTAAGAATCAATATAAATCACAAGGGAAACTGACTGGGTAAATTTTGAAATGATTTTTGGGGTTAAACAAAGAATGGACTAGAGTGGGATTCGAACCAACGCCCTCCGGATTTTGACAGTGCCCAACCAACTGAGCTATCTATTTCTATGTTGGCGGTGTTCACTGTTGTTTTTGTTTGGATGGTGTTGACATCTTAATTTAAAATTTGTGATCTTATATCTTAAGCTTTCAAAAAAACTGCTTGATTAAATGCATGAGGTCATTCGAAATTTTGTCCTAGTTCACTCTAGATAATCTTAGTTTAAACTTGAGGAAGGATTTGTGAACTTTAAAAAAAATGTTGGTCCAGTAAACATTTTTATATACAAGCGGTGTGGTCTCATGGATTTCCCATGAATTCAAGCTCTATACTAGCAGTGATGGCACTCTGTATCATCTTCGTCTAGTTGCCAGTGAAATCATTGTAACTATAGATAGTTCTCACATGACGTAAATCAGCCATCTTTACGGGCAATTTGGAAAAAATACAGCCATGCGTTTTGCGCGAGAACGGAGGCAGCATGCGCAGATTTCACAAAACTCATTGCCTGATTGGTTAGTAAACAGCGTGGCTGGGTTAAATAACTGGGCACTTGATGCGCCTGCAAGCCAAAATGCAATTTGCCCGTAAAGATGGCGTCTATTGCAACTTATCTATAGCCTCTTCCAACTGGACCATGTTTGAGGAAATGTTTAAGAATTCTAATACTAATATCGTTTAACATTTTATATTGATTATTTAGTTGAATCCTACTCGTCTTCCATGGGCCAAGAAACGTTGTAATATTCTTAGAAATGAGAAGTTCCATCAATGTCATGAAGTCGTTGCCCCGGAGCTGTTTATAAAATGGTGCCAATATGACTCCTGTGGGTAAGTTTTGAAAAATAGCAACAACTTAAAGTTTGAAAGAATAAATTACATTTACATTCTCTTGAGAAGTGGCTACAAGAAGTAGAATAATTAAATGTGAAAAAATAAACCAGGGAACTAAAGGTATGAATTGACATTCCTCTTAAAACAGTCTAGGTTGTAGGATGGAGGGATGCACCAGGCATGGAGTTTCAAAGAAATGGAGATTATTCAAGTTATTTTTGCCTCTGTCTTCCCAGATGTACAACTGGAGTTGCTTGTGAATGTTTTAACATGAATTTATCTGGATGGTTTTAAACCAATGAGTGGTCATTAACTTTGAAGATTTCATGCAAGATTTGTTTTGTTCAAGATATTTTTGTTCACTTTATTTCTAGATGTACAACTGGAGTTGCTTGTGAATGTCTCTGTACTGCATTAGCTGCTTATGGTGAAGAATGTAGCCGACATGGAGTTCATATCCAATGGCGCTCAGAAGAACTCTGTCGTAAGTCTCCAGTTTAATCAAATCATCATCTCTTGAAATACCATTAATACACCATTTTGATTTGGAGTCAATGAATTGCATCAAGCTTATCATCTTGTGATATATAAACTAAATGGAAATATTGAGTTGATGAATTGCACTAAGTTTTGGTTTTTACAAAGCACTGTATACTCTGTACTTTCTCAATTTTTGTGAAAAAAACAAAAACGGCAAATCACTTTTTTTCCCAAAGAACTTGGGAAAGTACTGAGTATACAGTATATTCTTTATTCCTGATGCAAAAATTAACATCTATTAGTAAGAGTTACTCCCTTTTTCATGGGGCTGCTTGAGAACCAAAATCAGTTATAAGCACTTATCAGAATGAGATTATCTGTGATGGTTTCCTGCTAATGTTTGCTTAGCTGAATGTTTTTAAGGAATATTTTCTGCTTAAATAGCTCTATGATCAAATCATCTCTTGAAACATACTATTTATTGATTTGGAATCGATGTTTTGCACCTAAAGTAGATTAAATACCCAGTTTTAAAATTTAAACCATCGGTCCTTTTGGTTGGTTAGCAGTTTGCAACAGCTCATTCTATTTTCTCACTTACAGCGATGTTGTGTGACTATGGCTTTGTTTACATGGCATGTGGGCCTGCCTGCCCAGCTACTTGTGATTCCCTCCAACCCTTTTGGTTGGTTAGCAGTATGCAACAGCTAATTATATTTTCTCACTTACAGCGATGTTGTGTGACTATGGCTTTGTTTACATGGCATGTGGGCCTGCCTGCCCAGCTACTTGTGAATCCCTCCAACCCTTTTGGTTGGTTAGCAGTATGCAACAGCTAATTCTATTTTCTCACTTACAGCGATGTTGTGTGACTATGGCTTTGTTTACATGGCATGTGGGCCTGCCTGCCCGGCTACTTGTGATTCCCTCAGTGGTGAAACAAACTGTGAGTTTTGTAAAGGATGTACAGAAGGCTGCCATTGTCCACCTGGAAAAATAGAACAAGGTAAGGAGGCACACTTAAAATGTCATTACTCAGGTCAATATTCTTCTCCTTGTCTACAAAGCAATACATGGCCTCGCACCCGCATACATCAATAGTCTCACAAAAGTTGCCTTCTTCATCCATGAGCCTTCGATCAACATCCAATGTTCATCTTCAACTTTCCAATGGTCCACTCACAAATACCCGCTATGGTCAAGAGCATTCTCAGTAGCTGCACCAACTTGCTGGAACAAGCTCCCTCTTCACATCCGTGACTCATCCTCAATCAGCTCATTCAAGACTCAGTTAAAAACACATCTTTTCGGACAATGTTAAAGCGCTTTGAAACGCACGTGTAAAGCGCTATAAAAGTGTTATTATTATTATTACTATTATTATTAATTGATCATGTCTTTTGTTTTTCTTTTCTAAAGGCACTCAACTACAAGCCTTGGCTTATGGATCCTTCCTCCACAATATTGTTTTGTTTGCATTTATGTTATGTACACTTGAATTACCCTTTTTGGGATCTAATAAAGATTATTGTCTTGTATTGTATGTACTATTCAGGATGAAAATAAATAGAATATTTAGTAGAATTTAATATACAATTTTGAACTCACTTTCCTTGATTTTTTAAACTGTTTTTTTTTCTGCCCCTAAAAAAACCCTCCAAACAACCACAATGAAGATAATCAACAAGTGAAACATTACACTTTACTATTGATTATTTTTAGATGGAAAATGTATATCTGCAAAGGATTGCACCTGCAAACATAACGGCATGCGGTACCCTCCAGGCAATAAGATCACTATCAACTGTCAGAATTGGTAAGGAAATCATTCTTATAGCTTGAAAATAATAATAATAAGTAGGACTTATTAAGCGCATTTTCCAATGATTCATTGCGCTACTAAATCTAGAATGCTACAAAATTAACTTAAAAGTCTGTTTTGAGTTGATGTTGGGAACATGATTTGGTAGTGTTCCAGTATCAGGGACCAGCAACTGATAGAGTCTCTTCTGTATTTAAAATTCTTTTGAATGAACATTATTGTCAACTGTATTTTTCAACTTTTTAATAATTCTGCAGAGTTTTAAACAATTAACAGTTATGCTAACAAAAAAATGCTACACTTAAACTTCAGACTTTAAGTGAAACTTTCTGAACTTTTGTTTTTCTTCTATTGACAGTATTTGTGAGAGTGGAGTGTTCAAATGTGTCGGTCAGCCTTGCACTGGTGAGTGTAATTTTGTTACGCTCATTTTTCTTCTTTTGGCAAAATAAAGGCTGCATTCAAATGAAGCAAAGTTGGCTTTCTGAAACTATATGGATTTGGCTATCGGCTGCACCAACAATATTGAAGAATTGTTCCTTTCAACAATCTGGCTGTAGACAGTGACGTGACATCACATGTTTACAAAAGAGCCACTTAAGCACTATAATTTTGCATATTCCACAAGCAAGTGTGTGATAACGAATTTACCTCGTAGTTGGCATAGAGCTTTAAAAAAGCCAATACTCGGAATTAAATCAATCCGTTGTAGAACATGGGTGGTGCAATGTAGGTTAATATCACACAGTTGTTGCTATGGATGGACCAATCAGAACCGAGGATTCAAGTTTGTATCAAGATTAGAATCTTTAGGAGGTCTGACACTAAAATTTACCAACAGATGTCAACATTTGGTTGCTGAAGTTTAACAAGAATTGTTTGATGTATATTTGGTTTGCAATCTTCTAACTGATGGGTAGATTATGTTTGAGAAATTGTCTTGGTTTTTATTCTACTACCGCGGAGTAGATTTTCACAATTCAGATGAGATCTCAGTCCTGCTTATTAACTACTACCTGAATGGTAGGTAGGAAATTGTCCTAGACTACTACTTTTGCTTGTCGCTATTAACTTCGTTATTAGAAAATTATTAAAATGAACTAAATGCAAGTATTGTGTACTATATTATGTTAAATCTATATTAATTTTATTGTGTACCCCAGATGTGGGGCAACAGATCTACGGATCATAGTATGTGTTTGCTTTTGTTGACCCTTGCCCATCTCGGGGTATATTGTCTTGTATTTTGTTTTGTACTGTTATGGCAAATAAAATAATAATAAACAATAATAATAATAATAACTCATTTTGTGATTTATTTCCTAAAGATGTAAAGAAGGAATGTTCCAGAGATGAGTTTGCCTGCCCTAATGGACGTTGTATCTCATCAGACTGGTTGTGCGATACTGCAGATGATTGTGGGGATGGCGCGGATGAAGCAAACTGCAGTAAGTTTATTCACAAGCTAAAGAGATCTTGTGACTTCTACCTCACTTGTGATCTGTTTTTTTCCTAACCATCTTGCTTGTAAATTATAAATATATAATATTTGCGTATGTATAATTTTATTTTGATTAAAAAAATGTTTTTACCATAATATACATATACTTCCAAGTTTTCTAACTGCAGTAAGTATAGAATTTTTAATTTGTCGGGGATGAGATAGTTCAGACTTTTATCTGAATTCAGACTTATTGGGTAATTCAGAGGCTGTATTTTCCTCCAATTTTAAAAAGGCACTCTCTTGAATCTACGTCTCTAGTGCTAAGGATACTGTACCTAAAGGCTCATTGGAATCTATAACTCCAAGGGTTATCAAAATATGGGAATGCCATCATTTCAATGTATCTTCTAAAGATCTTGATCCAAGTTTGACTTTTTTGTCAGCATTGACTGTCGTCCCTGTTCTGTCACAAGCCTTCGAGAAAGACTCTGCTAGGGTCGAAACGTCAGGCCATTAACTATTTTTTTGCAAGTTAAAAAGAAGTCAACAATTTCTAAAAAGACTCACTGTTCACCAAATGTGGCAAATCCTGACTCGGGTGGGATTCCAACCCACGACCTTTGCCTTTCTAGAGCAGATGTCTCACAAACTAAACCACCAAGATTGTTGAGTAGCTAGAGGCAGTTTGAATCCTATGTTCTAGCAGCGGGTACCCCAACAATCTATTGATGTTAATTTTGCACCCGAACCAAATTATCGATCTAAACTATTAACATCTACGGAATTAAGTTGTAAATTTCGATCCCACATACCGGGAAAATAAAAAAAAACTCTGATTTTCTGGCAGACTTCTAATTTATTTTCACACGTCCTTTTTATCACTTTCAAAAGCCCGTTTTTTCTTATATTGTCACACTAATACAAGTACAGCCGTCGATTTCACAAAACTCTTCCTAACTTAAGACTAATGCTTAGGACTTAGGACGAGTCCCAACCCTGCACTGTAGCATGTAGACCTTTAGATTAATCCTAAGTTAGGACGTGTTACCTGTCCTAACTCGAGATAAGACGAGTCCTAACTCTTTGACCCCAGTTTCAATATGGTAGATCTTAAAACTTTGCATTGTAGGAGTATAACAAGGTGAGGTTTGCGGTAGCACGATGTGTAAATCTCTTTTGAGTAGTTGGGTCTGTCAACCACCTGTTCTTTTCAAAACCAACACTACTGGGAAAAAAGAAGAGATTTACACTTGGTGCTACTGCTAATCTCCCTTACTAATACTTTTAACTGGTAACTTTTCATGAATACTTTGTTTTGATACAGCTTTCCGGTGTTGCCCCGATGAATTTACCTGCGCCAATGGCCAGTGCATTGAGAATGTGTTTCTGTGTGATGGATTGCCTGATTGTGCTGATAACTCGGACGAGTACAGTTGTCGTAAGTCAAGAGTTTGATTTTAATTTTTATTTCATAAAAAGAGCTAGCTGTTTCAAACCTACTTTGTCAACCAAACTGACGTGTCAGATTAAAGCAAAGTGTTGTAAACCCTTGAGTGACCAGTCATCTGCCAAGACAATGTCTGTATTTTGATTTTTTTGCCCTGTTATTTTCAGCATTGTCGAAAATTACTAGGAAACAGAAATACATGTTGTACATAAAAAATATTAGACAATTAAGACACATTTCTGATTTGGTTTGCACTCTTGTTTGAGCAAACTTAGGTCAAATCTTGCAGCTTTTTTCGGCTGCTATTTTGTACGAGCCTATTGCAGCCGCTGTGGTGTCGAAAGATCTTGCACATCCTCTCACCTTTAACTGATGCGTGGTCCTCATGTGAAAACAGGCTACGGTGACAGCCGCGGTGGTCTCTAAAGTGTCAATGTCCTCAAATTGTGATATCAGTTTCAACAAATCATAACTTCCGATGTATTTTTTTATATTCAGCAATGTTGTTTGAGAAAAAAAATGCACATTGTTTAACATTTTGTGCAATAGTGCCCAATCTGAATACTTAAAAGAATTGGCTCTTGCTTGATTTACCAACCATACTTGCCTGTCATATAAATGCAGTCAATTTAAGCATAACTTTGTTGTAGCTTTCAGTAACTTGAAATTTTGCAATGTTTCAATACAAGTACAAATTGTACAAACCCAATTCATGAATCTTTTATCATCTTGTAAAATAAGCCCAACTGGACTGCGTAATTATTTAACTAAGTCAAACTAATTTTGTTTCGTACAAAGCGTCACCTAAATGTGGGAGAGATGAATTCCAATGTAAAAAGGGTCACTGCGTCCCGATTCACTTCAAATGTGATGGTCAGTATGACTGTGGTTTCAACGATACAACGGATGAAGAAAATTGCAGTAAGTCAAAGAACCTGTCAATCAAATTTTCTTTAAAAGAATTTACATGAATGTCAAACACCACACAGTCATTTTGAAAGGTTATTTATTTTGTTTGTTTTGTTTATTACTACACACACAGTATTTGCCTCGTACATGTATATATTTATATAGCGTGTATTCTTGTTATTGTTAAGTTAACCAATGGTTCTTTTCAGAACCACCCCAACTCATTACATGGTGTTACCGCAAACCTTTCTATATCGTATTTCCACCATGCAAAGTTTCAAATCCTACTTATTGTTAAGTTAAAGGAATGAGTAATTTTTTAAATACTAAAAATGGCACTGGCATTATCTATATTTTAGATAAAAATTCATCAATTCATGAAAGTTGTGCTCTGAACACACTATAAGTGTCACACATCAAAGAAGTTATTTTTAGAAGCAATCTTTTGAAGCAATATCATGAAGTTAACACTAGCTGTGACAAGGGATTGTAGCTTGATATTTAAAGTGTTTTTTCTATTTTATTTGCAGCACCAACGTGTGGCGTTCGGGAGTTTAAGTGCAGTAGGAATGGTCTGTGTTTGCCGTTAACTCACCAATGCGATGGCCATGATGATTGTGGAGATGGTAGCGATGAAGTCAATTGCAAAAGTAAGATCGGACTAAGATATTTAACTTATTTTGTAATATTATTTTTTGTGTTAGTAGACCAGTCTCACTATCTGTGATTGCTGTACTTCGAATAATATTCTGATCAAACTGTACCTGTATAAATTTTCTTTCATCTGTGGGTGGTGGAATTGGGGACTTGCCTGTAAATGGCGTGAGCTTCAGCGACACTATTTGTGTATCCCTCCTTGCATTGATAGATTTGTAGCATTCCAGTCCCCCCAGCAAACGGCCATCACCCATGCCCCTACTCTTTAAACAATTCTCTACATCAGTACCTTTTCCCAAACTTTGGCTTGTGGCTCTGGCTTGCGCTCATGCTCTGGCTGCAATGGGCTTGGGCTCTGGCTTGGGCTGTAGCTCTGGCTTTGGATCTCTCTAGATCCAACTGTGTTCATATTGGTAGCATTTGTGGTAGGCTTCTATAACCAACAGTCTTTGTTGCCATCAATTTCAAGAGTAACTACAATTTAGTAGCATTCGCCCCCCCCCCCCCCTCCCGTATCCAAGCAAATGCCCTTTTCCCCATCCTTTAAAAGCAACTATGTAGATCCAACTCTGTTCTTTTTGGTAGAATTTGTTTGATAATTACTAAGTGTTTTTTTTACTAGGATTTTAACTGTTTTGTGATATGTATTTTGTAGAGTGCAGTTGTCAAGATAAATTCACCTGTTTAGACTGCAGTGGATGCTTACCACTGAGCCAAGTTTGTGATGGAACTCCACAATGTAATGATGCTTCAGATGAATCAGAGAAGTATTGTGGATGTAAGTATCTAAATGTCAAAGTTCACGGGTCATGTTTAAGGTGAGATTAGTTTAAAATCTTAATTTTGGTTTTACCCTAACATCGATGTGTGTTAGCACTGTATACTCAGTACTTTCCCGAGTTCTGTAAAAACAATCACAGGCATGTTACTCGGTTGGGATTCAAACCCACAACCTTTGAAATTCTAGAGCAGTGTCTTACCAACTAGACCATCAAGAATCCTACGTGTTAGCAGCGGGTACTCCAATGATTTAGTAAATGTTAAATTTGCTGATCAGCTTGTGGTTTTAATTTTTTTTAATCATACTTTTCTAAAACGTTTTGATAGCATGTAAGGCATGTAGCAGATTAACGGAAAGGCAAATTAAACGATTGCTTTGTATTAAAGGCCATGAGGGATTTCTGTATCCGCAAAAAAACTTTTACAATTTCTAGGAGCTTATTTTCTTTCCCTCTGTCTTTATTTGCAGCTTGTAAATACCATTTGTGCACCTCTGGTGAATGCATTACTTTTGATAAACTGTGTAATGAGGTCCATGATTGCAAAAATGGTGAAGATGAACAGGGTTGCTACAAATCAAGTAAGAAAAAAAACAAGAAAATTATTAATCTTTATTTTCATTTATTTTAACTCACAAGGCCGGAGTTATTTGTGTAATTAGTTTTGTGTCATTAGACTAGTGTTAAATCAACAATAAATATCAGTTTGAATGAATGAATGAACAAAACTGCCCAATATTTGTTCGGATGTATAATTATTTTTATTGGTATTTTTTTGAAAGAATTCAAAATTTTACAATATATTAATGTCTTAAGCATGCTAAATGTGTGCAATTTGGATAATTTCCGTGCCTTTTTTTCTTTTAGAAATAAGATAAAAAGTTAATAATAATATCATTAGACCCCTTGCATAACTCAAAACGCTTGGCTTCTTTGATCCCAGTGAGGGTGCTATTGCATCGTGTGACGTCACATGCAAGGGGTTTAGAATAATAATAATAACTGTGTTAATAACGCGCCTTTTTCCAAAGGATACAAAGCGCCAAGTATTTTTACAACGCCAGTATAAAATTAAAACTGATGTTTTTGGTTTGGGTGTTGTTCATCATTTTAGCACCGGTGCCTTTTTGTAAGGACTTCACCTGTGCTAATGGGAAGTGTATTCCAACAGCGTATGTTTGTGATCGAACTGATGACTGTGGAGATGGGTCTGATGAAATGAATTGTAAGTTTATTCATAGAGAAATTTTGAAGTTTTGAAGGCAATGTTTACCTTTGGTTTTTAGAACCGTTTGATTGTTTTATTCCTATAAACATGTAGAGGTACACATTAAAACAAACATTTTATATGAGTGCGGTTTTGAGACATTGCCAAGTCCGCAGCAGGAAGAATTATCCCTGATAGGAATACACAAACTGTGAAGCATTACGCAATAACTCTTCTCAGATTCAAATTTTAGGGCATTTAAAATGTTATCTTTTTTACACAACCACATTGCTTTCAAGTGAAATGTTTTTCAAAATGCTTTTTACCATTAAACACTGCTGTAGGCTTCTTACCAAAGGTTTTTATATTGCCATTGACTTTAAGAGTGATTACAAAGCATGTACATGTACCTTTCCTTTAAAGACACTGGACACTATTGGAAATTGTCAAAGACCAGTCTTCTCACTTGGTGTATCTCAACATATGCATAAAATAACAAACCTGTGAAAATTTGAGCTCAATTGTTCGTCGAAGTTGCGAGATAATAATGAAAGAATAAAAACACCCTTGTACCACAAAGTTGTGTGCTTTTAGATGGTTGATATCGAGACCTAAAATTCTAAATCTGAGGTCTCAAAATCAAATTCGTGGAAAATTACTTCTTTTTCGAAAACTATGTCACTTCAGAGGGAGCAGTTTCTCACAATGTTTTATATGATGCTATCAACCTCTCCCCATTAATCGGCACCAAGTAAAGTTTTATGCTAATAATTATTTTGAGTAATTACCAATAGTGTCCACCTGCCTTTAAAAACTGTTTCAACTTCTTACAAAGTCAATTGACGTGAAAATTTGGACAATCTTAAATTTAACCCGGGTTATACCTGGGATGATTTTTGTGGAAAGAAAACTTATTACCACAACATGGACTAACGTCTTGTAAACTTTCTCTATTATTCAGGTACCACTGTGGCAATAGTAACAACATCAGGTAAACCAATTTGGCAGTTTGAGAATTATTCTTTGCTTTAGTAGATGGAAATTTGCATCGAGCATGAAGAATATTAATTTTGTCCTACCCATTATACATCAATGTTTTTTTGACTTTTGCTTTTTTCCTTGGACGACCTCTGCTTGTTATTGTACTGTCAATAGAATTAAAATAAGATAAAAATAAACGTGTGTTAGCACTCTGAACAAAATCAGGCAAATTCACAAGAGGTTGTAATAGATGTTAAATTTGCATTGGAGATAAAGAATATTATTTATTTTTACTCGTGTGTTAGCAATGTACACACAGTAGTTTCCAGAGTTCTGTGGAAAAATATCACAGGCATATTACTCAGGAGGGATTCGAACCCACAACCCTTGCACCAGGTTGGAAACACAAAGTCAAGGGTGAGAAAAGTTATTAATAAGAAAATGAAGCAGGAAATCTGGGGGGAAAAGAGAAGGCAAAGCCAAAATGTTTTCAGTCATTTCCTTCATGGATGTTCAAACCATGGGGTTGAATGGTCTGGAGGCGCCTTACCCAAAGTTTCTCTCTACTCAGATTGAATATTCTTTCTGTGGTGAACTAGTGCCTCGTGCCCAGTAAAGTCGCGTAAAAAAAAAGAATGAAAAAGCAGATTGAAATGAAGTGAAACAGGTGTATCCAGCTTTAGGGTGTTGACTGTGGATCTATGGATTTAGAAATGCCGCTTTAGTATTGTTCTTGATAGCAAAGAAATGAAATTATTAAACTTCTTTTTTTTATCAACAGTTGTTCCTGTAGTCATGACAACTGTCAATGGTTCCTTCATAACAAAGGAAGAAAAGGAAACTACAGGGATTGTCACACAATTTGCAGAAACGTCTAAACCAATTGTTACTATGACTCCAGGTACGTTTATTTTTAAGGGTAATTGGATGCGACAAGAAAATTGATAGCAAATAGTTTTTACTTGAAAAACAAACTCGTCTATCAGACTTGAAATTTAATTCACTGTATTTTGAAAAGTAGAAGTTACAACAGTGACATCTGAGCCATTGAGAGACCAGCCGAAGTCGACTGCTCCAAGCAAAGTCAAAGTGACAAGAAAGAATGTTGTGACAACTCCCCTTGGTACAACCACGGAGGAAACAACAACTATCAAAACAACTTCGCCTGCGACAACATCAACAACAACAGGTTAGACCTTGAAAATAGTTGGTAGAAACATACAGAACTGATTGCAATTTGGCTGTCATTTGAGTGGGCATTAGATCTACAAAAAATAAAAAGAAAGTGCTAATTAGTTTGTCTGTACTTTCAAATGCAGAATATTGCTTGGAGCTGATGGATGCAAAAAGCGGACTAGAAAAGGGAAGGAGCGCCCAGTTGTCCAGTTCTGGAGACCAGACAGAGATGGACCCTCAGGATCCTTGGACCGTCTTGCCTGTCAGCCAAGACGCGCCTGAAGACAGACCGAGCTTGTCCGTCAGCTTCACAAGAGGATCTATTGTGCGTGGGTTGAGACTACGATTGATCCCTGACACTGTCAAGGCTGATAGTACCTCAGAAGAAGTTCCAAAGTCAAAATCTGCTGTCATCAGTTTGATACTGTTTGTCAAGAAGGTTGGAGACAATGAGTTCAAAGCTGTAGTGGATGAAGTTGGAGAGCCAAAGGTAAGCATCTTTGTTTTTTTCGACTTGCAACTCTGTGCTTGATATTGTCTTGAAAGTAAGGGTTGATCGTTGTGTTCAATTTGTTTTATTTCTTTGCAGACAATAAGAGTAGCTTTGCAAGGGGTTGATGCTGCAGATTACATACTGCAAGGAGAAAGTCTTGAAAATATCCTAGAAGTGCGTTTGGGAATTAGGAAAGTTTCCCCAGACAGAGCTGTTGTTTTAAGGCTGGATTTCCTTGGCTGTGCTGAGGGTAAGTCCTTAATCTTGAGTTGAGTTTATCTGAGATGAGTTTTGGCTAGTGAAAAAGTTGAGTCAAGAATTGAAAGTTATTTTTATGAGTAAATATTGTGACGTTTGCATTTGTAGCAGTGAAAACAACTACAACGGTTTCAACTGTGACGACAACAACGACTGGTCCTACCATGACGACGGAAGAAGTGAAAACCACTACTGTTGTTACTCCATTGGGAGAAGAGACAACAACAGTAACAACATCTTTGCCAATGCTATCTACGACTCCAGGTGAGATATTTTCTTGAGTATCTGACTTTTTTATTGTGGAGCATTGAGTGCTTCTCCTTGGAGAAGTAGCTTGAACTAGCATACAAATTGTTTAATATTTTGGTATGCTTAATGTCTGCAGGATATTGCCTGGAGCCAATGGATGAAGAGGAAACACTAGATGAAAAGCGAATTGCCGAGGGCCGGTCTACTATTGATGAGCCAAGTGGATCCTGGTTGGTGGAAGCCCCTGTATCGCAGGACCGAGACCAGACTCCAAAACTGATCTTTGAATATGCAAAGCTGTCAGTCGTCAGAGGAATCAGGTTGGCATACACATCAGACATTCCTGATAATCGGACAGTAGAACCTCTGAAGATCAGTTTCATTGTGTCATCCAAGAAGCCTGGAGATGAGGTGTTTACTGAAGTTTCGCAAGTGGAGGTGAACCAACCAGTAAGTCGTTATGTTTTGAATGTTCACTAGCTGGCATAGTTTTCACTGTACTCCATCAATCCAAAACTCCTTGGTTTGTGCGGTTGATTTAACTTTGTTTTGCTTTTTGGTAGATAATGACTGCTGATCTTGAGGAAGGAAAACCCAAGACGGAGATGTTTCCAGACGTCTCCTCCTTGAAAGATGTGACTGGTATTTTGGTGGAAGTGCTCAATGTTAGTGCTGCAAACTTAATCAAGTTGGATCTGGCCATCTTAGGATGCACCGAAGGTGAGTATTTTGTTCATGAAAAATCGTCATCCTGTTCAGAATACTTAGAAAGGTTGAAGTGTAGTGAATAATTTTGTGTTTATTTGCTGTCTTTTTAAAAAGTAGAAGTTACAACAGTGACATCTGAGCCATTGAGAGACCAGCCGAAGTCGACTGCTCCAAGCAAAGTCAAAGTGACAAGAAAGAATGTTGTGACAACTCCCCTTGGTACAACCACGGAGGAAACAACAACTATCAAAACAACTTCGCCTGCGACAACATCAACAACAACAGGTTAGACCTTGAAAATAGTTGGTAGAAACATACAGAACTGATTGCAATTTGGCTGTCATTTGAGTGGGCATTAGATCTACAAAAAATAAAAAGAAAGTGCTAATTAGTTTGTCTGTACTTTCAAATGCAGAATATTGCTTGGAGCTGATGGATGCAAAAAGCGGACTAGAAAAGGGAAGGAGCGCCCAGTTGTCCAGTTCTGGAGACCAGACAGAGATGGACCCTCAGGATCCTTGGACCGTCTTGCCTGTCAGCCAAGACGCGCCTGAAGACAGACCGAGCTTGTCCGTCAGCTTCACAAGAGGATCTATTGTGCGTGGGTTGAGACTACGATTGATCCCTGACACTGTCAAGGCTGATAGTACCTCAGAAGAAGTTCCAAAGTCAAAATCTGCTGTCATCAGTTTGATACTGTTTGTCAAGAAGGTTGGAGACAATGAGTTCAAAGCTGTAGTGGATGAAGTTGGAGAGCCAAAGGTAAGCATCTTTGTTTTTTTCGACTTGCAACTCTGTGCTTGATATTGTCTTGAAAGTAAGGGTTGATCGTTGTGTTCAATTTGTTTTATTTCTTTGCAGACAATAAGAGTAGCTTTGCAAGGGGTTGATGCTGCAGATTACATACTGCAAGGAGAAAGTCTTGAAAATATCCTAGAAGTGCGTTTGGGAATTAGGAAAGTTTCCCCAGACAGAGCTGTTGTTTTAAGGCTGGATTTCCTTGGCTGTGCTGAGGGTAAGTCCTTAATCTTGAGTTGAGTTTATCTGAGATGAGTTTTGGCTAGTGAAAAAGTTGAGTCAAGAATTGAAAGTTATTTTTATGAGTAAATATTGTGACGTTTGCATTTGTAGCAGTGAAAACAACTACAACGGTTTCAACTGTGACGACAACAACGACTGGTCCTACCATGACGACGGAAGAAGTGAAAACCACTACTGTTGTTACTCCATTGGGAGAAGAGACAACAACAGTAACAACATCTTTGCCAATGCTATCTACGACTCCAGGTGAGATATTTTCTTGAGTATCTGACTTTTTTATTGTGGAGCATTGAGTGCTTCTCCTTGGAGAAGTAGCTTGAACTAGCATACAAATTGTTTAATATTTTGGTATGCTTAATGTCTGCAGGATATTGCCTGGAGCCAATGGATGAAGAGGAAACACTAGATGAAAAGCGAATTGCCGAGGGCCGGTCTACTATTGATGAGCCAAGTGGATCCTGGTTGGTGGAAGCCCCTGTATCGCAGGACCGAGACCAGACTCCAAAACTGATCTTTGAATATGCAAAGCTGTCAGTCGTCAGAGGAATCAGGTTGGCATACACATCAGACATTCCTGATAATCGGACAGTAGAACCTCTGAAGATCAGTTTCATTGTGTCATCCAAGAAGCCTGGAGATGAGGTGTTTACTGAAGTTTCGCAAGTGGAGGTGAACCAACCAGTAAGTCGTTATGTTTTGAATGTTCACTAGCTGGCATAGTTTTCACTGTACTCCATCAATCCAAAACTCCTTGGTTTGTGCGGTTGATTTAACTTTGTTTTGCTTTTTGGTAGATAATGACTGCTGATCTTGAGGAAGGAAAACCCAAGACGGAGATGTTTCCAGACGTCTCCTCCTTGAAAGATGTGACTGGTATTTTGGTGGAAGTGCTCAATGTTAGTGCTGCAAACTTAATCAAGTTGGATCTGGCCATCTTAGGATGCACCGAAGGTGAGTATTTTGTTCATGAAAAATCGTCATCCTGTTCAGAATACTTAGAAAGGTTGAAGTGTAGTGAATAATTTTGTGTTTATTTGCTGTCTTTTTAAAAAGTAGAAGTTACAACAGTGACATCTGAGCCATTGAGAGACCAGCCGAAGTCGACTGCTCCAAGCAAAGTCAAAGTGACAAGAAAGAATGTTGTGACAACTCCCCTTGGTACAACCACGGAGGAAACAACAACTATCAAAACAACTTCGCCTGCGACAACATCAACAACAACAGGTTAGACCTTGAAAATAGTTGGTAGAAACATACAGAACTGATTGCAATTTGGCTGTCATTTGAGTGGGCATTAGATCTACAAAAAATAAAAAGAAAGTGCTAATTAGTTTGTCTGTACTTTCAAATGCAGAATATTGCTTGGAGCTGATGGATGCAAAAAGCGGACTAGAAAAGGGAAGGAGCGCCCAGTTGTCCAGTTCTGGAGACCAGACAGAGATGGACCCTCAGGATCCTTGGACCGTCTTGCCTGTCAGCCAAGACGCGCCTGAAGACAGACCGAGCTTGTCCGTCAGCTTCACAAGAGGATCTATTGTGCGTGGGTTGAGACTACGATTGATCCCTGACACTGTCAAGGCTGATAGTACCTCAGAAGAAGTTCCAAAGTCAAAATCTGCTGTCATCAGTTTGATACTGTTTGTCAAGAAGGTTGGAGACAATGAGTTCAAAGCTGTAGTGGATGAAGTTGGAGAGCCAAAGGTAAGCATCTTTGTTTTTTTCGACTTGCAACTCTGTGCTTGATATTGTCTTGAAAGTAAGGGTTGATCGTTGTGTTCAATTTGTTTTATTTCTTTGCAGACAATAAGAGTAGCTTTGCAAGGGGTTGATGCTGCAGATTACATACTGCAAGGAGAAAGTCTTGAAAATATCCTAGAAGTGCGTTTGGGAATTAGGAAAGTTTCCCCAGACAGAGCTGTTGTTTTAAGGCTGGATTTCCTTGGCTGTGCTGAGGGTAAGTCCTTAATCTTGAGTTGAGTTTATCTGAGATGAGTTTTGGCTAGTGAAAAAGTTGAGTCAAGAATTGAAAGTTATTTTTATGAGTAAATATTGTGACGTTTGCATTTGTAGCAGTGAAAACAACTACAACGGTTTCAACTGTGACGACAACAACGACTGGTCCTACCATGACGACGGAAGAAGTGAAAACCACTACTGTTGTTACTCCATTGGGAGAAGAGACAACAACAGTAACAACATCTTTGCCAATGCTATCTACGACTCCAGGTGAGATATTTTCTTGAGTATCTGACTTTTTTATTGTGGTGCATTGAGTGCTTCTCCTTGGAGAAGTAGCTTGAACTAGCATACAAATTGTTTAATATTTTGGTATGCTTAATGTCTGCAGGATATTGCCTGGAGCCAATGGATGAAGAGGAAACACTAGATGAAAAGCGAATTGCCGAGGGCCGGTCTACTGTTGATGAGCCAAGTGGATCCTGGTTGGTGGAAGCCTCTGTATCGCAGGACCGAGACCAGACTCCAAAACTGATCTTTGAATATGCAAAGCTGTCAGTCGTCAGAGGAATCAGGTTGGCATACACATCAGACATTCCTGATAATCGGACAGTAGAACCTCTGAAGATCAGTTTTATTGTGTCATCCAAGATGTCTGGAGATGAGGTGTTTACTGAAGTTTCGCAAGTGGAGGTGAACCAACCAGTAAGTCGTTATGTTTTGAATGTTCACTAGCTGGCATAGTTTTCACTGTACTCCATCAATCCAAAACTCCTTGGTTTGTGCGGTTGATTTAACTTTGTTTTGCTTTTTGGTAGATAATGACTGCTGATCTTGAGGAAGGAAAACCCAAGACGAAGATGTTTCCAGACGTCTCCTCCTTGAAAGATGTGACTGGTATTTTGGTGGAAGTGCTCAATGTTAGTGCTGCAAACTTAATCAAGTTGGATCTGGCCATCTTAGGATGCACCGAAGGTGAGTATTTTGTTCATGAAAAATCGTCATCCTGTTCAGAATACTTAGAAAGGTTGAAGTGTAGTGAATAATTTTGTGTTTATTTGCTGTCTTTTTAAAAAGTAGAAGTTACAACAGTGACATCTGAGCCATTGAGAGACCAGCCGAAGTCGACTGCTCCAAGCAAAGTCAAAGTGACAAGAAAGAATGTTGTGACAACTCCCCTTGGTACAACCACGGAGGAAACAACAACTATCAAAACAACTTCGCCTGCGACAACATCAACAACAACAGGTTAGACCTTGAAAATAGTTGGTAGAAACATACAGAACTGATTGCAATTTGGCTGTCATTTGAGTGGGCATTAGATCTACAAAAAATAAAAAGAAAGTGCTAATTAGTTTGTCTGTACTTTCAAATGCAGAATATTGCTTGGAGCTGATGGATGCAAAAAGCGGACTAGAAAAGGGAAGGAGCGCCCAGTTGTCCAGTTCTGGAGACCAGACAGAGATGGACCCTCAGGATCCTTGGACCGTCTTGCCTGTCAGCCAAGACGCGCCTGAAGACAGACCGAGCTTGTCCGTCAGCTTCACAAGAGGATCTATTGTGCGTGGGTTGAGACTACGATTGATCCCTGACACTGTCAAGGCTGATAGTACCTCAGAAGAAGTTCCAAAGTCAAAATCTGCTGTCATCAGTTTGATACTGTTTGTCAAGAAGGTTGGAGACAATGAGTTCAAAGCTGTAGTGGATGAAGTTGGAGAGCCAAAGGTAAGCATCTTTGTTTTTTTCGACTTGCAACTCTGTGCTTGATATTGTCTTGAAAGTAAGGGTTGATCGTTGTGTTCAATTTGTTTTATTTCTTTGCAGACAATAAGAGTAGCTTTGCAAGGGGTTGATGCTGCAGATTACATACTGCAAGGAGAAAGTCTTGAAAATATCCTAGAAGTGCGTTTGGGAATTAGGAAAGTTTCCCCAGACAGAGCTGTTGTTTTAAGGCTGGATTTCCTTGGCTGTGCTGAGGGTAAGTCCTTAATCTTGAGTTGAGTTTATCTGAGATGAGTTTTGGCTAGTGAAAAAGTTGAGTCAAGAATTGAAAGTTATTTTTATGAGTAAATATTGTGACGTTTGCATTTGTAGCAGTGAAAACAACTACAACGGTTTCAACTGTGACGACAACAACGACTGGTCCTACCATGACGACGGAAGAAGTGAAAACCACTACTGTTGTTACTCCATTGGGAGAAGAGACAACAACAGTAACAACATCTTTGCCAATGCTATCTACGACTCCAGGTGAGATATTTTCTTGAGTATCTGACTTTTTTATTGTGGAGCATTGAGTGCTTCTCCTTGGAGAAGTAGCTTGAACTAGCATACAAATTGTTTAATATTTTGGTATGCTTAATGTCTGCAGGATATTGCCTGGAGCCAATGGATGAAGAGGAAACACTAGATGAAAAGCGAATTGCCGAGGGCCGGTCTACTATTGATGAGCCAAGTGGATCCTGGTTGGTGGAAGCCCCTGTATCGCAGGACCGAGACCAGACTCCAAAACTGATCTTTGAATATGCAAAGCTGTCAGTCGTCAGAGGAATCAGGTTGGCATACACATCAGACATTCCTGATAATCGGACAGTAGAACCTCTGAAGATCAGTTTCATTGTGTCATCCAAGAAGCCTGGAGATGAGGTGTTTACTGAAGTTTCGCAAGTGGAGGTGAACCAACCAGTAAGTCGTTATGTTTTGAATGTTCACTAGCTGGCATAGTTTTCACTGTACTCCATCAATCCAAAACTCCTTGGTTTGTGCGGTTGATTTAACTTTGTTTTGCTTTTTGGTAGATAATGACTGCTGATCTTGAGGAAGGAAAACCCAAGACGGAGATGTTTCCAGACGTCTCCTCCTTGAAAGATGTGACTGGTATTTTGGTGGAAGTGCTCAATGTTAGTGCTGCAAACTTAATCAAGTTGGATCTGGCCATCTTAGGATGCACCGAAGGTGAGTATTTTGTTCATGAAAAATCGTCATCCTGTTCAGAATACTTAGAAAGGTTGAAGTGTAGTGAATAATTTTGTGTTTATTTGCTGTCTTTTTAAAAAGTAGAAGTTACAACAGTGACATCTGAGCCATTGAGAGACCAGTCGAAGTCGACTGCTCCAAGCAAAGTCAAAGTGACAAGAAAGAATGTTGTGACAACTCCCCTTGGTACAACCACGGAGGAAACAACAACTATCAAAACAACTTCGCCTGCGACAACATCAACAACAACAGGTTAG
Organism: Asterias amurensis; assembly: GCF_032118995.1. Lineage (NCBI taxonomy): Eukaryota > Metazoa > Echinodermata > Asteroidea > Forcipulatida > Asteriidae > Asterias > Asterias amurensis. The sequence goes on from NC_092663.1 coordinate 17,120,055, forward strand.
ACCTTGAAAATAGTTGGTAGAAACATACAGAACTGATTGCAATTTGGCTGTCATTTGAGTGGGCATTAGATCTACAAAAAATAAAAAGAAAGTGCTAATTAGTTTGTCTGTACTTTCAAATGCAGAATATTGCTTGGAGCTGATGGATGCAAAAAGCGGACTAGAAAAGGGAAGGAGCGCCCAGTTGTCCAGTTCTGGAGACCACACAGAGATGGACCCTCAGGATCCTTGGACCGTCTTGCCTGTCAGCCAAGACGCGCCTGAAGACAGACCGAGCTTGTCCGTCAGCTTCACAAGAGGATCTATTGTGCGTGGGTTGAGACTACGATTGATCCCTGACACTGTCAAGGCTGATAGTACCTCAGAAGAAGTTCCAAAGTCAAAATCTGCTGTCATCAGTTTGATACTGTTTGTCAAGAAGGTTGGAGACAATGAGTTCAAAGCTGTAGTGGATGAAGTTGGAGAGCCAAAGGTAAGCATCTTTGTTTTTTTCGACTTGCAACTCTGTGCTTGATATTGTCTTGAAAGTAAGGGTTGATCGTTGTGTTCAATTTGTTTTATTTCTTTGCAGACAATAAGAGTAGCTTTGCAAGGGGTTGATGCTGCAGATTACATACTGCAAGGAGAAAGTCTTGAAAATATCCTAGAAGTGCGTTTGGGAATTAGGAAAGTTTCCCCAGACAGAGCTGTTGTTTTAAGGCTGGATTTCCTTGGCTGTGCTGAGGGTAAGTCCTTAATCTTGAGTTGAGTTTATCTGAGATGAGTTTTGGCTAGTGAAAAAGTTGAGTCAAGAATTGAAAGTTATTTTTATGAGTAAATATTGTGACGTTTGCATTTGTAGCAGTGAAAACAACTACAACGGTTTCAACTGTGACGACAACAACGACTGGTCCTGCCATGACGACGGAAGAAGTGAAAACCACTACTGTTGTTACTCCATTGGGAGAAGAGACAACAACAGTAACAACATCTTTGCCAATGCTATCTACGACTCCAGGTGAGATATTTTCTTGAGTATCTGACTTTTTTATTGTGGAGCATTGAGTGCTTCTCCTTGGAGAAGTAGCTTGAACTAGCATACAAATTGTTTAATATTTTGGTATGCTTAATGTCTGCAGGATATTGCCTGGAGCCAATGGATGAAGAGGAAACACTAGATGAAAAGCGAATTGCCGAGGGCCGGTCTACTATTGATGAGCCAAGTGGATCCTGGTTGGTGGAAGCCCCTGTATCGCAGGACCGAGACCAGACTCCAAAACTGATCTTTGAATATGCAAAGCTGTCAGTCGTCAGAGGAATCAGGTTGGCATACACATCAGACATTCCTGATAATCGGACAGTAGAACCTCTGAAGATCAGTTTCATTGTGTCATCCAAGAAGCCTGGAGATGAGGTGTTTACTGAAGTTTCGCAAGTGGAGGTGAACCAACCAGTAAGTCGTTATGTTTTGAATGTTCACTAGCTGGCATAGTTTTCACTGTACTCCATCAATCCAAAACTCCTTGGTTTGTGCGGTTGATTTAACTTTGTTTTGCTTTTTGGTAGATAATGACTGCTGATCTTGAGGAAGGAAAACCCAAGACGGAGATGTTTCCAGACGTCTCCTCCTTGAAAGATGTGACTGGTATTTTGGTGGAAGTGCTCAATGTTAGTGCTGCAAACTTAATCAAGTTGGATCTGGCCATCTTAGGATGCACCGAAGGTGAGTATTTTGTTCATGAAAAATCGTCATCCTGTTCAGAATACTTAGAAAGGTTGAAGTGTAGTGAATAATTTTGTGTTTATTTGCTGTCTTTTTAAAAAGTAGAAGTTACAACAGTGACATCTGAGCCATTGAGAGACCAGCCGAAGTCGACTGCTCCAAGCAAAGTCAAAGTGACAAGAAAGAATGTTGTGACAACTCCCCTTGGTACAACCACGGAGGAAACAACAACTATCAAAACAACTTCGCCTGCGACAACATCAACAACAACAGGTTAGACCTTGAAAATAGTTGGTAGAAACATACAGAACTGATTGCAATTTGGCTGTCATTTGAGTGGGCATTAGATCTACAAAAAATAAAAAGAAAGTGCTAATTAGTTTGTCTGTACTTTCAAATGCAGAATATTGCTTGGAGCTGATGGATGCAAAAAGCGGACTAGAAAAGGGAAGGAGCGCCCAGTTGTCCAGTTCTGGAGACCAGACAGAGATGGACCCTCAGGATCCTTGGACCGTCTTGCCTGTCAGCCAAGACGCGCCTGAAGACAGACCGAGCTTGTCCGTCAGCTTCACAAGAGGATCTATTGTGCGTGGGTTGAGACTACGATTGATCCCTGACACTGTCAAGGCTGATAGTACCTCAGAAGAAGTTCCAAAGTCAAAATCTGCTGTCATCAGTTTGATACTGTTTGTCAAGAAGGTTGGAGACAATGAGTTCAAAGCTGTAGTGGATGAAGTTGGAGAGCCAAAGGTAAGCATCTTTGTTTTTTTCGACTTGCAACTCTGTGCTTGATATTGTCTTGAAAGTAAGGGTTGATCGTTGTGTTCAATTTGTTTTATTTCTTTGCAGACAATAAGAGTAGCTTTGCAAGGGGTTGATGCTGCAGATTACATACTGCAAGGAGAAAGTCTTGAAAATATCCTAGAAGTGCGTTTGGGAATTAGGAAAGTTTCCCCAGACAGAGCTGTTGTTTTAAGGCTGGATTTCCTTGGCTGTGCTGAGGGTAAGTCCTTAATCTTGAGTTGAGTTTATCTGAGATGAGTTTTGGCTAGTGAAAAAGTTGAGTCAAGAATTGAAAGTTATTTTTATGAGTAAATATTGTGACGTTTGCATTTGTAGCAGTGAAAACAACTACAACGGTTTCAACTGTGACGACAACAACGACTGGTCCTGCCATGACGACGGAAGAAGTGAAAACCACTACTGTTGTTACTCCATTGGGAGAAGAGACAACAACAGTAACAACATCTTTGCCAATGCTATCTACGACTCCAGGTGAGATATTTTCTTGAGTATCTGACTTTTTTATTGTGGAGCATTGAGTGCTTCTCCTTGGAGAAGTAGCTTGAACTAGCATACAAATTGTTTAATATTTTGGTATGCTTAATGTCTGCAGGATATTGCCTGGAGCCAATGGATGAAGAGGAAACACTAGATGAAAAGCGAATTGCCGAGGGCCGGTCTACTATTGATGAGCCAAGTGGATCCTGGTTGGTGGAAGCCCCTGTATCGCAGGACCGAGACCAGACTCCAAAACTGATCTTTGAATATGCAAAGCTGTCAGTCGTCAGAGGAATCAGGTTGGCATACACATCAGACATTCCTGATAATCGGACAGTAGAACCTCTGAAGATCAGTTTTATTGTGTCATCCAAGAAGCCTGGAGATGAGGTGTTTACTGAAGTTTCGCAAGTGGAGGTGAACCAACCAGTAAGTCGTTATGTTTTGAATGTTCACTAGCTGGCATAGTTTTCACTGTACTCCATCAATCCAAAACTCCTTGGTTTGTGCGGTTGATTTAACTTTGTTTTGCTTTTTGGTAGATAATGACTGCTGATCTTGAGGAAGGAAAACCCAAGACGGAGATGTTTCCAGACGTCTCCTCCTTGAAAGATGTGACTGGTATTTTGGTGGAAGTGCTCAATGTTAGTGCTGCAAACTTAATCAAGTTGGATCTGGCCATCTTAGGATGCACCGAAGGTGAGTATTTTGTTCATGAAAAATCGTCATCCTGTTCAGAATACTTAGAAAGGTTGAAGTGTAGTGAATAATTTTGTGTTTATTTGCTGTCTTTTTAAAAAGTAGAAGTTACAACAGTGACATCTGAGCCATTGAGAGACCAGCCGAAGTCGACTGCTCCAAGCAAAGTCAAAGTGACAAGAAAGAATGTTGTGACAACTCCCCTTGGTACAACCACGGAGGAAACAACAACTATCAAAACAACTTCGCCTGCGACAACATCAACAACAACAGGTTAGACCTTGAAAATAGTTGGTAGAAACATACAGAACTGATTGCAATTTGGCTGTCATTTGAGTGGGCATTAGATCTACAAAAAATAAAAAGAAAGTGCTAATTAGTTTGTCTGTACTTTCAAATGCAGAATATTGCTTGGAGCTGATGGATGCAAAAAGCGGACTAGAAAAGGGAAGGAGCGCCCAGTTGTCCAGTTCTGGAGACCAGACAGAGATGGACCCTCAGGATCCTTGGACCGTCTTGCCTGTCAGCCAAGACGCGCCTGAAGACAGACCGAGCTTGTCCGTCAGCTTCACAAGAGGATCTATTGTGCGTGGGTTGAGACTACGATTGATCCCTGACACTGTCAAGGCTGATAGTACCTCAGAAGAAGTTCCAAAGTCAAAATTTGCTGTCATCAGTTTGATACTGTTTGTCAAGAAGGTTGGAGACAATGAGTTCAAAGCTGTAGTGGATGAAGTTGGAGAGCCAAAGGTAAGCATCTTTGTTTTTTTCGACTTGCAACTCTGTGCTTGATATTGTCTTGAAAGTAAGGGTTGATCGTTGTGTTCAATTTGTTTTATTTCTTTGCAGACAATAAGAGTAGCTTTGCAAGGGGTTGATGCTGCAGATTACATACTGCAAGGAGAAAGTCTTGAAAATATCCTAGAAGTGCGTTTGGGAATTAGGAAAGTTTCCCCAGACAGAGCTGTTGTTTTAAGGCTGGATTTCCTTGGCTGTGCTGAGGGTAAGTCCTTAATCTTGAGTTGAGTTTATCTGAGATGAGTTTTGGCTAGTGAAAAAGTTGAGTCAAGAATTGAAAGTTATTTTTATGAGTAAATATTGTGACGTTTGCATTTGTAGCAGTGAAAACAACTACAACGGTTTCAACTGTGACGACAACAACGACTGGTCCTGCCATGACGACGGAAGAAGTGAAAACCACTACTGTTGTTACTCCATTGGGAGAAGAGACAACAACAGTAACAACATCTTTGCCAATGCTATCTACGACTCCAGGTGAGATATTTTCTTGAGTATCTGACTTTTTTATTGTGGAGCATTGAGTGCTTCTCCTTGGAGAAGTAGCTTGAACTAGCATACAAATTGTTTAATATTTTGGTATGCTTAATGTCTGCAGGATATTGCCTGGAGCCAATGGATGAAGAGGAAACACTAGATGAAAAGCGAATTGCCGAGGGCCGGTCTACTATTGATGAGCCAAGTGGATCCTGGTTGGTGGAAGCCCCTGTATCGCAGGACCGAGACCAGACTCCAAAACTGATCTTTGAATATGCAAAGCTGTCAGTCGTCAGAGGAATCAGGTTGGCATACACATCAGACATTCCTGATAATCGGACAGTAGAACCTCTGAAGATCAGTTTTATTGTGTCATCCAAGAAGCCTGGAGATGAGGTGTTTACTGAAGTTTCGCAAGTGGAGGTGAACCAACCAGTAAGTCGTTATGTTTTGAATGTTCACTAGCTGGCATAGTTTTCACTGTACTCCATCAATCCAAAACTCCTTGGTTTGTGCGGTTGATTTAACTTTGTTTTGCTTTTTGGTAGATAATGACTGCTGATCTTGAGGAAGGAAAACCCAAGACGGAGATGTTTCCAGACGTCTCCTCCTTGAAAGATGTGACTGGTATTTTGGTGGAAGTGCTCAATGTTAGTGCTGCAAACTTAATCAAGTTGGATCTGGCCATCTTAGGATGCACCGAAGGTGAGTATTTTGTTCATGAAAAATCGTCATCCTGTTCAGAATACTTAGAAAGGTTGAAGTGTAGTGAATAATTTTGTGTTTATTTGCTGTCTTTTTAAAAAGTAGAAGTTACAACAGTGACATCTGAGCCATTGAGAGACCAGCCGAAGTCGACTGCTCCAAGCAAAGTCAAAGTGACAAGAAAGAATGTTGTGACAACTCCCCTTGGTACAACCACGGAGGAAACAACAACTATCAAAACAACTTCGCCTGCGACAACATCAACAACAACAGGTTAGACCTTGAAAATAGTTGGTAGAAACATACAGAACTGATTGCAATTTGGCTGTCATTTGAGTGGGCATTAGATCTACAAAAAATAAAAAGAAAGTGCTAATTAGTTTGTCTGTACTTTCAAATGCAGAATATTGCTTGGAGCTGATGGATGCAAAAAGCGGACTAGAAAAGGGAAGGAGCGCCCAGTTGTCCAGTTCTGGAGACCAGACAGAGATGGACCCTCAGGATCCTTGGACCGTCTTGCCTGTCAGCCAAGACGCGCCTGAAGACAGACCGAGCTTGTCCGTCAGCTTCACAAGAGGATCTATTGTGCGTGGGTTGAGACTACGATTGATCCCTGACACTGTCAAGGCTGATAGTACCTCAGAAGAAGTTCCAAAGTCAAAATTTGCTGTCATCAGTTTGATACTGTTTGTCAAGAAGGTTGGAGACAATGAGTTCAAAGCTGTAGTGGATGAAGTTGGAGAGCCAAAGGTAAGCATCTTTGTTTTTTTCGACTTGCAACTCTGTGCTTGATATTGTCTTGAAAGTAAGGGTTGATCGTTGTGTTCAATTTGTTTTATTTCTTTGCAGACAATAAGAGTAGCTTTGCAAGGGGTTGATGCTGCAGATTACATACTGCAAGGAGAAAGTCTTGAAAATATCCTAGAAGTGCGTTTGGGAATTAGGAAAGTTTCCCCAGACAGAGCTGTTGTTTTAAGGCTGGATTTCCTTGGCTGTGCTGAGGGTAAGTCCTTAATCTTGAGTTGAGTTTATCTGAGATGAGTTTTGGCTAGTGAAAAAGTTGAGTCAAGAATTGAAAGTTTTTTTTATGAGTAAATATTGTGACGTTTGCATTTGTAGCAGTGAAAACAACTACAACGGTTTCAACTGTGACGACAACAACGACTGGTCCTGCCATGACGACGGAAGAAGTGAAAACCACTACTGTTGTTACTCCATTGGGAGAAGAGACAACAACAGTAACAACATCTTTGCCAATGCTATCTACGACTCCAGGTGAGATATTTTCTTGAGTATCTGACTTTTTTATTGTGGAGCATTGAGTGCTTCTCCTTGGAGAAGTAGCTTGAACTAGCATACAAATTGTTTAATATTTTGGTATGCTTAATGTCTGCAGGATATTGCCTGGAGCCAATGGATGAAGAGGAAACACTAGATGAAAAGCGAATTGCCGAGGGCCGGTCTACTATTGATGAGCCAAGTGGATCCTGGTTGGTGGAAGCCCCTGTATCGCAGGACCGAGACCAGACTCCAAAACTGATCTTTGAATATGCAAAGCTGTCAGTCGTCAGAGGAATCAGGTTGGCATACACATCAGACATTCCTGATAATCGGACAGTAGAACCTCTGAAGATCAGTTTTATTGTGTCATCCAAGAAGCCTGGAGATGAGGTGTTTACTGAAGTTTCGCAAGTGGAGGTGAACCAACCAGTAAGTCGTTATGTTTTGAATGTTCACTAGCTGGCATAGTTTTCACTGTACTCCATCAATCCAAAACTCCTTGGTTTGTGCGGTTGATTTAACTTTGTTTTGCTTTTTGGTAGATAATGACTGCTGATCTTGAGGAAGGAAAACCCAAGACGGAGATGTTTCCAGACGTCTCCTCCTTGAAAGATGTGACTGGTATTTTGGTGGAAGTGCTCAATGTTAGTGCTGCAAACTT